>NC_133338.1:28085724-28419058 GCF_030506205.2 Paramisgurnus dabryanus | reverse complement strand
GGAAGTAAAGTTAGGACCAGATGCTTATTGTGTCACCGCACGTGCGCCTGATGAAACGGTCTATATGGAGACATCTAAAATGTTCTGGGAGGGGGAGCGAGGACTGGAATTGAGAACCACTGGTTTAACATAACAGAAAAATAGTTCATCTTTATCCCAATGAAATGTATGTGCTGTTAAGAAAAGTAGGATAATGAATGATATACTTTAAGATGTCTGGCAAATATAACTGTAGTAGTATCGAAAGCAGAGTATACATGTCCTGTTGAGGTCAGGCTATTTTTAGGATAAATACTACTGTGCAAGGAAGTAGCTGTTCTGAGTCTGAGGAAGGATGGGAGGCAAAAAAAAAATCACTATCACAAACAGAAATGCCAGTAATAGAAATGAAATGTTTTATGGAAATACTGATAGTATGGGAATATTTTCTGTTTTCTGGCGCTCTCTGGTTGTTGTTTTTTACGAGAATGTCTTTGGTCGTGAGCAACTCACTCTGGCCAAAATCCTGCAGCAGAGAGAAAAAAAGTAATGTAATATAAGCTAGAAATCATTTTATCCTTCAGGGTGCTGCTGGAGAAAAGCTATAGCTGTAAGGGCTCAACATGTTTGGGCTTTTGCATTTATGCTGCTGAGTTCTAAGCATTGTAATTTGCATATAATAACGTGTCATCTCGCTGCCTGTTAACTTTTTTTAGTCTTGAGTTCAGTAATACAGCCATGTAACTTTGTCTCTGCTTTTTTGTTCCATAGGTCAAAATGGGAGATCCTTGAGTAAATACATAAAGTATTACGAAGGTCTGTCCTACAATACAAACATCTTGCACTACAGACACCAGAGGGCTAAAAGAGCTCTGTCCCACGAGGATCAGTTCCTTCACCTGGACTTCCACGCTCATGGCCGGTCAGTCAAATTCTTTTTGCACATTTGTTTTTGGTGAAAACTCTTTGATGTCCTGCATTGGTCTCTCGTTCTGTTTCTGAGGCCCCATCAATTTATATATTTTACCTGAGGTGAAACTTTTTCCTGAGCAGTGCACCACTTGTGATTTTAGTGCTAAAGGCAACAAATTGATCAAGGTTAGATGTTCTGGGTCTACTCAAAACGATACACTTACAGAAAGCTTCCCATCTCTGTCGTTTATAAGCTTGTCTCATAGTATAAGAATTTTCTCTGTCTGTATTACTGGTGCAGTCTAAATTACCTCCAAGTATTATAATAATTTTCTTGTTCAGCATTTACACAGGGTTTTAAATGATCTCATGTCAGATTATATCTGATAGGCAGGGGCACAGGACATTAAATATATATATATAACATTAAAACGGCTGTAAGACTATAAAACAAGATAAAAGGCAAACATGCTAATAAGCCAGGTATTTTTTCTTTAGATTTCATTTGCACCCAAGAAGAGAGGCTTATGGGAAAGTTTCAGCTTTAATTATTACATTTTATTAAGAAGTTAAGCATTATCAACAGTATCTGTAGAAACACCACTGACTCGTCTTTCAGTTTATAAGCAAAAAGAAGATTTAAACTACTGCACTTTTACATGTTACGGCCGTGTTTCCTGTTTGCTCCATGTTAGCAAAGCAGTGTGGAAAAATACGCCATGTCCATTCTAGTGTGGGTGTATAAAATCAATGTGTTTACAGGCTGTCCGTGATCGGGGATGAGCATATGGGTAGTTATTTCTATCATGCTTATCTCAACAAAACATGTCTTAAAAGTTTGCATCGTAAGTGTATAACTATAAGCAGCTGTAATTAATTTGTAACAGGATCATTTCATAGTTGCCTTTTAACCCATTTAAGTTACATCAAACTAGGAATATTCAGTGATGGACTTAAGAAACTGCAGGTTTTCTCATAGCCGTTAATGACATAGGACACAGCGACCTCAGTTAGATTTAGGATGAATATTTATGAGAATTTTATGGACCTCAAGAACAGTCTGTTTTGCCATTTTGACCTGTTTTGTCTTGAGTCACTGTGTGTCCTTTTGATCCGGTATGTTTTCTTTTTACAAGAAAATCCTGGGCAGGAATTAAAATGGCTCTGGCAGGCTGAACAAACCAAATGACTTTCACTCTTTTACACATACAGGTCATGTGTAAACAGAATCTTTCTGGTAAATCAGTGCTGCCAATTTACCAGTAAGAGAGGTTGTAAGATTACCAGTAATTTATCGGTAAGCGCTATGTGGGAACAAAAAAATACGCGGGCCCCGTGGGTAACCCGTGGGTTGTGTTCGGGTGAGTTGTTGCCACTTTACAGGCGATGTAATCTAATGGCTGTTTCAAGCACTTTTAGGCTAAAATAAAGCCTCTTTTTAATTACATTACAAATGCCTAGTATGTCTATTTTAATGTTCGCAGGCACGGGGCGGTGCGGGTTGTAAAAATAGATACAGTGTTGTGGGGCGGGTTGGGGCGGGCCAAATATTTTTCATAAAAGCGGGACCCGCGGGTTGAAAAAAACGCTGACCCGCGCTTTTGTATTTACTGGTAAATACTGGTCATTCTGGTAAAGTTATGGTTCATTACCATACAAACTCACTTATATCAAAGGAAAAAATGAAACATTTAAAAAGCTTGCTTTTTCTGGTCATTGTTCGGTCATTACATCATTTTACTGTCATTGTGACTCCCGCTACCCTGGGCTGCCTGCCGCAGTTCATCTTGATTTGAAGGTCGTGATGTGTAGAAGCACCATATTTAATAAGCATGCAGCTAATGTTGTACGAAGAAGCAGCGCCTGACTTTATGACCAATGCTTCGGGTGTGTGTGTGTGATTATGACTTGCAAGGCGTCAGTTCTCTACTCACTCTCATGAGTTTATTGAATTGGTGATTACTTCACTTTCGCTTTCACTTTTAACACTAGTGGTATCCAGTGTGCTTCTAAGGTCTTTTTTGTGTGTTTTTTTATTTTTTTAAGGAATGCGATTTCTATTCAGCTTCAGCTATTCATTTCAGCATTAGGCATGGGTTATAGTATGTATGTTTAGTTTATGCTTTTGTGTCCATTTGCATCTCATGTTCTACATTGGTTTATCCAGGGTCTGTTAGTTTAACTTTGTGAAATAATGAACTAGGACAAATTTAAATGAACTGAAGTATTTCTGTGTTAATATGTAAAGTAGTCAGTTTATCATTAATGTATATTATATGCTTGCAACCAACAGTCTAGTTGCTTTTGCAAACTAAAAAATTTTGACATCCCAACAATTAATTAAAGACTACCTAAACCTATAAACTACAATACTTCTCAACATTAGATCCATTACGCTTTACTCCCCTTCTTTACACAGATGCACAAACCCTGTATATTCCTTTGTGTCATGACAGAGACACACACCAAAGCACACACACCAGTCCATAGAGCCATCTGCTATTTCCCTGTCAGCCTGACTGCAAGTGTGTGAAAGAGCATTCAGCAGCCTAAAAATATCTTCTCCCAAGTCTCCTTTCATTTTCATTCGGTTTCTTCACTGAAGACTAAAAGAAGACAGCAGCATCTTAAAATAAAAATTCATGTTTTAGGGAACATATGAAGTACATTTAGTGGTCTAGATTGTTTGCATAAACTAGAAGGATGAATTTCTTGTGACTTCAAAGGTCTCTTTTGAAGCCATTGTGCTCAAACATGAATGTTGCCTGTTGTAAAGTGGATTTGGGAGGCTGAAGTGATTTACGGTTAGATTTTTTAGTTATGATACTTAACTTTATAAGCCTGTTCTACTTTAGAAAATGTCACTATAAGACAACACTACACAGTTTAGTTCAGTAGGTAGAATTCCTCCTTACTAAACAGTCCTTTGTGTCCTGATGAAAAGAACCATTGTGTTTTATTCAAATGCTCAATACTGTAGTTTGCGCATAACAAGCCTCAGTTTTCTGGGCTTATACAGAATTCTGTTTGTTGTAGTGCCTGACATTAACACCCATCAATTTAATTTTTCCACACATTTTCCACAGTTATCCAAGACTGAAAGCAGTATAGTGTCCACAAGAGAGCAGTGTAGTAAGGAACCAGTAAACATCTGTGTGGCTGTGCATTCAATGTGTTTTCCTCTGGTCTATTGGAATTACAGGTTTAAGATGTCATAAAGCATCATGCCAGAGGTAGGACAGAATCACAAGAGATTCATAGGAAATTTTGACTTAAAACCTTCTTGTGTTCTTGAGTCTGCGTGATCTCTTACTAGAACCTACACCTGTTTTGTATCACCCAAAGAGCCGTGATCTCCATCTTGTTCCTGTAATGTCGCTGGCCCTCACAAAAGCTTGTTAAAGTGATGTAATGCCATTTACAGGCAGAGCACCCACAGTGCACTTAGCAGACACTTTCTTATCCAAAGAGATTTACATTACTACAGGAACAGTTCCCCTGGACCAATTTGGGAATAAGTGTCTTGCTTTAAGGTGATAAAGGTCACTGAAATTCTTGGTTCAATGATGAACCGAATGAGCCCAGATCTTAAAATATCGTCAAGCCAAATTTGGGGCTTTGCTAGGTTGTGAAGGACATGGTTATTGGATGGCTAAGAACTGCCAAATATAAATAAACTTCATCTTAGCAGCACACACGATAAAAGGGTTCAGCCTTTAACACACACACACATTATGGAAAATACATGGAAAATTTTCTGGGCATTGTTCGATTTTGGTTCATTTCCACAACTCCAGTGTTTTTCTGGAATCTGTGCAAATATTCACACACTTCCAGTAAAGTCCGCCTTAGTGTGGATAGTGACAAGCTCCCTGATCTCTGGCTTTTTCCAGTTTGCACACATTTCTCATCGTAAATGTTTATCTGCATGTAAAACCCCTGTGTCAACGAGCTTATCGATAATTTTTTGTTGTCATGAAATGTGCATCCTCACTACCACACACCCCTTACAGCATTGTTTCTGCCTTTTGTGCATACAGAATACATTTTGTGAATCTTATGGCAACGTTACTAGGTTCCCTATCTGGGAGCAATCCCAGAATCAATGTGATTTGTGTTTACACTTAAAGCACACTGGCAATTTTATGGGACTTTTCTGGAATCAACACGCAGCCTGTATTGAATGTGTTTGTCTGGACTTACCGTCAGTGAAGTAGACTCAGAAAGATTCAACTGTGATTTCCACTTACCGGAAAATGTCTCATGCAAATAACACCCTAGTCTTTACACTACTGAGTGCTTATGATTTAATCTCTTGAGAACTAAATGTATACAGCTGTGATGTAAGAGGAGTAAGATATTGTGTAGTTGTTTGTAATTTTGTTTCTCTCTGGTTTTCAGCTTTGCAACCCCTTTGAGAATACTGCGGTTTTTGGAAGGGGGGTTTGTTTTGCCTGGTTTGATGTTATTTTAGTTGTCTGAAACCTCATTCACACAGCACTTTTGGAAAGAGGACCTAATAACATTGTCATAAGATACCCGGAAACCCCTTAGTGTGAAAAAGATGCAGAAACAATGCCTTAATGGAAGAGTCATAGTGAGGACGCCCGTGTCAAATAATGGTACAGCTGTTTGAAACTATGGATTTACATGCAAATCAACAGTCTGCAAACTGGATTGAAGCACATATCAGGTAGCTCATCACTCTCCCCGCTGAAGCGGATATCATTCAGCAACTTAAAGTGTAACTAAACCCCTGGTCAGAGCCTGACTCCACCCACTGGCAATATTTGAAAAATGCAAGAAAAGAGGGCAGATCCCAAGGAGATAGAGGGGACGAACTAAGTGTGTGGTGAGATCGTAACAAGGGTGTGGTGATCTTCAACCTGCTTATGCACGAGGCATTTTTTGGACCCACCATCCAATAGGAAAATTCAACTGCAGTAGACACCGTTCAACCTGAAGAGGGCAGCACTCAGACGTTTTTACACCATATATTGTAGTATTGAAACACTTTATATCCAAATGTCAAAAAACTTACTAAAATCAATGAACAGCACTAATAAAGCCTCATTCTTACAGATCATTAACTAAAAAAAGTTGGTTCAGGGTTTAGTTACGGTTTAAAAGCGCGCCACGCTCTCATATAAGTTATAATATACAAAAATGCCTGGTTCTTGCAACAAGATCTTCAAAACAGGTTTTTTTTAAATGCACTTACATTTACAATGAGAAATGTCTGCATTTCCCGTGTATTTTCCGCAATGTCTGTGTAAAAAGGGCTTGACAAATACAAAGTGGGTGTTAATATTTATATACCTCGGTGTATTTTCTTGATTCATTTCTGACCCGTGCCTTTAGTATGGCATATATAGTTTTAGGTCATTATATAATATACTGACAATACACTACTTTTAAAGAGTAAATCATAAAATAAACATTCAATAAACAAAGACATGATTGTTAAAGTTCTAAGTAAAGTAAATTCAAGCATTCTCAGTGTTATAAAAGAAAGCGAGTTACACTTTGGGATGCTGACTTCATGGCTGTTAAGAGATAATATCACTTCTTAATTCAATGAAATCTCTTCTCAGCAGCAGCCAGGGGATACTGATTACACACACTCACACAATCCTGATCACTATGAATTTCCCTCTCCTTCCCCATCAAATGACTGCATAAATAAAACAGTCAGCAGATACAGAGTGAACCAACACCAGTACATTAAATTATTCTCTTTGTGTTTGAGGTTTATTTATTGAGTGCATGACGTGATGTTTCCCTCTCTCCTAAATGCTGAAGATGCACTTCTGTCACTCATAGGTTTTGTAGTGCTGACTGTAGGATTTCACATTGGACCTGGTTTGATGCTGTTGTTGTTTTTATTAGAACAACTTCTTGGGTTGACAATATGTGGGTTCTGAGATCAGACATCTGTTTATCTTTGTTTCAGTATCTGTCTATTTATCTATCTACATATCTGTTTATCTCTGTTTCAGTCATTATTTTACTCTTTCCACTTTTGAAGGTGAACATCAGGTTATTTCAGTGCATTTATGCGCAGCAATGGTGCTGAATAAATGTGCACATGGCTTGTATTAAAGCACATAAACAATTAGGCATTAATAAAAAAAATATTTTTACCACAGGGGGACTTTAAGCACCTTCATTTTTAAATATGTGGTTTAGTCCAAAAACCTCTCATGTCTGAGCTTATAATCAAAGTGGAATTACATTTTAGTCATTAAGTCATTGGCTAATGTAATTTAAATGAAGTTCATCCCCCTGAAGCAAAAGATAACTGGCCGAAGTCTGTTAAAAATCTTTCAAGATAATGTTTCATCTAATGCATTTACTGAAAGTATTAAACTGTGAGTGATGCACCTTGAGTTAATAAGCTTGATTATGAAAAATATAATTATGATTAAGCGTAGTTTGCATTACAAAACTTATAAGATTTAGTCTGTAATAGTGTAATGAATGAAAAATAAGCTTAGTTAAGCAAATTAGCAAACAAAAAAATCTAATTACTTGCAGAAATTGGAGCATAATAGCATTTCTTTTTTGTACTAGGTTTGTTTTGATATTTGTTAAACATATTACCATTATGCTAATAGCATAATATCAGCATATGTTTACTATAAGTGCTTTTAAACTTTGCAGAAAGGAATTGAAAACCTCTGCTGTGTCATTTTTTTTCCGTTAGGGTGCGGTGTTTTGAACACATGAATACATGATGTGAGTTTTGCCTTGTAAATCAGCTAAAGCAGGATCACATGGATTCATGTGATGCATACCTCCCCCCTCTCACACTCTCATGTGAGCACAGAGAACAGAGAGATTAAAAATGATTGAGAAATGAAAGAATGGACACAGTCGTTTAACTTACATTTCTGTAAGATTATTTTAAAAATAAGCCTTGGACAGCTGTGTGAGCATGAGCAAATCAAAGTAAAATATTGCATTCATCGTAAATTTCTTAAACTTAATATTTTTTAGTTACCCAGTATGACACACTTATGTTTGCTTCAGTTTTGAAAGCAAAATATAAAATTATTGATCAACAAACAGCTGAAAAAACAGTAGATTGAACTGCAGTGAGCAATTCTGTGTCCGTGATCTTGTGCTTTTCAAACTTTCCTTTCTAATGAAGCCCCACAGAGGTCTTGAGATGTCCTGCCACACATTAACATTTTTGAAAGGTTTCATCTGCAGGCTGTCTCGTTAAATGTTCTCATTAGTGGAAACGTTTATTGCAGTACTTATGTGCTTGTTTTAAGTGTTTGTGTCACGAATAAACACACAATGTGTTGATGCCAGGCATTACCGTAGCAAAGGTAATGCTTTTTAAAAAGAAAATACACTAATGTAAGCACAGTCTTACTCTCACTCACTTATCTGTGGTGGTTTTGTCTTGTTCCTCTCAAGGGGATTTGAATTGAGGTGCCTCTCTATAATATACTGCAGGACCTTGGCTTTTACCTGCATCTCATAACAAAGTGTTGTACATCGTAACGCTGCATTAAAGTTTAACCTTGGTATTATGTTTACTCCTGCAGTGGAAGGAGCTGCTTGTAGGCTAATGTCTTAGCAATTAGAAATTTTAAGCATTTGCATTCGTGATTGGTTTGAAGTGTTGCTGTTTTAAAAAATGAAGTTTAAGTTAGTGATGTGTGCAAACAAATAAGTGAATAAAACAAATTCATTAAGACACATTAGAAATGTTTAGCCAGAAAAGTCACATAAAAAATCTCAGTGGCCAAATCAAATGTTACTTTTTGTTATTTTTATATAAATACGCTCCACATTCTACAAAAGTACTCTCCTATAAATTTTACAATACTTATTTGTGTACCAAAGAAGATTCATAATCTATGTTTGCAAATATTTTTGCAACGTGTTATTCAGAGAAGTTTCCACTCTACCAGATGGCTCTTGGTTCCTGCCAACTATACAAAACATCCTAGGGAGTATTTCACCTTTTCACTGGGGGATTGTGAGACCCCATGCACTGTGAAGCTATTTTTTGTGTGATGAAAAGTGCTATACAAATACTTATGTAACTTTGAATTGAATCGAACAATAACAGTCGAGTTTAAGGAATCAGATTTCACACCCTTGTTTTGTTTTGCCTGCAGTGGTGCAATCTGCAGTTAATTCCGTTGTATTGATTCTAGGTGGCATGCAACATTAAACACAGACACACACTGCCAAGGAAGGTAGATTCAGGCCTGCTATGCACCACACGATCAATGACTGCTTTGACGATATCTAACAATTTATTCGCCATTTTCATGGTGTTTGTGTATTCAGAGAGCAAGCATCCTTGTACGTAGACCTCCAGTAGCTAGATATGTAGATGTAATCTCACCTGTGTACAGTAATGTCCGTTCAGAGTGGCGCATGGTTAAAATACAGTATTTAGCTTTAAAGAAGGGAGAACCGATAAGGCGTAATCTGGTGCTCTGATTTCTGCAGTGATTCACAGCATCAGGCCAAAGTCCTAACCTAGCAAGAAATGCAATCCGTGCTCCAAAACTATAGGGATGTGCATTTTGTTTGCTTGTATCTGAAATATTTGACACACACATCAGCTGCGCTCAAGTGAACCAGAGCAAGCTTCATCAGTGCTATTTGGAAACATTTTTAGATGTCTGCAGTGTCATGTTTCAATGTTTTTCTTAACCTTTCATTCTTTTGATCACAAGCAGTATGTTTTAAGAACAATGTCTTTAGTTGAAAATTTTACGATTCCTTCATAAATCGTACAATTGGTGCTCTTTAATTGACAAGTTAACTTGTCAATGGCGGGAAAAGAGTTAAATTCAGTGAAGCCCTAGAATTAAATTTAGTCGATTACAAGAAACTAGCATATCTTGTCATAGCAATAGGAAATATGCAAATGTGAAATGTCCCCTTTAAATGTATACAAGACTTTTTAAGCTATAAAATAAATCTTTGGTGTTCACAGACAGAGTACGTATGTGAAGTTTTTTTATTATAACATGTTAAAATTGCCACTTGGTAGGTGTGAGCAAAAACGTGCTGCTTTTTGGGTGTGTCTTTTAAAATGCAAATGAGCTGATCTCTGCACTAAATTGCAGTGCCGTGGTTGGGTAGTGCAGATTATGGGGCGGCATTGTCCCCTTCTGACATCACAAGGGGAGCCAAAGTTCAATTTCCTATTTATTCACATGCTTGCAAAGAATGGTTTACCAAAACTAGGTTACTGGGTTGTTCTTTATCACATTTTCTAGGTTGGTAGAAGCACTGGGGACCCAGTTATAGCACGTAAACATGGAAAAGTCAGATTTTCTTGACAGTCAACCACTGTACTAAAACTATTTCAGAAGGTTTTAAGGATGATGGATGTCAACATGCAGTAAACTTGATGATTTGAAAATTTACTTTATTTAATCCTATTGGTCACAATAGACCATTTATAAAGCTCTTAAATGTTTCTGAACAGTGCATTTCCTAAAAAATATGGAAAAAATAAAGTGTAATAAATAAATAAATTATGTGCACTCAATAAATTATGTGCAGTATCATGATTAGTGCAAAATTATTATGTGACCAGAAAAGCTTACTTACTCTTTGCACCATGAAAAGATGATTGTTGCGTCAAAGACCAAAAATTAGGTTTGGGTATGTTAATGTAAAGGAATGACAATACTTACTTATATTTTACAGTACCATACAATCGTTCAAAAGTTATTCAGTATACACATTATCCCACTGGTCAGAGTTTGTGACTGACCATAAAACACAATTTTTTTTTACACACTTTTCCATAAAAAATACAGATTAATTTAAGGGGTTACTAATCACGCATCATTTGGCTATTTTCAAGTCTGGGTAAAAATTGGCATTAAATGGGATAACTCAAATAACAATATAAACTGCACAAAATATCATAGCCATTCTTTAATAAAAAGTGTAAACATTATTGCTCCCTGGTTTTTCCGTTGCATTATGGGATTTTTAGGGAACGAACAATCCAGTGCACTGGTAGGATTTTGCGATTGAGACAGCCCTTAAAATGGCCGACTCTCTGACCAGTGCCCTGACTACTGAACAAGGGAACTGATTGAGACGCACCCGAAATCGGAGAGGCATTTGACCGCTAGGTGTAAACCGTGACCTTCTTCGACTTGACCACTTGTAATCAAATCACCCGAGATGGATGTTAGATAGATGTATAATACCAAGCACAGACAGAAGCAGTTCTGTCACAAGTTCTTTGATACTTTAGCACATCCCATTTTCTCTTTGGGTTGCTGGCAATGGGGAAAGAAGTAGTAAGTGCTGGTTTAGAGTTTACAAAAGCTTCATTTTCCTTTCTGTTTCAGTGGTGCTCTTTATAAAGTCCATTCCTGGTCAGTGACTGAGACAGTTGTTTAAAATAGGGATTTTATGCTCAGTAAAGTTTACTTCCTGTTTCCTGTTCCAATTTAGCAACCATTTTGCATTTATCTTTAACAATCTTTATTATTGGTCTCATTTTCTCTCTCTTTATGTGCTCTTTAAAGGCCATTTCTTTTCATTCTGACACTTAATATTCCTTACCCGTTCACCACCTCCATATGCCATCTGTCATAAAGCAGTCTATTAAAGTGTTTCTTTATCACTCTGTAGTAAACAAAGGGAGCATTATACACTCCTGCTGCTATATACACCATCATATAAGTCTGCACTTATAAACTCATTTGGTTACATCTATACCAGTTGCCGTGATCATAGTTTTTACGTCTACATCAAAAATCCACTTACACTCAGATTGAGGGGCTGAGCTGGGGGATGTCATTAATTTAGATGCATTACTATGAAGCTAATTGAAAGCTCTGAGTGCTGGGTAATTACATTGCATGTGCTGGTTGGAGTGAATTGGGTCTGGCTGGGATCAGTGTTGGGAGACAGCGGTATTTTCCCGGAATTGTCCTTAATAGCCAAAGTAAAGCCGTTGAGGGATAAAAAAAAATCACACAGTGGAAACCAGATTCCCTTTGACTTTTCATGGATGTTCACACAATGGAGTTTGCTGGGTGCCTGACAACTAGGAGGGAAGTGCAGTGATTCATGGTGGAGCTAATGAAGGCTCACTGATGTTCGGCTGATAAGTGGGCTGTCTCTACTTGCTGTGGCATCAGTGTGTCTAATGATCTGTCAATGGTGAAACCCATTAAAATCACAATCAGCTGTCTGCATGTATATTAAAGGATTAGTAGTGCTATATTTACACAAGCATTTTCGGTAAAAAACGGCATTTTAGAAAAGATCTCCATCCACTTTACACGACATGAAATATGACTATTTGCGCAGACTTGACTGGCGCGTACAAGTGTAAAAGAGCTTATTACTCTAATAATAGTTGGCCTTTTGTGCATGTATGCAGACACACTGTTATAACTGTTTTAATCCTTGCTGTCGTTTGTATTGTATTTCGTAACTGAACCTCTTCCGTGAGTTTTTACTGCATGTGCTGTCACGTTAAAGCCGGCTGTCAAGTTGTATATTATTTTCTCAATAGTGGCTAAAACGTCTCTTGTAAAGAATGTTTAAACCGATAAAACCCTGCAAAGCCTGCAACTACATCTTCATGTTTTTGTTGACAAGGTCGTTGCAGCTGGTCATTGTCATCTTTCGTTAGAGCAATGAATTTTATTGGATAGGGACTTGAAGAATCAGGGAAAGATACGCAATTATCCAGAACACCCTATAAGGGAGCGAATGAGGGCACTCACGACTTAAAGGTGCTCTAAGCGAATTGACGTGTTTTAGACCATAAAACATTTTTTGTTACATGGTGGAAACATCTCCTCACTATCTGCTTGCTGCCTGTCAGCTGATCAAACTGTAAAAAAACGCGATCTCTGTAGACAGCCCAGGCTTCACAAACGGCAATATCAACATAGTGGCCAAACCTAGCACCACAAAACAAAACAAAGTATTCCAACCAATAAACGACAAAAAGGATTTGGGGGTGGGGGTTGGGCGCGTTCATGAAAGCACGGAAGGGAGGGGGAGGAGTTAGCTACGCTCCGTCTGTTTGAAAACAGTTCAACGTCAACAATAACGTCTCGCAAATTCGCTTAGAGAGCCTTTAATTTACAGAATACTCAGGCTAGGTCTGTCTACATTGCAGAGAAACCCCAGAGTTTTTCAAATAAAGCTAGGTCTGCAGCGTTTATAAAGTCTCTGTTTATAAGAGTCAAAAACTCAGACGTAACCGTAACAAAAATAATGCGCTTGAAAACAAAAATACATTAATGTAAACTTAGCCTTGGATGTAGGGAGGTCAACCTAAATATTGCTAGCCAATGTACACATAATGGCATTGATTTTGCGTTTAAGACACTGTGTCAAGTTAACCCTACTGCTTTGCTCTTTTTGTTAGCTGTACTCTACTCTGTCTTGCTGTTTTTAAAAGGTCGAGCACATCCTGTGCGTATGCTTTAATCCTCTTCAAACATATTGTTTGGTGCTGTTGTGGCCCTGAAATAAAAGTTTGTGTTCACCGTATTGACACACATTGCTGTCTGATGAAGTAAGCGAAGAAGTACTGGTGGGAATGTTTGCCCCCCAGTAAGTCCCATTTTTGGTGTGTTTTTGTATAGTTTTAAAAGATGTGATAATCACCATCTTCAGCACTCACCACTTTTTCATACCTATTTTTAGTGTGGACATCTTTAAGTGTTGCGTAGGGTGGTGCCGATAGACAATGATATTGTGTAGGACTGTGTGATTTTTAGAGGAAAATGTCTATGCATCAATGACGCGTTCTGATCAATGACATTGATTTGCAGCAATAGTTTACTTTGTCTGGTGGTTTAAGGTTTCGGTCAGGAGTAATCATTTTGCCAGCCGCACTAGGCATGTGCTCTGATATTTTGTATTAAAGTGAAACCAATTCTGTGGCTTGTCATAGATAAATGAGATTTATTTGCAGATAATTAAACTATTCCCCCCCCCATTTATATATTGTGTGTTATGATCTCACATGTTGACGCTAGGACGATCTGAATATGGAAAGATCACCCAACACTAGTGTTGAGGTTGTATATCTTTCCTGTCGTATGTAGAAGTGAGCTGCAGGTTTGTGATACAGAAACGATTACGACTAATCGTTTGCAGAATAAAAGTTTTTGTTTACATCATATACATGTGTGTACTGTGTATAATAATTATGTATATATAAATACACACACATGCAAGTGTGTGTGTGTGTGTGTGTGTGTGTGTGTGTGTGTGTCTCTCAGAATGTTCTTTTAGGTGACTCATTAGCGTAAAAAATTTCTGTTACGTTTGAAAGACGTTTCTCTGACGTTGACATTTGTAAATGCCAAAACACTAAAAAACTTGTAAATGAGTCACATTATACTTCCTGTTTTGTTTCCTGTAGCTTTGCATTTTATCAAGTAATGGATCAAATCTCACAAGAAACGACACGTAATGTGCTCACTTCATCAAATATTTCCTACCATGTCACTTCATAAATGATAATTGTGTAACTTGTCACTGCTTGCCCTAAGGTATGCATGTTTTATGTGTGTTAAGGCATGGTTTAGGAACATAGCATCTATGGCATGTGTGGTTCCCACTGTATTGTTGTTCTTTGTTACTAGATAGTCTTCTTTGGATCCTGTGATGGTTATGAATAGCTCACACAAACCTCAAGTGTATTAATGACTGAAAATACACTAAAAGTGTCTTTATTAAAAACAAATAAACAATAAATAACAACTTTACTAGAGGTTTCAGGTTAGAAATGAGAAATGTTCTCCAGAAATACAATAAATCTTGAAAAAAACTCTTTCTAGGAATGCCCCAAGAGAAAAACGTTATATTAAGTAATAGCTGTTTTTTATTATAAAAATACAAATAGTTTTGTAACAGTGCGTTTTGATTATGATTTGTCTATTGTAATTAGAATTAGCTTAACATACAGTAAGACAATAAAAGTTTATGCCATGTCTTTATTAAGTGTGTGACATTCTGATGTGAATGGTGTGTTTAAAAGGGACAATAAGTAGGATTTTCCCCCATCTAGTGGTGAAATTGTATTTTGCATTTAAACAGAACTGCTCTCTAGCGCCTCGCTCGTTGCAACTATGCCGTTATGTACTCCCTGATATCCTTGTCCTTTTCAGCTGGTTCACGTGTTCTGAACGAAAATCCATTGCGGTAGGCTAGTGCTTTTTGTTCCTTTCTGCTATTATAGTTTTTCAATATGGCGAAATGACATGGAAGCCTTCTAAGACTTACCCATTCAATGTAAATAAAGAGAAGAAATACAAAGAAAAGTAAAATCATTGGCAGAGGGCAGAGGTAATTTGACACCAATGAGGACATATTTATGGATAAAGACATTGATTTTGACTAATAAAATACTTTAAAAAAACTACACATTCTCCCTTTAATGTATATGTAGAGTGTAACATTTTTGAAAATATCTTTACATATATCATGAAACATTTTGAAAACTGTGTAAGGGTTTGGTATAGGGGTACAGTTAGAGGATGCAAAATCACATTAGCCTGGTATAAAATAATGTACGTTAGTATAAGACATCCTCAGTAATATAATACAACAAACCTGTATGTGTGTTTTTTAATAGGAGAATTCTGAGAATGGCCTGACCTCATCCACCTGCCCACTCTCCCCTGAGACTCCCTGCCCTTTAATTTCCTTTCTTTATATTTTCCTTCATTCTCTCTGCTCTTTCAATCGTACTCCCTATTTCTCACAATGCTCTGTCTTTTAGTGTGTTGGCGTATGTTAGTAGTGAGTGTCAAATGCACAAAGATCAAACCTGTGCTGGGTGGAGCACATAACTGTTATCCCTATGATAAAGAGTGTTCACTAGAGGGAAGAGGCGCACCCTTTTGATTCTTCCTGTTATTGCATTTGTTTTATGCAATGAGCTAAAACTTAAAAATTTTATACTTATTCTTTATAGTATGGTTTTCTTTAGGTATGGAAATCTCCCCTTAAATTCTATATCTATAGCACAGCTATTGTCTGACTTTTTTAGCCTCTTCTTGTGTATAGTTCTGAAACATGTTCTTTACAAATCCACACACTTAAACTTCAGGGAATATATAGTTCACATTACTAAAACATGATTTGGGCATTTTTACTATTGAGGACCACCTAAAATATCCTGAAAGTTTCTGACTTTACTGTATTTGTAGGACATTTTAAACAATTGTGCCTCACAAGTATAGCCCAACCTGCACACACACTACACAAACAGTTACACCACTGAAGCGTAGATGATGCTTGTTCCTGTTTATCCTCAGGGATTGCTTCAGTAGAGGTTTGCTGGGAAGTCACGTCTGTTACAGCACTGCAAGACATTTAATTTTCTCTTTCGCTCTGTGTTTTTCTCTCCGCTGTAAATAAATCACAAATTATAGGCAGTCATGCACAAAATATGCATGTACAGAACTGTGCAGAAAGGTCAGCAAATTTTCTTTGAACTGAAATGCCTATCAATCACAAAGTTTTCGCTTAAACTCGAATGAATGTTATTAGCCAATTTGATTATTTGAGGCCATGTTCACATTGCAGTTAAATTCAGCTGTCACTTCACCTTTTAGTACTTAATCCTGTTCTATAGACCGTTCCAGTGGCAACAACATAAACAAATAGCTTTTGTGGACCATACATAACTTTTATAGATTTATAGAAATTATTAAGGTAGTGTCTGCTGCATTCTGTTGAAATGACACATGTAAATGCTTGGAAAATAAAACTTAATGACTTATATATATGAGGTGCAACTTCTGTCATTTGATCTTTATGTTCACTACTGTTATGAATATGTATGTGCTGTGACTCACTCACTGTTTAAATTCACAATAAAAAAGGAAGTAGCGATTGTCTTTTTTTCCCAATTGTGACATATTTCCGAGTAAAACGGCTTCTGAAATAAAGAAAAAGGTAGGGCAGGATTCCTCCATCGCGAATTCATTTGATTGTTGGAAGTTGGTCATGTTGCTATTTGTTAATCTTTCGCCATTCTTTGTAACGTGCGTGAAGAGAGATCATTTCAAAGAGGGGAGGAGATGTGCGTTTTTTATTTATTTATTTTTTTGAAGAAGGATTTACAAAATATAATGTTACAGTGGACATCATTTATTTTCATTCTTCAGTACATTTGTATACTAACACCCATTGAATAAACCCCTTTCCAGGCAGCATCGATACAAAGAAATACATTATTTCTGATTACAGTAGCTTACCAAATACAATAAGATTGGGACCCTACATGGCTTCCTTTATGTAAAGATGATGAAAAATGGGCTGTTATTGGAATAATGTACATATATAGCATAGGTTAACTAGTGGGGAGAAAAAAATAAACAAAAAATAAATAAATAAAGGAAAACCCCACTGACCGCTATGTAGTTATTTCTGCATTTTTGATTTAGGATTATAAGGGTACATGAATTTAAAAAAATAATCAAGCTCACAGATAATGCGTTTTTAATTTAATAATGCGTTTTAAATTCAATTTTTAATTCAATAAAAAAAATAATCTAAGCATGGAAAATAACTATGTTTAGCATGTTTGCTATTAAAAACGAACAGGGAGACTTGAGATATAAAAACGGCGACTGGTGAAGTACTGTTATATCATTGAAATCTGATAAAGTCCTATTAATGTTTGGGAATACCAATATGGTGGCGAGGTGGCTTCAATACTGTAGTAGCACAATCCAGTCATTTATAGATAGATCTATAGATCAGTTGCTTATGAGGTCACAGAAAGTGTACATAAAGCGTGTATTCTCGGCCATTAGTTTTTACCTCAGAGTTGGGACGATTGCAAGCAGTGTTGCCAAATATTTCAATGAAAATAACTAAAGCTTCCTTGGAAAGTTGCTAAATTTCGCTAGATTACTTCATTGTATAATTACTAATTATTAATTAGCATATCGGTGACCTCATCATCACCTCATGTTTGCATACCAACTACATTGTATGCACTGGGAAAGCAATACAGGTAAAAAAGTTGCTAAAGGGGTCTAAAAAGTTGTTAAATCTAGTGACAAAGTCCTCAAGTTGGCAAAACTAATCATGAGAGAGGTGTTCTGGTGTAGCCACGAGACAAAATTTTTGTTTTCTGTATGGGCGGACAAAGAAAAAAATGACAGTATGAAAGAAAAAAAACATTTTGCAAGAAATAGCCAAAAAGTCTGCAGACGTCCTCTGGATGTTCACGAAACACTTTTTAAAACATCTTCATACATCTCACAATATGTTTGATTTTGTATGTGCACAAGTTATTAACCCAAATGAATCATTTTGAGTCACTGTTATTCATTCCTGCGTACTGTTTACTGGAGAACTCAAGGGCCGATGGCAAATGATGTAATCTGAATAAAAGATGTGATTGATCAATAATGCCGATAAAGGAAAGAAGGGCTGGTTGGTCGACTTGTATGTCATAGATTCAGTAATGGTCTCCATCATACCACTTATTCTGACCTGACTCAGAACATTAGTGTGTTGTTGAGCAGTAAACATATAAAGCTTGTGTTTCTTGTATGTTTGTATTACAAAGAAACCTTATAAAATTGTAATCTTATTTTCTCTTTCTCTTGTTTCATCAGGCATTTTAAGCTCCGTATGAAGAGGGACACATCTTTGTTCTCATCTGATTTCAAGGTGGAGGTTTCAGGAAAAGAGATCCCCTATGACACATCTCACATTTACTCGGGAGAAATTCACGGTGAGCAACTATCATAGACATGCAAGCCAAAGCACACACTTGTATGTTTCTAAATATAGTGATGTAAACATCTATTGTATGTTGAAATGGAGTCCGCTTTCACCCTTTTTATAGGTGGGCTTGTACTTTCATGTAATCCAAAAGTAAATGCCTCAGAAATAGCAATTGTGGAACAAAAGTCCCTCCATAAATAATTATTTCATTTCCAGTCAGATTGGTAGCGGCAGTGTTACATTGAGGAAAAACATGATTTTTAGTTAAAACTAAAGTATGTTGTTTTAGTGCCAATAGCATCACAAAATGGATTTTCCACTCACAAACTCACGCCATGTGTTTACATAGTGTTGCTGTGTTGATAGGCTCAAATAAACAAAAGAAAGTTCAGAAGAGCCATGGTGTTTTCATTTATTAAGCCTTTTAAGGTTAGGTAAAGTTGTAAAAATTGTAAAAGAATTGAAGTAAAAAGTTCTGCCACTGAAATGTGAGTTTGTAGGTCAGTACTTTCATGCTCTTCCTGTTTCCTGTTGGTTTTGGAAAGATTGGGAAATTATCAAGGTGTGTTCTGTCATTGCATATTTAAACACCGGACAGCTCTGCATGCACATCCTGTTATGATAGTATGTGCCAGTATATGTATCTGACCCCTGTTTTTCAAATTTTTCTCTCACAAAATGTTGTTTCATTTGCTCAAAACAATTTCCACATACAAACCACCTTATTCTCATTATACATCTTCATTAAATCCTTTAAAATTACTATTGAGAGACACTAAACTGAAAGGTCTGTACAACGTGATATCAACATGCACAAGATCTGAGCAATTACCCCATGTAAAATGAAGAGACCACGAAAGAGAGAACTCTTTTTCTCTTCTGCTAGTCAGATATCAAAATCTCACTTGCTTTGATCATCTCCCCTGATGGTAAAACTGACACATTCTCAGTTGCTGAATTTCTCTGAATGGATTCATGTCATTTCCTGCTCATCAAAATAACTTTTGTTGTCAGTAAACTGTTCATGTCAGCTGTAGATGTGGTTAAGAGGAGGACTTTGGGGCTGAGGAAATTATTATTTTCCTCTATTTGACCACTGTTATGTTATTAATGGTAACAAGTAATGCAATCGGATGATTCTCACAAAATCCTTATTTAGAAGGTGTCCAGCATCAGAATTTTTAAAAAGCCCTTGAAGCCAATTTTTTTTGCACATATAAGATTAAGGTCTGAACTTACTATAACCATTATTTGTAGAGGTTTTAAAAGAATATTTCCTATAGAATTATTCGATTATCATTATCAAAAATTATCATTACCGCAACATGATATTGCATTAAATATATGCATTTGCAAACTCATGTTTCGGTAATGAGAACTAAAAAGTTGTCTAGGTACGATGACAAAAAAAATTCAAGAAGAGAAAAAATAAGAACTGCTTACCTGGTAGCCATCTTGAGTGTCACAGTCAATTATGTCTCTTCCAACATTTTTTTTTTTAAATGTTAGTTCCTTGAGGGCTTAAACAATGTTTGAAAATTGTTGCGGAGTATGAGGAATTTGGTCTTTGGAAACATTTATACTCCTTATTATTGTCTATACATTTACCAATGATCACCAAATATCACATGTTTTTTTACTGTAAATGTTAACAGTATAACATGAACTGAAAGTTTTTATTTTTTAGATTTTTAATTATAAATATTTCCATGTCAAAGAACCCAAATCCAGTCATAGACACGTTGCAGTAAAGAAAATGTTCCCTTTAAAGATGGAGTGCACAATGTTTGAAAGCAAATGTTGACATTTGAAATAACCTACAGTAAACATACATGCCCTTTCCCCAATAGAATCTGGCCCTTCTTTTGATAGACCCGCCCCACACATACGCAACCCCTGGCAAGGATGTCGGTTAGTAGACAGGTCCCTTACTGCTGATTGGCTACAAGTGTATTTTGGGAGTCGGCCCGACTCCCTTTTCTAAAGCGTTTTCAAACATTGTGCACTCCGCCTTTAAATGTGAAAAAACAACAAAATTGGTTTGTATGAAGTCATTTGAAATCATGTGCAAAATAGTACATGAAGAGATGTTTTTATCAAAATGTTTCATGACACCTCATAAGTCTTATTTCGCGAGAAACACCCAATCACTAAATAACTCTTAGCAGGTTTCAAGTTTTTGATGGATAAATGCCAGTTTGTTTTCAAGCTCATAAATCTTCATCTCTCTCTCCCTTATAATCCGTTAGCACTCTTTGTGGTAATTTACATGGCTCAATGCTTAATCTTGTAACTTCTAATATTTACCAAAAAATGTTTGTAGTCTTGAATGGCGCATTCTCCGTGGAATTTGATTTAGTATTGGAGATATGCGTGGTAAACACATGGAAACTGTGCATTTAAATAATTTCAGTGTGTGCTATTCTTTTCTGTGTCATTACTGAAGTACAATACACACATGCAGAACTTGCTGCTTTTTAAAGAAGTAATTGCTCAGTTGTTTTTGTCATGTTTGTAAGTTGCTTTAAAGGGACACTCCACTTTTTTAAAAAATATGCTCCTTTTCCAGCTCCCCTAGAGTAAAACACTTGATTCTTACCGTTTTGGAATCCAATCAGCAGATCTCTGGGTCTGGCGCTACCACTTTTAGCATAGTTTAGCATTATTCATAGAATCTGATTAGTCCATTAGCATCACGCCTAAAAAAAACCCAAAGAGTTTTGATATTTTTCTTATTTAAAACTTGACTCTTCTGTAGTTACTTTTCCTAAGACCGACAGAAAATTAAAAGCTGCAGGAAGCGCAATGATTTTACGCAGCTGCCGAAAATAGTCCCCTTATATTTCAATAGCAGGGGACTACTTTCAAGCACTACGTAATATCATTACGCCTCTCGCAGCCATGTTACGGCAGCAAAGTCCTTGATTATTACGCCAGAATGAGAGTATAGTTCCTAGCCATATCTGTCTCGAAAATCCCAACTTTAAATTTTCATGGGTCTTAGTACATGATGTAACTACAGAAGAGTCAAGTTTTAAATAGGAAAATTATCAAAAACGTTTTTGTTTATTTTTGAGTGCGATGCTAATGGTCTAATCAGATTCAATGGATTGTGCTAAGCTATGCTAAAAGTGGTAGCGCCAGACCTGGAGATCAACTGAATGGATTCCAAAATGGTAAAAGTCTAATGTTTAACTCTAGTGGAGCTGGAAAATTAGCATATTTACAAAAAAAGTGTCCCCTTTAAATAAAAGCATCTGCTAAATGTTTAAACATAATGTAACTGAACCAGAAATTTCTAACTTGTGCTGTCTATTTAGGAAGCTCCCTGTTTGTTTCTCCTCTGGTTTAAAGTTTGGTTTATAGCTGAGTTTCTTCACATCTGAAGCCACTTAATCTATTCTGGAAGTCTTACAAAATGATAATGAAAAGTTCTTAAACTCATTTTTCACGGTTGTTGTTTTTACTGTTTCTCTGTTCTGGCTCAAGAATTTCGTGTTGCCGTTAAAGGGACTGGCTCTTTAGAACCGTTCCAATGGTATTTCACATTTGTCAGTCATTTTGTTGAAAAGTGTCTCCTAGATGATTAAATTTAAATCTTCAACTGTTTACTGTTCTGGTACCGCTGTAGATGGAACACTGAATAAAACAGAATAAAAGCTGTAGATTGAATAAAAGCGACAGATCCGCTGAGCTCATTACCGATCTAAAGGTAATGGGAGATGAATTACTGGATCTTAATATATGAACGCGATTCTGAAAACACACACATTTTACCCTCTGTCATATTTCAACCCATGATCTCCATGTACCGAGAGAGAGAGATGTTTTTGTGCACTCATTGACTTCTACAATTACCATACCCAGTCAACATGCCTTTCATCTTTGCTTTCTTTTTGTCTTTCAGGTGAGAAGGGCACTCTTACCCATGGCTCAATCATTGATGGAAAGTTCGAAGGTTTTATTAACAGTCATCAAGGCACGTACTACGTAGAGCCCTCAGAGAGATACATCAAAGACCAGAATGTGCCCTACCACTCAGTCATCTACCATGAAGATGACATTGGTGAGCTAATATTAGCATGTCACTTTTACTGAAATGACCTACATCATGTCCTATAAGCGGCACTTACTTGGTTTATTTTACTGTGTGTTTGGCTTCCCGCTCGCATTACTATATATATAAACATTTTGCAAGCAAACTCATTTGACATTTATAATAAAAAAGCTGTCACACTGACTGACATGTTTATAAACTTGTTTCACTTACATTTATTAATTTGGCTTACACTTTTATTCAGACTCTAGTACAATTTTTAAGTAGTAATGTAGCTGACCAGGACTGGCTTACCTTAAGTAAGCTGTTTTATTCCATTGAAATTCATATGTGTATAATGTTTTTCACAATACATTTGTTAAGTAATATAAGAAATATATAAAATGTAAGAAATAAATTTTGGGAGACACCAAATGAGTATGTCTGTTCCTGTCAGTGGTCACTGATCTGCTGAGGCTCTCTTGAATGTAATGAGAGATATAAAAATAGCTGGTTCATGGAGTCACTTTCAGCTTGCATGAATAATTGCTTTTAGCTAGAAATGAGTTATAATCACAGTGCATTATTATAGTGCTTTGGATAATAAATATGAAATTCAGTGAGTCAGTGCAATGAAAAGCAGTGTATTAATGCATATACAACATATAAAATAGTGTTACATTTAATTACTGTCCCCACAGTAAAATGCAGTGGGCTACCACTCGATCAAATAAGAACAGGTTTTCACTGTCAATGTACTTTTTGGCAACACTGTCGAAGATTTAAATCAAACTGATATCTTTCTCAGTAAATTCTCAAGTATAAAATGATCAAACGCATAATTGCAATGCTGGGTTCTAATTTGTCACTACAGCGTTCCAGATTTCCTGAAATACATAGTAACAACAATAAAATGAAGCCCTGTTCTGGGAAAGGAAAGGTTTTCTACTGCTTTGTTGTTGTTATTATACTGTTAATACGTTCTTAGTATCAATATATTTGCTGTGGTAAAACAGTATCACTTTAATCAGACACACTATCATGTGATTAAACAGTCAGATGTCAAGAAGTCCACTGACAGAGACTATTACCAGATTATATGGCTGTGATGATAAATCGCAGAGGTGCGATTCTGTGTTTCATGCGCAGCTTGTGCGTGTACTATGGCGTTTTGGTCAGTAAGAAGTCCTTATCAATCTAAAATCATTATGAGTCTGAGTCGTTTATAACGTGCATTTAAAAAAAGCAACACTCATTGAACAAAATCATTCAAAATATTCTTTATTATTATGAAAATACCTGAAACAATTTGAAGAACTGTGATATAAATATTCTTATAGACATTTCCTGGAATAGGGGGGTTTGTAATGGTAGTTCTTCTGTGGCACAGTTGGAGCTGCGCGAGAGCAGCCTTTTGGATGTGCCGGGATTTTATCGTAACTCATTCAAATTCATTCATTGATAAAACACACATTTGCACGATTAATCGTTACAGCCCTACCAGATTATGTGATGAGTGTATGCATGTACATTAAGACATTCGTGGCTATTCAGAGCTAATATATGTTCCCTGTAGGGTTGAATGAGGTCAGATTGTCTGTTTGTGTCCATATGAAGGAATGAGAGTTAATTATGGCACGTGAACAGACGTCAGAAGAAGGGCAGCTGATCTTCAGTCACCCACTCTTTAATGCCAGGCTCATAAATGTGTGTATGTCTGTCTTTATTTACGTAGGGAAGCCTAACTATAGATATGTATAATAAAGGCTAGATGTGTTACGGCGTGGTCTCTAACGTCATCACCTGGTGCCCATTACTTGCTTAATTTTCTACCGATTTTCAAATGGTTTGGTTTCTTACAAACGTTATTAATGTGTCCATAATTCTGGATGCTTTAACATGTTTCATTTTTTTTTGTATATGTATGCAGTGTCATCTTTAAATGTTTATAACAAACCAAACCATTTGAAAATCGGTAGAAAATTATGCAAGTTATGGTCATTTAAAAGTACATGCACCATTAAAACACAATGCTACGAGTGAGCGAGCACCCTGTGGTAAGATGGCCGCCAAATGCGGACATTCCACTCAATTGGCCAGCAGCGCGGGCGAGCCATCTGGCCTTTATTATATACATATGAGCCTAAATCCCAGTTTATAAAGACTGATTCTTCTCTTGGTCTCTGACAGCTTTACCAACCCGAGACTTTTAATGATAAAATCCCAAAAACTGTGAAAACATCACTGACCGTATTTAATTTCAATCAATTACTCTTAATAGAGTAGGCTTAATATTATTTATCCAGGCTTGGAATTATTTATTTGCGTCATTATTTCTTGACATGTGTAAAGATTTTCACTTGAGTGATTTACTGCTGTGGCAGAACTTAGTCAGACTCCTTGAGGCTACTTTAAGACTTTAATGTCTCTTTGAGAAATCGGGAAATGTATCAAGCACATGCATTACAGTTATGCATTTGGCAGCCGCTTTTATCCAAAGTGATTTATAGTGCATTCAATCTATTCCATACATTTTCGAACTCTGTGTTGCTTGCACACCAGTTGAGCTATAGGAAGACATTCATTCCTATTACTTGATCAATAACAGGAGGTATGTGACCCTGTCTGTAATTTTTTTGTGATTTACTGTTTTTTACTTAAAATCATCCTACATAAAGGACATTCTGTGAAAATATTGATATCTTTAATATTGAAGGCCAAAATTTTCCTCCCTTTGGTTTCCTAGGCGATGCAAAATTTTGGATGAAACATTCTTGGTCTTACAACCGTATTCCTATCAGCCAATCAGATTTCAGGGTTATGTTAGTTTTAGGGTTGGGGCACTTAATTTTCTTCCTTGAAGGGGTTACGTGCCAATGAAAGATCTTGACCAAAACTTGTTTTATGTTCATTTTGACCATACTTTGAACACTCACTGTCACCAAACAGCTTAGCATGACATATTTTTTGAGTTTCTGAGTATTCTAGCTGGTATTGTTGCACTGTTGCAAAATAAAAACACACTGGAAGCAATTCCAGTAACTGCACTCTACACTGCCCACTTGTGGCATAACACAACCTTTCAGAAAAAAATTTTATAGTGATATTAACTGAATGCTCTCTATAGTTTTAATACTTTCAAGAGTAAACAAATGTTTCAAGTGCTTTTGCTGAAAGCTCCCCAAGCTTTAATTTCTTAATTTCTCATCTCAGCTCTCATCTAGACCCTCATTTTTCTTTTGCACTCATTTCCTCTAGACAGTTGTCCCTCTTGTCTCGCCTGTCATAGATTTACATCTGAATGAAGCTGCGTTCAGTGCAGGACAATGAAATCTTGAGAGAAAAAGTGGACTTGTTGTTATCAGAGATGAGTCTCTCTGATGAGTAAAATTGCAATCTTTGTATAGAAACCTCCAAGACAAATTCATTCCCGAATATATTTGTCTTTCCTCTTTTTTTCTGCAGTTAGTCTCTGGTATAGCCAGTCTGTTGACTAAACAACAAAAGAGTGGTTCAGTTTGCTGCTTATTTTGGCCAAAAACTGCCCATTATAGACAGATGGAGAGCATTTGAGTGAATTGTAAAATGACAACATTTTGTAATGTTGTGTGTTGTTAAAATAGAGGAGCCCACAATAATAGACTGGCATAAAAAAGTAAAATAATGATTCTCTTCAAATGTTTGTACTGACGGAGATCATCCTGTGCCCTCACTCCCTTTTCCAGGCAATGGAGACTTCGGCTTAATGCTTTTGTTTTAATTTTTTGTTGTAAAAGATTACTCAAGAGCTGGAAATAACTTGCTTGAAATAATTGCTCTGATTTTGAACGAGCTCAGTGCCGGTGTCATGAGCAATTCGGTCCCCCTAGGATTAAATAAGTTAACAAAAAAATAATATAATAAACTGAATATTAGTTTATGATATATTATTTAAACTTTTACTTAATTTTTTTTTATATTTTGTACAAAGTAATTTGCTTGCTAGACCGCTAGACGCAGACGAGATATCGCAATCACAAATTTTTGTAATTATGTACTTTTGTGTCGTCATCTGCTTTACAAAAACTATACTTTTATTTCTAAATTGTTTACATACCTTACGAAATTAATTTTTTTAATAGTAAAAGTGTAATCATGGCTTATAAATTATTTTAATGTGTGATTCAGCTATGTAGTAATCATCATGTTTTGTATAAGTAATTTATTAACTTTACACAGTACAAAAGTGGAAAGGGTACAGTATGATAATCTAAAAAATTAAATGACGCAAGATGTGTGTAGATCTCCCATCTATAGCCTCATTTATATACTACTTTATGAAACATATCATTTAAAAGACATCAATTGTAATTTTAACAACGTTCTAACTACATAAATAATTTTTGTAGGAATTGTAATAAGGCACTAAGTAAACTACCCACAAAGAGTTTTTTCAGCCATTGGAATCACGCGGGGGTCCTAAGGGGGCAGAATTGCCAGGGGGGACCGAATTGCTCATGACACCGGGCAGAGCTCAAACTACTGATCATGTAACAGAATCCCAAATTTCAGTTTCACATTGATCTAATGCAGGGATGGGCAACTTCGGTCCTGGAGGGCCGGTGTCCTGCAGAGTTTAGCTCCAACTTGCCTCAGCACACCTGCCCAAAAGTTTCTAGTATGCCTAGTAAGACCTTAATTGGCTGCTTCAGGTGTGTTTAATTATGGTTGAAGCTAAACTCTGCAGGACACCGGCCCTCCAGGACCGAAGTTGCCCATCCCTGATCCTAATGTGTTATAAAATGATAGGAGTTCAATTTAACTTTTAAGTTGATGAAATGATTTTAGACAACATAGGCATGTGCATTAGCTGTGTGTATGTGCATATAATTAAATCCACCTAATAAATTGTGGGCCATTTCCTGGAGTGTGACTGATGATTGGGTGCTTATTTGAAAGTAACTGTAGCCTACATATTGAATGACTTCAGCTGGATAGCTTGTTAGCATGAGAGGAGCAAGTGGTTTCTGATTATAGTTGCTGGCAGGATTTTAACTAATTTTTAAACTAACAAAAAACTATATAATGCATCTAGTTATGTTTAATAATACAATCTTATTGTAAAGTTTACCAAAGTAATATCTGGGCTATACTTGGTTTCCACTTGAAAATAAAAGGTAGGGGGGACTTGAATTTGTCCATCGAGAATTGATTGGATTGTTGGAAGTTGGGGCATGTTGCTATTTGCTACTCACTGCAATCTTTTCTCGGTCCTCGCCTTCTCGACGTTGCTTGTGACCGGAAGTAAAGAGATTGTTTTCAAGGAGGGGAGGATATTAATGTTTTTGATTTGGGTTATGAGGGCACATGAATTTAATTTGTAAAAATAACACAATTTTACAAAAAAATATAGGGTCGCACTTTGTGCTTTTCCTAGAAGTAACAGAAACTGGCAATGTTTGTAGCAGCTATGTTCACAGTTCTTCCTCAGGTGTGGTGTGTGATTTTACTCATGAGTACTTTTTGCTGCCAGGCATCCCTTAGGACAATTGTCCCACTCTGATGCAATGTCTTCTCAGTTTTCTGGAGTGGAATGTTAAGGTTTACTATCACTGTTAGAGCCCAAGTAAAATGGCACTTTAGGGACAGCATTATCATATAGGAACAGACAATCAAGAAACTAACGGATAAAATTCAAGTTTAAAATCATTGAAGATCGATATGCACCAATATATCAGCCAATCATTGTTATCGGACGATAGTTTAAAAATAGCCAATAGTCATGACCGAAAAATCTTGTCAATCAAAAAAGATCAGGAAAATGCAATGAATTTAAACTATATAAATAGAAAATGTAAAGACACATCACTACTTTAATAATGAATAACATTAAGTAAGGAATAATTGACGACGGGCCATTGAATTATAAGAAATAATGCACACCCAAGGTGAGGGGAGTGCCGTTACACCACGGGTGTGCATTATTTTCAAATAATTCAAAGGACCGAAGTCAATTATTCCTCTTATACCACGGTTACCACAAACATTGCTCTGGTGCCTATTTTTAAGACAAGTTAGGTGTGAGGTTATCAGAAATTAATGCATACCCATTTCTCAGCTAATCAGTATACAGCATTTAACAGACCCGTGGAATAATAAAATATAATTTTCAGATTTTAGTTCATGCTAACCACTAAGTTAATATAACCACCAAACTATCAGTATTACTATTGGCAGATATTTTTCTGAATGCTATCCGTATTGGTGGAAAATTTTTATTTTGGTGCATCTCTAATGGAAGATTTGACCTTTATTTAAAAAAGGACTACAATTTAAAGAATGAATGTAAAATGAATTCCCTGAGTTACTGCCACTGTTTGATTTTTTTTTTCCCCTCCCAGATTATCCTCATAAGTATGGATCAGAGGGTGGCTGTGCAGACAACTCCGTGTTTGAAAGGATGAAGAAGTTCCAGGCTTCTGCAGTGGAGGAACCCAGCCAGGTCAGCTCACACCCTTTTACACAACTGAGCAGAAAACACAAATAATGTAGTTAGCTTATACTATGATCTCACAGTATAAACAAACCACATAGATCAGGGCCATTTCCTTATTCCTGTGACTCTGAAGTTTTACTTGTTATCCTTTCTCTCTCTGCATTAATATTTCATCACAGAAATGTTAAATTCTGCTTCGAAATAAATTATTCTCTTTAGTGAAGTTCTTATGTGTACCATAGCAGCAGTCACGATCTTTCATCGATGAAGAGAGTGCTGACGGTCCGGTTATCCTGAGGAATCGTCGTGCGGCCCAGGCAGATAAAAACACCTGTCAACTCTTCATACAGACAGATCACCGCTTCTACGAGTACTACCGCAGCCGAGAGGCTGTGATCGCACAGGTGCGACGGGTGCCTTACTCGGATACTGTGACTGCGGAATTTTATATTGTGCATTTATTAGGTTGTTTTTCTGTTGGGTTTTGCAGATTTCAAGTCATGTGAAGGCAATTGACTCCATCTATAAAAGCACAGACTTTCAAGGCATCCGCAACATCGGCTTCATGGTGAAGAGAATCAGGGTGAGTGTTTCCCTGTGGTTCTCATCAGTATGTCTTTATGCACCACAAACCCTAGAACTGATAAAACAAAAATTTTGACCCGGTCCCCTTACATGAAAGTCTCCATCGTGTTTCTACAGTAACCCTTAACAGACAACTGATCTACAAAGCGTGTTTCATCACTACGTTGTTGCAGACGACAACATGTTTGTCCTGTGGTGGCTACCATATGCGTTTTGAGATTGAGCGATGAGCTGTTGGTTGCAGTTTGCAATCTCACCACTAGATGGCGCTCGAATTTACACACACCGCCTTTAACCCTCTGGGGTCTAAGGGGTTTTTAGGGCCCTGGGGAAGTTTTGACATGCACTGACATTTGTGCTTTTTTCAGTTGCTTGAAAACATATTAATGGCAAAAGTCTCATAACACTGTGTTCATCACAAACTGGGCTACAATATCATATAATCAACATGTATGTACATGTTTGTATTTTTGAGAGAAAAATGTTTATGCGTGGTTTTTGAAAAAGCAAAATTTTTAAGTCACTGATATAACTCCACAAAACTCATTCTAAACATGTTTTCCCAAGACTTTCCAAACAGGATCTAGTAGTCTAGAGTTTATTCTTCAAAATGATGTGAAAATCATATGGCCTACTCAATCACATAAAGCAATGCATTGATTTACAATTTCTAAGACACTTTTGCTTGGAAAAGGCTGTATGCGTGGAGGCGGGAAAGCTCCTGAATAATCAGTGATTGACAGCTGAGAGACAAAAGAGTTGAATAATGAGCCACTAATGAGCCTTGTGGGGATGTTCAACAGGAATAACTTTCTCTGTAGTAAAACCATGATAAGGTTTACTTTTCAATACAATGTAAACACACACACACACACACACACACACACACACACACACACACACACACACATATATATATAGAAATATTTTCTATTAATATCACAATTATAAGTTACCTTTTAAAAACCATAGTAGCCTAATCATGGTAAAGGTACTGTTTGGCCATCATAAAGTGAACTCAGGGTTTGTGTTTGGTTGGCCAGCGAGAGGTTTACTTTTGTGCAGTAAAAAGCTCAAAAGAACAACTGCCTATCGTTGTCTGGACTCCTATTTGTGTTTTTGTAATCATTATAGTAGAAACACAACCAGGGACACGCGTGATAAACTTATCAATGTTTGTTTACAGTCGCCGCCATTACCTCACGTGTTGATCATGAAAGCAGTGAATGTGTGCACATGCGAGTGATCCGTGTTTAATAAACTTGCTGTGTGGAGATATGCGCTTAGACGCAACTAAATAAGGATTGTACTGTTTGCAATCGCGTATTTTATAAGAATACCAAAAAGCGCGTCGAGTTTCCTGACTCGCGTGTTTGTGTATGTGCGTTCCCGTCGCCTCAGCTGTTTGACGGAAGACAAAGAAAACACTCGCGTCTGGAGATACTGACACACATCCGCAAGTAATAAGGATTTATATGTCGGACATCGATCCCGTCACACTGACGAAGCACACACACTCGCGTCTGTCTGGAGATTTAGGCGCGAGTAAACAAGTATGTGATGTGTGCAATCGCATCTTTTATAATGATACCACAAGCGCTTCAAATATGAGGCATTGTGTGTTTGTGTGTGCGTTTGGACGTCGATCGAGTCACACTCGCGTCTGGAGATAACTTTAGTTACAGTCACGAGTAAACAAGTAGATGTCATGTTTCCAGCACTCGGATTAAAACTTAACACAGCAGTGAATGGTGTGGAATGTCCATTGACTGTCAATATGCAGAGACGGAATGTCCATTGACTGTGGGGTTGACTAATGAATATGGATGATCTCTGCTCTTTTCTTCAATGGAGCGGGGCGTGGCTCATTATAGATAATGAAGCAACAGAAGATAGACGGTACATCTCTCTCTTCTAATACAGTTAACAACGAATTACAATATTTGTTTTCGATTTCACTTACATCTTCCAAAAGCAGACATTCCAAGCATTATGTAGACATTTATCTTTTGTTTATATGACAAATATTCGTTAAGTTAGAGTTAATTTTTCTGACGTGTTTCTGAAAGGACTTCACTGAGGGAGAGAGAACAAAACGCGCATCATGTTTATTTTCTTAATTTTACGAAAAGCACAACATGCTGTTTTTATTGGGAGTGGACAGAAAAAAACTAGACAATTTAACGTTTTAAATGATGTATAAATCATATCTGTATGTCAAAAATCAGCAGAGTTATCTAAGTCTCTTTGGGGAGTGATCGAAAAATAAAGAGTTTGCGGCGCCCGCGCCGCAGCCGACCCCAGAGTGTTAACCTTCTAGGACCACATTTTTTTTGTTTTGTTGTTCTGCACCATAATACTTAATTCTGTGTAACTGGAACCTGTTATACACAAACATGGACAAATACACTGCTTCATGTTGTAAGAAAAATATTTGGTTATTATATTTATTGGTTCTTCCTAACCTCAAAATAGCTGGTAAAAATCTGAAAAAAACAAACTAACCAAATCTCGGGTCTTAGGAGGTTAAAGTTAGAAGTTGTTCTCTGATCCCTGTTTTCTATTGTTGTAAAGCTAGGAAGAGCAAGGTCATTTACTAAAATGTGTTTGTCTAAAAGATAATGGTCATGTGTTTCTCAGATGGTTTTAAGGTGAATAAATCATAGGGTAATTTTGATATTTGGCTGGAGTATTCCTTTAGCCAGTTAAAAACAAGTTTCCTCTTATATGGCTGGCTCATGATGTTACAGTTCGGGGTAACAGATCTCACTTAAGACTGAAGTCAGTACAAGCATGTAAGCCCATGTAATACGTTTTTTGATAGCTTCTTTACTACTATACCCACATGAAGCATTAGATCCATCCCATCAAGGGATCTGATATAGTTTAATAGTATAGAGCACAAAGTTCCACTGCAATCAATTAAAGTCTGTTTGTTTGTTTCTCAGATCAACACAACTGATGACAGCAGGGATTCCAATAACCCTTTTCGGTTTAATAACATCGGCGTGGAGAAGTTTCTCGAGCTCAACTCTGAGCAGAATCACAATGACTACTGCCTAGCCTATGTGTTCACAGACCGAGACTTTGACGATGGAGTTTTGGGGCTGGCCTGGGTCGGAGCTCCTTCAGGTATCATTAGTAACGCACTCACGTGGCCTCCCCACTTACCTTGTGTAGGGTTTTCTGGTTGCTGGGTACAGCAGGACAGCAGTGTGTGTCTGGAAGTGTATGTTGTGACCTAAATCAGTGCAGTGCTAATCTGAAATGAAATCAGTGTGCACCTGGCAATCTCAATCCCTGTACCTATGGCTAATAATTTACTCTTTGAAAGGGTTAATTCACCCAAAAATGATCATTTTATCATAAATCACAGTGTGCATAAATCACCAAGTGCTCCGATTGTCTTCAAAACACATTTTTAGATTTTTTTGAAACTGGGAGGCTTTTGTCTGTCCCATTGAATTCAGCTAGTTTCACAATCAGTTTCCCAGAAAATAATGAAAGACATCGCCAAAAAGGTCCATGTTCCATCAGTCGTTTAATAATAATATTATGAAGCCACGAGAACACATTTGTGTGCAAAGAAAACAAAACGAACTTGTAACGAGATTTTATTCAACAATTTGTTCTCCTCCTTGGTTTTTCAGACGCGCTCACGTGACACGCAGACTTTAGCGCATGCTAAATAAATATTACAAACACATACCTTCCTTGTTCCCTTGCTTCACATTTTTTCCCTTTATTCTGCTCCAGACGGATAGCTCCGTTTTGAAGCCATGCTGGGCATATGATATGCGCATCATTAGCACATCATTCTCCTGTACGTCACACGGAGTTTCTCAATGCGAAGGCTACAACCTCCGGAGGTCGCATGTGCACGCTGCATATGTAACCTGCATAGTGTGTCTTTAACTAAGAATAATAGTCGATTGTTTATATTCTAAAATACGTTTTTATGACCATGCAGCCTACAAATGCGACCTTTGAAGGCTGCAGCTTTCGGATTGAAAAACGGCCTGCATGTTGTCCGAGTACATATCAGTCATTAAAGAAATCATTAAGTATTTTTAAAAACTCGCATAAATCCACATGTTTGCAAATTATTAAAATTATAGCATCTTGTTTTCATTAAACATAATAATTATTTTGATTTGATATAATGGTTTTAAATTATTTTGAGATCAAGGGGGCCTCCTAGTGGTTGGGGGCCTATGCAAATTGCGAAATTTGTGTATAGGAAGGACTGGCACTGCTTGTATGATATGAGTGTGTGTGCTAAGCATCTCGAAAGTACTTAAAGCTTAGTTTATACTATAGTGTCCATAGTATTATTAATTTTATACAAAACAATAATTGTTTGTTACATCGCTGTGTAAATTACTTTAGTTACTGTTAAACTGAAGTGTTAAGGAGTTGCGTTATATAGGGAAAACACTGCCAACTCGTACCACTGTGATGACAGTAACTTATTTTAATGACTGAATTTAAATCCAAAAAATGTTCTCAAATGTTCACATTCTAGTTGTACTGACGCACGTTTATTTAATATTTAATTAGACAGATCCATTTTTTCTATTCATTTTCCATTAAATTATATGCTCTGATTTTAAAGCTCCGTTTTACCCTGTCCGCTGCTGGGTCCTAAAGTACACTTTATTTCTCACAACATACAGACCATAGAGACAGACAGATGACTTGCTGATTTCTCCTGTGTTTATATCAAAATCTGATTATTCACTTGTGTTTTATCTGAACTGGATAAACATTTATCTCAAATGAGCCCAAATGTGCCATGATTAATGTTAATGTTATTTATTTGATGTTTATGCGAACAAAAGTCCACGTACATGTTAATATCATTTTAAAATCAAAATTTTTAATTGTTAGCTAATGACTTAAGTTACCGGGATCTGTTGAAATTACTGAAAATCTGTGGTAGTGTCATAGTGATGTAAAATAGGAAAACCATTTCATCTCTAGTTTGTACTTTGTTTACATTTGACTCATGCTGTGTGATTGTGTCACTACTTTTGCACTTAAATGCTACTTCTGCCACCTTATGACAATGGATTTACACTTCGAATTAGGTAGTCTGTCATCAATGACAGCTCATTGGATGAAAAATGCACTTCCTTTTCCATAATTTTTTATACCGTCATATCATATTCTTAAAATATCATGATATAATTTTGAGGCTGTATTGCCCACCCCTAATCCACATTCGCTCGTTGCAACATCGCGTCATGGCTGGTTAGGACAAAAACTCTTTTCATCGCATGTTTCAGCATCCCATGTAGTTAGATCACAGTGTAAGAATGTAAATGTATGTTTTAACAGACACTGGCCAATGAAATTCCTTCAGGTATTTAGCACTATCCCCTTTTGTAACATAGTCTGTTTGGTTCAGCACTTACAGTTTCATTGTTCTACTCTGTCAAAACTGCATTAGTCAAGGAGAGACGTTTAGACAAGGATACATCTGCAGCTCTGCATTAATGCTTGCATCCATAATAACCCCCTGAGGCCAAGGAATTACAGTAAACAGCTTTACCTGTTCAGCTTTCTTTAACGCACACATGCACAACTTGAAAGTGACACGTTCTCGTCATCAGTTTTAATTTGAGTTTCTATTAATGTTCGTGTTGCTAGGGAGGCGTGTGCTTTTCCTCTCTTACCTCTCTGGCTCATCCAGACCGTGAGATCACCTTGATGTTGCACCACCACAAATGCGTAGAGACATAGCAGAGGTGTAACAGCTTGTGCCCACATACTTGCTGATAAATGAGGATGAGAAATGCTTGCTTAAGTGGATTTTTTTGTGCATGACACACACCTCAGATGATTTAGGCGATAAACGTTTATGTTTGTCTGGACTCATTAGGGTAATTGTTCTTCTTTTGCAGCAGATGGAGCTGAATACAAATCAAACAAGCTCACATTTCATTAAAGGGGACATTTCACAAGACTTTTTTAAGATGTCAAATAAATCTTTGGTGTTCCCAGAGTACATATGTGAGGTTTTAGCTCAAAGCAGTGCCGTGGTTGGATAGTGCAAATGTAGAGGCGGTATTATTATAATAAGATCCCTTTCTGACATCACAAAGGGAGGCAATTTTCTTTTTTTGGCCAAGGAAAAAGATTGGGAACCACTGCACTAGAGCAGCAAGCTCTTTCCCTTAAGGTACATTCACATTATAAGCGACTAGCAGTAGCAGAGCGACGCAATCTCATTGATTTCAATGGAAGCTTGGCGGCATCCGGCCACACAAGCGACAGTGACCATTGACGGCTGGATGGGCGTATCCAGTCGTGTGACAAAGTTGAGAAATGTTTAACTTTATGCAAATTATGAGCGACATTCAGGAGCGACTACCAATTAGAACGAAGCAGGGGAGGTCACCTCATTCGTCTCTCGTCAGTTACTGGAGTGGACGTTACTCATTTATTTATGACAAGTAGATATAGAAACGCCTCTTTTGAAAGAGACGAGTGGGGCACAGCGACAAAATCCCTTATAATGTGAATCTACCTTCAGACATCACATGTTGGCCATGTGCTCTAGGTCACCTTGTTTCTGGAACAGAATAATACTGAATAATAAAGCTTAAAGGCAAGGTGTGTCATTTCTTGTGCTCTTCTGTGTGGTTTCAGGAAGCTCTGGTGGGATCTGTGAGATGAATAAGAAGTACTCTGATGGGAAGGAGAAGTCTCTGAACACCGGCATCATCACAGTGCAGAACTACGCTTCACATGTTCCCCCTAAAGTCTCTCACATCACCTTTGCTCACGAGGTCGGACACAACTTTGGCTCTCCGGTGAGTCTACCAAGCTTCTGCTGGCTCCTGTCCAGCACCCCAGACATCTCCGCTGAATCATTTATGAACAAATGAAATTTTATACGCCAATGATCACAGAATAAACCATGCATCAGTACTGCCGTCTTATTACGTGAAGGTTTTTAATTTGTCTGATCGATCTGGCCAGACTATTTTTGTAACTTGAGCTAGTATTACCCCAGTCTGTGAAATGTTTCTAGTTTCTACCAAATGCATGTAGTTTTGCATATATTTTGTTCAAGATTCGTCAAAAAGTGACGAATGCTGTGCTTGTTGCTGATGGCACCATGTCTCTTTTCCAGCATGACTCAGGAATTGAATGCACTCCAGGTGAGTCAAAGAGTCAGGAAAACAAAGAGAAAGGCAACTACATCATGTACGCTAGAGCCACATCAGGAGACAAGTCCAACAACAACGAGTTCTCCATCTGCAGCAAACGCAACATCAGCCAGGTGTTGAAAAACAAGAGAACCTGCTTCGTTGGTGAGATTTTTATTCTTCAACAAAATATGACAAATTATTTATTGGAATAATGAATGTAAAATGGGGTTAACCTTTTGAGAATTGCCTATGGAAATTCTGCGAAATAGTTTGTATGATAAAGACTACTCAACACTCATCAGTACCATAAAACGTAACTTATAAACCAAAATATTGAATAAAAGAAACTACAAGATTTTGAGAATATGTAGGACTTTGGGTTTTTCATTTTTGAAGAAATCCACCCAGCTCTGTTGACCGCACTATTATCACTATGTACAAAGCAAAAGGATGTCCCTGTAATGAGCTTATGACATGGTGGTATTGCTTTAAAGTTGCAGAAACAAATTATATTAGCCCTGGTTGTATACCAATAATAGATCATTATTTTATTCTAAGAAATGATTTAACATTTTATTGCTCTCTCCTCTCCTGTTTTTGTCATCTCTTTATGTCTCTGCCTCCCTTACTGTCTTGCTGTTGTTCAGAGTCTGGTCAGCCTATCTGTGGTAATGGTTTGGTGGAGGCTAATGAGAAATGTGACTGCGGATACAGCGACCAGTGCAAAGATCAGTGCTGTCATAGTGCCAATGAGCCAGATGGGACAAAGTGCACACTGAAAATGGGTAGCTGCAGGTGTGTAAGAAGGACCTAGCGTTCTGATCTAACATCAGAACATCTGTTCATCAGAATATGAGCACACTGACCTTATACTACTGTATATCTGCTTATGGTGTATGTAGTATATATTTGTGACCATGCCTGTGAAAACCCTGCCTGTGACAAAAAGCCATTTACATAAGTAATTTAAATTTTTTTATACATAAAATCATTATATAGACAGTTTCAGCAGTAACAACATAAACCAATGGCTTTCGTGGAACAAACGTAAGTTCCGGTAAACTCAATAACAACAGTGTCCTTTTAGAGTAGTTTATTTCTGCGTATGTGTGTGTGATGAAATCGTCTATATACTGTAAAGAACATTTGGTGAAAACATCATCTTGATATCTTTAATATTGACTGATGAAAGCCATAAAAAGTCAAATATTTAATGAATTTCAGTATCAGAGAATCGTAGCTGCCACAGGACAAACATGTCATCATCTAAGACAATGTAGGGACGAAACACGCTCTTTAGAACAGTTTGTCTACTGTAGAAACATGGTGGCAATTTCCATGTAAGGGCACCGTGGTGTATGTAGATAAAAACGGCTCATTCTAAGGTGATAAAAACAATACAGTTCATTATGTAAGATGTTTATACACCACTGATAACTTAGTAACTTAAAAATTGTTTGGTTATTTTGTTAGAAGTTGAGCTACAAAACTGATAAACTGGAAATCCTGGAATTTTGGAGATGAAATGAAAAATGTTTGCACCGAAATAAGAACCAGGCTAAAGATTTGCCTGGCACTGACTCGTTTGTCGCTTCTGCGATTTAATATTCTGATCTGTTTTTACTTTCTAATGATAGAAAAGAGGTTCCTGAAATGAATAAATCTGCAGATGTTTCTGTGCCTAAAGTGAACACAGAGATGATCAAAGTCAGTGTTTTAGCTAGCCAAGTTCAGGTACAGTTTTTTGCAAAGAATAAAAAAGCGTAGTGTCAATAAAATAATTAGTTTCAGTATTTTTATGATATAAATAAAAGTTTTTAATCTTTCATTTAAAACAATAATCACAAATTATACCCTTTGCCACCATAAATGTCCTAATTAAATAATGTGACTTTAGCTGGGGTTTTACAAGCAGGGTCACATTTGCATAAATGTAATGTATGCAAATACTACTTAACAGCCTGACATGCTTTGCAAGTAATGTGGCTTATACAGTGTATCTTATCTGAGTTTTCTCTCTTACTCTTTATTGTATGCATTGTGTTTATTTGCAATACAAGTCAAGTGCAACATGGCATTACATTTTTTAATATGTTCACCTGCAGTCCCAGTCAAGGTCCATGCTGCACATCTGATTGCAACTTTAAGAGTACCAATGTGAAGTGTCGGGAGGAAACTGAGTGTGCTCTTCAGGGCATGTGTGATGGAAAAACAGCTCAATGCCCCACCTCAACACCCAAAGTTGACAAGACAGCCTGCCACAATAATACACAAGTCTGCATTGCGGGAGTAAGTGTTCAAATACTGACTAAAGGGAGTAAATACTTAATGTGGATAATTTTTTGTTGGTGTGGAGGTGGTGCTGTAGTAACCAATACATAATGAATTTGCTGACATTTGTTTTTGACATTTAGATTTTTTTCTTTTGTTATGACAGAAACAGGAGCTCAGATGCAAAAGCCGCTAAACGTAACCTCCGTCAAAAATTAGATAATGATATTAACTGAATGCTCTCGATACGTATTAGAGGTTTATCAAACACTTTCGCTTCAGATCGCTTAATCCCGGCCTTAGACCATTTGTTGGCAGAGTTCATTAAGAGTCTGATTTAAAATTTTCTCATTTACAAGAATGACACACTCAGCGTTAACGCTTCCCAATCACTTTTAATGGGTGACATCAAGCGTTGCCAAACTGAATTGTGGATCTCAACTTTGAGGATTTCTCAACTTTTCAAGCGGCACGCATGCGTCAGCCAATCAGATCGCCTTATGCAAATAACCTAGGCAAAGCCAGCCAATTAGGTTTATGGAAGACCGGAGCATGTGTAGCGGCCACTGTGATTGTTGTCAACGCTTCAGACAAGCCTTTCGTCAAGCGTTAACGCTTCTGTCCCGTGTGAATGTACCGTTAGAGGGTTTTGCATCTGAGCTTTTCATATATTTCTTATAGGAAATAGTAAAGATGTCCATTAAATGCATCATATTGTCTAAAAGTGTTCTTTTCTTCTATCTTCAAGAGTTGTTCTGGCTCCATCTGTCAGAAGTATGATCTAGAGGTTTGCACGTGTGCCGGTAAGGATGGGAAGGACGAAACAGAAATGTGTCATGTGTGCTGTATGGAGAAGGGTGAGCAACACTTGCTTAGAAGAACAAAATACATCTTCTTTAAGGGGACATATCACGAAAATCTGACTTTTCCATGTTTAAGTGCTATATTTGACTCCCCCTTGTGATGTCAGAAGGGCTTAGTACCACCACTTAATCTGCACTATCCAACCACCGCACTGCCATTTAGTGCAGAGATCAACTCATTTGCATGTTAAAGGACACACCCAAAAACATCGAATTTTTGCTCACACCTACAAAGTGGCAATTTTAACATGCGATAATAAATTATCTGTGGGGTATTTTAATTTAGAACTTCACCATGTACTCTGGGGACACCAAAGATTTATTTGACATCTTTAAAAAGTCTTGTGAAATGTCCCCTTTAAACATCCTGTCTAGATCCAGGGTTCATATATCTTTGAACAGTTTTCTTCTATGAATGTGATAAATATATTATCTCTCTCCCTCTCTCCTTCTCTCTCTCTCTCTTTCTCTTTCTCTCTCTCTCTCTCTCTCTCTCTCTCTCTTTGTAGGTCAGCCTGATACTTGCAGCAGCACTGGTTCAGAAAAATGGTCTAAACATTTTAAGAAAATGACCATTACGTTGCAGCCTGGCTCCCCTTGTAATGATTTCAAAGGTTACTGTGATGTCTTTAAGAAGTGTAGGCTGGTGGATGCTGACGGCCCCCTTGCCAGGCTTAAGAAGGCCATCTTTAACCCTGAGCTTTACAAAGGCATCGCACAGTGGATAGTGGCAAGTGTTTCACTTATACTTTAATACTCATTCTGTGCATTTGTGTGGAGGTTCAATCATGCATTTGGTTATTAAGAAACTGTGAAATGTGACATGGATATTGTCTTTTTAGAGGCATGATTGATCTCATGATGAATGTTTGTGTGTGTTTCAGGGGAACTGGTGGGCAGTTCTGTTAATGGGAATTGCTCTCATCATGCTGATGGCCGGCTTTATCAAGATTTGCAGTGTGCATACGCCAAGTAGCAACCCTAAATTGCCCCCACCCAGACCACTGCCAGGTATTACCCCTAAGGGCACACTCACATTAGGCGTGACCCTCCCCCCCATTTCTTGCACTCACACTGTACTTTTTAAAATCTGAACCCGGAATGTTTTTGTCATTACGATGCGATTGTTATGAAGAAAACAGGAAATAAAGCACACTCTTAACACTGGACCCCCTTTTCTTTTAGTTTCTATAACTAATGAAGTCTATTTGCATGGCCAGCTAGTGTGCAGATCTCTGAATACTAAATTCAAACATTGTAATTCTGACTTGTTAAGAGGGTGCTTTATTCTGTTTAACCAGGGGTTTTCTTTTGTTTGAGCCTCAGCCGAGTAAAATTAGTAGTAGGGGCTGGAAAAGAAATGTGATGTAAATTGGTACATGCTGGGTGATTAATCATGCCTCATTGTGTTTGTATGTAACACTGTAGGCACACTGAAAAGAAGTAGACCCCAGAACCCCAATGCACAGACCCAGCAACAGCGCCACCCTCGGCAGCAGAGAGAGAACTACCAGATGGGTCAGATGCGACGCTGATCCCGCCTTCTCATTGCCTTGGTTCTTTCTAGTGCCTAAAGTGGGGAACACTTTACTCCAAAGAGTTACCTGAATAAATAAGTGAGCCCTATCTACAAGCTAAGAAACTGGCAGAAATACACCATCTGGACGTCAAAGGATTATTCTAAGGAAGTTTAAACGCATTGTATAAAACCACTACTCTGGGAACCAGCAAAGCTTTTGTTGCATAACTCAGAGAAATTTCAAAAGCTAGTGATAATGAGGAAGAGACACTGATTTTTCTTGCTTTTCAGTTTTGTTTATTTCAAACATTGTTCTCTTTCCCCATAATAGATTTTATTTGACTTTTTTACACCTTACGGCTTATTCGTGGCTGAAAGAAACCTTTAAAGAGGGATATATTCCTTCAATGTTTAACTGAGATATTTTGAAAATGCAAAAGGGTTGAAAGCTTTTTGTATTAAAGCATGCTTACTCTCCCTGTGCCCCTGCAGTTGTACAGATATATGAGATATGTTATGCTGTTGGATAATGATAATTAAGGATGGACTTAATTAAGATTTTTTGTAGGACGTACAGATGTGTGTTAATACGAACCACTTTCACCTGTTTGGTTTTTATTTTTAAAGTTTCTTCTAATTTGTTGTTGCCTGGATGTCATTTGATTTTTAAAAAAGAGCTGCATTGTTGCATTCCATGTTCCAAGGATTTTGGGTATAAAAGGATACTTTCAATTTATTGTCACTATGTATTGCCACATGGAGACAGACTTCAGAAAAGCACAACATCACAGAGAACATTTAGTTTTCTTTAAAAAATTTATTGCAATAAAGGCATTGTGCATTGGTCTTTCAGTGGTGAACAAATGAAAAGGAGAGGAGAGAAGCGACCGACTCTGAACACGCTCAACACATGCCAATCAATATTTATACAAAATAACCTTTCTAAATCTCTTGAGTCATTACCTATAGTATAACTGACATAAAGAGAAAGTCCAACCTAACACCATGTTCAATTAACACATGCCTTTAATTCAGTAACGGCCATATAAACTAATATTGTCTATTGCTTGTTTTCCAGGCAGATTTGTAGACCCAGGGTGAGAACACTACTGTCTGTGTATTTAGTTCAGGTCGAATATCTGTCAGTCAGTCCTAGCCCTGGGACATTTGCTCATTCATTGGCTCTGCTCTTTGTATGTCTTCAGATATTTTTTTATCCTCCTACTCTCCCTAAATGTGCTTTAGAGTTTTCCTTGTCTTCTGTGTGTCTTACAAAGGCAGAGGGTTTTGAACTATACATGCATTGAACACGTTAAGTACTTCACAAAGAGGTTGTACTCCAATTTTGTACCTCAATAATAAAAAAAATCCTGTTTGAGTTTTTAAATGCTTTTAATGTTTGTTTGTTTTTGTTTTCAAATGTTCAAAAATCTGTCCTCTTAAGAAAACGCTGATTTTCCATCTATCAAATATTTGATGATCTTCTTTAAGACAAGCATTCCCATCTATTAGTCCTCTAATTTGATCTTTGATCTAAATAATCACTTTTTCTGTGTGTCTCTTGAAACTTTAATGGGCAAGGGTGTTTTAATGAGATTGAACTTTAAGAAATCAATAATTTCTGTGGTTTGGGTGGATTTGGCCTAGGATTTTGAATGAGTTTGTTTTACATTTTTATGCTTTTATTGCTTTAAGTTTATAAATAATGTGCACTGATACGCAAGCATGGTGTAGATGTGGATAGAATATGAAATTTAAGATGGAGATCATGTCTAATACTACTGTTTAATTTTAATGTTCGCTGTGTTTTATACAGTATCTTGTCTTTTTTTCTTTTTTCTTGCTTCGTTTGTATTTTCCTTTCTTCTCTTCGCGCTCACTTTTGAAAATTTGTAATAAATACTTTGCAAAAAAATATTAAGCAACATGTAATTTTTTTTTAAGTACTTGAAATGCATTAATAAATAGCCTTGATCAAAAGTTTCTTTCATTATCTGTTCAAATATATGCTAAAGTTTTTAAATTGCCTTTATTTTTATTTAGGTTGTGCACCGTAATATAGTTTTAAATAGGCCATCATCAAATTTCAGAAAACATTAAACCATTAAGCTGTTTTAGTGCCATCTTAAAGGCAGAGTCCATGATCTCTAAAAGGCAATGTTGACATTTGAAATCACCTGAACAAACACGCCCCTAACCCAATAGAATCTGGACCTTCTTTTGATAGACCCACCCCACACATACGCAACCCAGGCAACGATGTTGGTTAGTAGACACGCCCCTTACTGCTGATTGGCTACAAGTGTGTTTATGTACTCCGCCCAACTCTTCTTTTCCAAAGTGTTTTTCAGATATCATGCATCCCGCCTTTACGTTGCTCACTATAGTTGCAGCTTTTGTGGTTTTATTACCAAGATGTTTGTTTACAACGCGTTAAAACTTAGGGGAACGTACCAATATGTATTTTCTAGCTGGGGGAATTATATGCATTGAAGTGATCGGCCCTCTTGGTATTTTAGCTGACCCCTCTTCAGCGCTTGGCTGGCACTGCTAAAGCAGCCCTAAGAAAGTTCAAAACGAACATGCGCTAAGCAATGGGCATTCACATGTTTAAATATCTGAGGGACCCCCTAAATATAATTTTGACTTCTGAAAGAAGGTCCCTAATGCCTTATGGGGGGTCCTGGATACCCCCAGCCCCCCCCCCCCACCATTCCAGCACTGACTAGAGGTTATTGCTAAAGCAGTTTCAGAATGCTGCTCCTGCTTGCTATTGTTAAAACACACCACAATGTAGTAGAGCTCAGTCAATATTCAGGAGTTACGGCCAGTACCATAAGGTATTTTATCTGGCCCCATATAATTAATAAAATTGCTATATAACAGCTTAACTAAAGCAGAGGCAATGACCAGAGTTTATGGCTAACACTATGAAAGCCCCATATAGTGAATGCGAATGCGATTGCATTTAACAACTTTGTTAAAGTTTAGCAAATTGCCAGAAATCTAGAATATCACTAGATGTGCTCTTACAGTCCGAGATCTAGTATGTACTTAACCCTGGTCATAGATTTGCTGTAACAAGGACAAGTAGGCCTAGTGTCAATTTCCGAGGAATGCAAAATATACAAACATAATTTATTTGCCAGGTAAATGTTTTATGGTAACCAAACAAAGATTTATTTGACATCTTAAACAAGTCTTGTGAAATGTCCCTTTTAAGATTCTAACATACAAACCTGACAATACATAGTCACTATGAGGCTCGGTTGCTTAAAATACCATTGTGGCATGTCTTTTAGATGTAGATTTTGAGAATATGACTCGTTTAAGTAACCAAAGTAGGCCTATGTGAAATCACACATTTAAATGTACAAGGAGCAGGGGCGTCAGTTTGTGTTGAAAAGTGGTGGGGACAAAAGATCAGATGAAAAAACATTACAGAAGGACGATAATAATATTGAATAATGGCGCATCAAAAATGGGCAAAGTGTAGGCTGGTCAACAACACAAAAATACTCAGCATAAACCCAACAAAGTCGACTGCACATGTAACAGTCCCTACAACACCAGATCAACCGAATTGTGCCAAAGCACCATACTGTAGAAAACAGCAGCACGTTAAGTCAATGATTAATGAAATTCATTATATATGTAAAAGAAAACACACCATAAGCATACAATGCAACATATGTGATCCTGGACCACAAAACCAGTCGTACACTGCAAAAAATGACTTTCTTACTTAGTATTTTTGTCTTGTTTTCAGTAAAAATATCAAAAAATTCTTAAATTAAGATGCTTTTTCTTGATGAGCAAAATGACCTAAGAAAATAAGTCTAGTTTTTAGACCAAAAAATATGAAATTTAAGTGATTTTGTGCATAAAACAAGCAAAAAAAATCTGCTAATGGGGTAAGCAAAAAATATTACAATTTTTTCTTGAACACCAAATTCAAGAAAAAATTGCTTACCCCATTGGCAGATTTTTTTGCTTGTTTTATGAGCAAAGTCACTTAAATTTGATATTTTTGGTCTAAAAACTAGATCAAGAAAAATCATCTTATAATTTAATAATTTTTAGATATTTTTAATGTAAACAGGACAAAAATACTAAGAATTTTTTTCTTGAAAATCTGACTTTCTTACTTAGTAGTTTTGTCTTGTTTTCAGTAGAAATATCAAAAAATTCTTAAATCAAGATGTATTTTCTTGAATAGCAAAATGATGTAAGAAAATAAGTCTAGTTTTGAGACAAAAACTATACAAATTAAGTGAATTTGTGCTCAAAAACAAGCAAAAATATCTGCCAATGGGGTGAGAAATTTTTGCTTAAATTAAGTGTTTAAGAAAAAATTAATCTTATTTTTAGATATTTTTTGCTCACCCTATTGGCAGATATTTTTGCTTGTTTTAATTACAAAATCACTTAAATTGTATATTGTCTAAAACTAGGCTTATTTTCTTAGGTCATTTTGCTCATCAAGAAAAATCATCTTGATTTAAGAATTTTTTGATATTTCTACTGAAAACAAGACAAGAATTCTAAGTAAGAAAGTTATTTTTGCAATGTAAGTTGCACAGGTATTGTTTGATTTTTCATAACATTTAAACCAAATGCTTTCAAAAAGTGGTGGGGACAAAATCAGCCATTTCAAAAAGTGGTGGGGACATGTCCCCAGCGTCCCCAGTGTAAATGACACCTATGACAAGGAGCAAAAATTTGTATGACATTTTATAAGAAATATCCTACACATTGACCATGCTATAATTAACATGTGAATAAACTGAAGCAAAAACTGGAAGCATATTATTGTATGTGTGATTATATTTGAGAAGAGTATAGGGTTTGTTTGTTTGTTTTTGTTGTTTCATCGGCTCCCTCTTTCACCGTGGCTTCTCACAGCGGACAAACGCATTTTTCTATGATGGTTCGATATAAATACCACCATTTGTCTGAGCGCAAAACATAGTTGTGAAGAATAAGAAAACTCTTATCAGCTTCAGTGAAAATCATCAGACCAGAATTGTTAAGCAATTTCCACTAGAGGTCGCTAGAATAACTACACATGACTGAGTGAATGAGTAACTGCACAGGCGGGAAAATGGAGCACTGAAACAAACCGTCTGTCTCAAACATTTGCTCGCTCCCTAGGTCGTGAATGGGTATATCCTGTACACAGGCTCAGGCACTGGTAAGGCTCACATTGGGACACTTGATGACTTTCTGGTGACTATTAACATGTTGTGAGACCGTGACGTAACCACTGTAATTTACACGCAACACGCAGAAAAAAGCGGTTAAGTACAATAAAAACACTATAGTTATTCTGTTTAATGTAGCACAGACTAGAAAAAGTCATTGCTTTATATACAGGTGCATTGTGTAACTTTTAAATAAAAAGGCAATATAAAATAGGCTACATATAATAGACATCATGTCAGAACGTGCAGGCATCTGTCTAAAACCCATGGTTTCCATGGGTCTGATGCCCATTCCAATTAAAGTTTGATTCCCATTCCGACTAAAACAGTAAATGTTCGTGGTTTAATTTGAAATAACTAACAAAATTCTACATTCTGTTAAAATGTCATGCAAATATCTGACAAAATTAAAAAGTTAGAAGCAAAAACATTTGAATAAGCAGCATTTTCAGTCACACACCTTCCACTGACATCCATATATAACTTTTCCTCTGATTTTTAAAATCAAAAATATCATAACTTTCTTAATCCTCAACGGATTCGTAAATTGGAATGTCTGCTCTGTCTAGTCATGTGATACATTTTGCGCTTTGGGGTTTTTGAAAATTTTGTCAACATACCTACTATATCAGTGGTGTATAACCCTGCTGAAAAACCAGCATACCAGCAAGACCAGCATATGTTGCTGACAGCACCAGCATTAGCACCAGCTAAACCAGCATTAGCACCAGCATAGACCAGCATAATTCCCATGCTGGTTTGATGCTGTTTTTTTCAGCAGAGAAGACCTTACATAATGAACTGTATTGTTTTAATTACCTTAAAATAAGCCGTTTTTATCTACATACACCGCGGGCCCCCCCAACATGTCTGGAAAACCTTCAACCCAGCAGTTCATATTCTTGTGTTATGATCCCAGTGTCAGTGGTACCTGATCGTTTCCTCTCACTTTCCTTTGGTCTCTCCAGCTTTTACAAGAATCTTTCCAGTGGTGAGTTGTGGTCCTCTGCTTGTTTTGCCCCAAGGAATCATGGCGTTAACCTCGCCCCACATGTTTGCCCACATATGACGGGACTTTCCTCCCAGATGAGTGATGAGGAAAGAAGGTTTTGTTACCTGAAATCTCCTCAACTCTGAAAAAGATGGGGAAAGAATAAGGAAGAGTGGTTCTTCAGGTTTAGTAAGTTTATTTTGAATTCCTTTTCCAGTCTTTTATGTTTATAGCACATGTACTGTATGTATTTCATTCCTGCAAGTTGTCTTATTTTGATTAGTGCTCTCTGTGAGCAATATGTGAGGTTTGATGCCTCTAAATTTAAGAGTTCCCGATGAAGCAGAACATGTTACTTTAGGAGCACAGCACATCAAACATTCATGGCCTATCTTTATCACGGATGTTATCATGCAGGGTTATATTACGAAATAATATGGCTTACTCTTAAATAAAGTTTGTTAATGACGAATTTAATTATTATTTATACAAGCATGGCCGAGTAATTCTTGGTGTATTCATACACCATTATCAGACAGGAACACTTTGTCTCTGAAGTTGTTTGTAATAAAACCAAAGAGGTTTAAAGGTCAGAAACCTCAAATGCATCCGTATGGTCAGAAACTCATTATGGTGGTGCCTTCAATTTACTGTTTTATATGTTCCCATCAATACAAATCCCACAATTACAGTGTCTTCGTCCCTAGTGTCCCTGTTAGAGAGACTGTAGGGAAGGGATGAATCATAAAAATCTGCCCCGTTTATCTAAGATGATTCGTACTATAATTTGTATGATCTACTTATAGGCCTATACGTTGCTTTTGGGAAACGCAGCCCTGGTTGTTTAACTAGATCCTGTATTGATAGTGAAACACTAAAGAAAAGTAATGGTACATTGGCACTAATCACCTCTTTAAAAAAAATAAATTATTGAATAAATAAGGACAAATATAATAGTTTTTTTAAACAATAAACTTGTTTTTATTATATGCAAACATCTAAACATTTTATAATTTAGAAATTAAGAGTTTCGTTGCAAAAGTTTAGTTTTTTGGTGTATCCAATTAATATCAATTCAACTGCAGTTGGTTTCTTTTGATTTAAACCTTCATAACTTAAAAAATACAGCTAAGTAGCATGATAGCATAATAATAAACATGTTTTGACAAAAATGTTAAAAACGGAGTTATCTCGTTTTGCAACGAAACTCTTCAAATATTGTTTTTAAAGAACAAGTCACCGTAGCATAAGCTTACAAGTATTTTGATTTGCCTTACTGATGGTTATTGATTATTGATTGATAGTTGATAGATTGATAATATGCATAATGCAGTATGTGAGAGCATATAAATAAGCATATAAGTTAAAGGATGTGACCTATTTAAACATTATCGGGTGGTTTCCCTTACAGAGATTATCTTAAAATAGGACTAGGCTTTATTTCAGTTAGGAAATATAACTAGTTTTAACAAACATGCCTTATTAAAAACCTTACTTGCGTGCATTTTGAGGCAAAACAAAGGACACTATTTTAAGATATGTCAGTTGAAGTTGTTTTCAGTTTGGACAGATCGTCTTTCATTTTTTTAGTCTTGGACTAGTCTAAGGTCTAATCCCTGTCTAAGAAACCGCCCCATGCTGTCTCCTCTACAAATTTAAACTCTCTTTTTCACATACTGTATATGTGCTTTGCACAGGAGTAAAAAACGGACTTACAATACTGTAAGTTGTTCAATTAAATTAAGTAAACAATTTCTGAAATTGGCCAAATGTGAGTCTCATAAGATCTCACTGAACAAGTAATGAAAATAGTAGAAAAGTATGAGCATAATTTACCGCGTTATGACTGTTTTACACATTGGTTACCATAATAGCTGACTCTTACATTTGTATAGGGTGTGTAAATGAGTTGTTTCCTCCATGTGTACCAGTGCAAAATTTCTGTGAAGTGTTACAGCGATTCTTTTGGCGGTCAAGACAGATGCCCTTATTGAAGGCTGTGCTGTCACTGCACTTGTAGGACATTATCTGGTTGTCTTTGTTTAACAGGTCAATGAAAAGATGGACTGAGTGTTCATGAGCACACATTACTGTCTGCTGAAGTCCTAAAGTGAGATTGACACCAAATAAAACTATTAATAAAAAGCAAATAATTATATATACACTAGTCAGAGATATGGTTTATAAATTTCAGTAGTTTTATTGTGTCTAGATTTGCTATGGGGCGTTGCAGTGAGTTGACAGTGGTTGTGTTGTGCATGTTCTGACAGTCTGTCAGATACCAGGTTTTGTCTCTCTGTATTTACGTATTGAGCCATTATAACCCAACATTTAAACCTGTCTCCATTTATTCTTTACATTTACAGCTGTCTCGCTCATTTCTATTGGACATTATGCCTGTATAAGGCTTTAGATTTGGTGTTTAGCTGTAAAAATAAGGATTTCAGGCCTGTCGTTCTGCTTACATTTTTCCCATAGGGTTATTTAATTGCCCGGAGGCGTAACTCAGTAGGAGAGCAGAGCAGAAGAGGGATTTGGAATAATTAAGTTGTCAGGATGACAGCTTCTTTTATGTGTCTGCGCCTTTCATCTGGACGCCTGTCTGAATCAGTTAGTCATTGGCTCACTGTTACTAATGGGATATGTTTTGAATGTATCTTATCCGAATAAGACATATGAGCCTACCCCTGCACCATCAACTTACCCATAAGCCCATACTGCGATGAATGGTGGTAAATGTTTTGCACATGCAGATGGCAGCCAGGTTGAAATGATTCTCCAAGTGGACAGCAGGCTGCTGAATGCCCACATTCATGCCCATATGCTGTTGTGTGAATGTATGGAAGGCATCCACAAACCTAGCGTCAACAGGTGAGAGTCTGTCTGTATGAGACATAAAGAGCGGGCCCACAGAGCTACAAACATAGAATGTCATTTACACTAAAATACACAAAAAATGCTGGGTTATTTTCAACTGGTTAAGCCCCGTTCATCTGTGAGTTTTGAATTGATTACATCACGCAAGATGGAAGCAGGAGATCTAATAACACTTTATTTACACAAGCGTATGTGTTGGAAACACGCTTGTATTGTATTGATAATCTGTGCTCATAGATGGTGTCATTTAGTGCATTATTATGGATGCAATTCTCTGATTAAAATTGTAAAAACAATGTGATGTTTTGTACACACTAGCTGAGAATGCATATGCTGTCTATGTTCGCTAGTTATTTATTTATATGCTTTCTTTAAAGTCACCATGAAACGGAAGTAGCAATTTTCTAATTTTAAGTGGTGATGTTTATTTGAGTTAAACGGCCTCTGATATAAAATAAAAAATGTAGGGCTGGACTTGAATTTGTCCATCGAGAATTGAATGGGTCGGTGAAGTTGGGTCATGTTGCTAATTGCTAATCGCTGCAATCTTTTCCCGGATACCGCCCATTTGCCATACTATATGACTGGAAGTAAAGAGAGATCATTTCGAGGAGGAGGGGAGGAGATTTGCGTTTTTGATTAAAGATTATGAGGCCACATTAATAAAAAAAATAATAATAATGAAGCTCACAGATAAGTCTTTTGTTTTGGAATATTGTGATATTTTTTTACAAAAGACAGTTTTTCATTTAAATTTCATTTAAACTTAAATGGTTAATGGTTGTGCCTGTAAGATTGTAAAATAGTTAAGTTAACATATTGTGCAGTTATTTAGTAACACGTCAACTGTCAATCATGGAAGTTGGCGGGACACAGACCCAGGCCAAATGGTCTGCTCTTAAAGGTGAAGCGCACAAATCAGTGGTGTCTCGTGACTGCTCATCCAAGGGCGCAAATTCAAAATAAGTGTTTGGAGTGTCATGAGTGTTGCTTGCGTTTTCAAAATATGTGTTTGTTGCGTCATATGAACCTTCACGTGTTTTGTCAATATAAGTGCCTGATGCACACGTGTCAAAACCTTATGATAAAAGAGACGCTCACGTTCACAAAATACACGCAAGACACTTCCTTAACAGTAGACTCGAGTATTTAGCGAGTATCTGTCAAAAGCGAGCGTCTCTTTTATCATAAACCCTTTAGACACATCTGCAGCAGGCATTTATTTTAACAAGACATGTGATGCACATTGGATCACATATTTTGAAATGACGAACCACACACATAATAAATGTGGTGACGAACTTCGCGTCGAGCCCCCTTAAAAAAAGAAGTCACCGGCCGCCACTGCCATAAATGATTTAAGTTTGTATGTTTTTCAGCAAAAGAATTCAGTTATATTATAAGTACACATCAGAGAACATAATAAAACTAGATATTAAAGTTTGAGGACAAACTTTATGTTGGCTTGACAAAGCCTGGTCTGAACGTTTAAGACAGTTTGACAGAAGTTTGACAGAAGTTTGGTTTAGTAGGCTATCTTGTTGTTAGTATGCTTAAGTATGAAGCTTTTTAAAATAAAGCTAACATAATTTAGCATAAAGCTAGCCTGATTTAGCATGAAGCTAACATGATTTAGCAAAAAGTCAGCATAAAGCTAATATGTTTAAAGACCCAACCCCCATGTCTCTATGATGTTCTGATGCGGAGATATAAGGCTTTGTTTGTTCCGTTGCTAGGGTACTAAGTTTGGTTGCTAGGCAGAAATTTGGCATCCCATAATGATTACACTTCAAGCCACAAGTAAAACGGTCCAACCCCCATGTCTCTATGAAGTTCTGATGCGGAGATGTAAGGCTTTGTTTGTTCTGTTGCTAGGGTACTAAGTTTGGTTGCTAGGGAGAAAATCGGCATCCCATAATGATTACACTTCAAGCCACAAGTAAAACGGTCCAACCCCCGTGTCTCTATGATGTTTTGAAGCGGAGAAATAAGGCTTTGTTTATTCCGTTGCTAGGGTACTTAGTTTGGTTGCTAGGGAGAAAATTGGCATCCCATAATGATCACACTTCAAGCCGCAAGTAAAACGGTCCAACCCCTGTGTCTCTAAATGTTCTGAAGCAGAGATATAAGGCTTTGTTTATTCCGTTGCTAGGGTACTAAGTTTGGTTGCTAGGGAGGAAATTGGCATCCCATAATAATCAACCTTCAAGCCACAAGTAAAACGGTCCAACCCCCGTGTCTCTAAGATGTTCTAAAGCGGAGAAATAAGGCTTTGTTTATTCCGTTGCTAGGGTACTAAGTTTGGTTGCTAGGGAGAAAATTGGCATCCCATAATGATCAACCTTCAAGCCACAAGTAAAACGGTCCAACCCCTGTGTCTCTATGATGTTCTGAAGCGGAGATATAAGGCTTTGTTTATTCCGTTGCTAGGGTACTAAGTTTGGTTGCTAGGGAGAAAATTGGCATCCCATAATGATCAACCTTCAAGCCACAAGTAAAACGGTCCAACCCCCGTGTCTCTATGATGTTCTGAAGCGGAGATATAAGGCTTTGTTTATTCCGTTGCTAGGGTACTAAGTTTGGTTGCTAGGGAGAAAATTGGCATCCCATAATGATCAACCTTCAAGCCACAAGTAAAACGGTCCAACCCCCATGTCTCTATGATGTTCTGAAGCGGAGATATAAGGCTTTGTTTATTCCGTTGCTAGGGTACTAAGTTTGGTTGCTAGGGAGAAAATTGGCATCCCATAATGATCAACCTTCAAGCCACAAGTAAAACGGTCCAACCCCCGTGTCTCTATGATGTTCTGAAGCGGAGATATAAGGCTTTGTTTATTCCGTTGCTAGGGTACTAAGTTTGGTTGCTAGGGAGAAAATTGGCATCCCATAATGATCAACCTTCAAGCCACAAGTAAAACGGTCCAACCCCCATGTCTCTATGATGTTCTGAAGCGGAGATATAAGGCTTTGTTTATTCCGTTGCTAGGGTACTAAGTTTGGTTGCTAGGGAGAAAATTGGCATCCCATAATGATCAACCTTCAAGCCACAAGTAAAACGGTCCAACCCCCATGTCTCTACGACACTCTAAAGTGAAGATATTTCATCTGGGACGCTTTTATTCCTTTATATGGGCATGTTTCCTGCCCCATTATAAGTCAATGGGAAATTTTGGGGGCCTCTTACACCCCAGGGGTACAGCTTACACCCCAATGTGATGTATGTTCTTACAGAGCCTGCCAGCCTCTTCAAATGTGGTAACCCACAAGTTTCTACAAATTTCTCGCTTGCAGCTATGACCCGTCAAAGTTTGTCGCAATGTTAAGTCAATGGAAAATTTGGGGTGTTTGAGCGCCCCGTTTAGGAATTCGGTAGGTCCCATCAGTTAGAAAAGTCATAGCAACAATCTACGTACCAGTCTTAAAAGTTTTGTAAAGTTTTGTGGGTGTAGCTTGAAAGCTCTAGGAGGAGTTACTGTGAGAAAAAGTTTGTACCAGAAGAATAATAATAATAATAATAACTAGATAGAAAAGTTTGAAGACAAACTTTATGTTGGCTTGACAAAGCCTAGCCTGAACGTTTAAAACAGATTGAGAGAAATTTAAAACAAGTTTAGTTTAGTAATATAACTTTCCGTAAACATGATACCAAAAGTTACCATGTTAGCATGTTTAGCACTAAGTTAGCATGATGTTAACATAAATTTGCATGAAGCTAGCATGATGTTAACATGAATTAGCATGAAGCTAGTATGATGCTAACATGAATTAGCATGAAGCTAACATGATGCTAACATGAATTAGCATGAAGCTAACATGAATTAGCATGAAGCTAGCATGATGCTAACATGAATTAGCATGAAGCTAACATGAATTAGCATGAAGCTAACATGATGCTAACATGAATTAGCATGAAGCTAGCATGATGCTAACATGAATTAACATGAAGCTAGCATGATGCTAACATTAATTAGCATGAAGCTAGCATGATGCTAACTTGAATTAGCATGAAGCTAACATGAATTAGCATGAAGCTAGCATGATGCTAACATGAATTAGCATGAAGCTAGCATGATGCTAACATGAATTAGCATGAAGCTAGCATGATGCTAACATGAATTAGCATGAAGCTAACATGATGCTAACATGAATTAGCATGAAGCTATCATGATGCTAACATGAATTAACATGAAGCTAGCATGATGCTAACATGAATTAGCATGAAGCTAGCATGATGCTAACATGAATTAGCATGAAGCTAGTATGATGTTAACATGAATTAGCATGAAGCTAGCATGATGCTAACATGAATAAGCATGAAGCTAGCATGATGCTAACATGAATAAGCATGAAGCTAGCATGATGCTAACATGAATTAGCATGAAGCTAGCATGATGCTAACATGAATTGGCATGAAGCTAGCATGATGCTAGCATGATTAGCATTAAGCTAACATGAATTAGCATGAAGCTAGCACGATGCTAACATGAATTAGCATGAAGCTAGCACGATGCTAACATGAATTAGCATGAAGCTAGCACGAAGTTAACATGAATTAGCATGAAGCTAGCACGATGCTAACATGAATTAGCATGAAGCTAGCACGATGCTAACATGAATTAGCATGAAGCTAGCACGATGCTAACATGAATTAGCATGAAGCTAGCACGATGCTAACATGAATTAGCATGAAGCTAGCACGATGCTAACATGAATTAGCATGAAGCTAGCACGACGCTAACATGAATTAGCATGAAGCTAGCACGATGCTAACATGAATTAGCATGAAGCTAGCACGATGCTAACATGAATTAGCATGAAGCTAGCACGATGCTAACATGAATTAGCATGAAGCTAGCACGATGCTAACATGAATTAGCATGAAGCTAGCACGACGCTAACATGAATTAGCATGAAGCTAGCACAATGCTAACATGAATTAGCATGAAGCTAGCACGACGCTAACATGAATTAGCATGAAGCTAGCATGAAGCTAACATGAATTAGCATGAAGCTAACATGATGCTAACATGAATTAGCATGAAGCTAGCATGATGCTAACATGAATTAACATGAAGCTAGCATGATGCTAACATTAATTAGCATGAAGCTAGCATGATGCTAACTTGAATTAGCATGAAGCTAACATGAATTAGCATGAAGCTAGCATGATGCTAACATGAATTAGCATGAAGCTAGCATGATGCTAACATGAATTAGCATGAAGCTAGCATGATGCTAACATGAATTAGCATGAAGCTAACATGATGCTAACATGAATTAGCATGAAGCTATCATGATGCTAACATGAATTAACATGAAGCTAGCATGATGCTAACATGAATTAGCATGAAGCTAGCATGATGCTAACATGAATTAGCATGAAGCTAGTATGATGTTAACATGAATTAGCATGAAGCTAGCATGATGCTAACATGAATAAGCATGAAGCTAGCATGATGCTAACATGAATAAGCATGAAGCTAGCATGATGCTAACATGAATTAGCATGAAGCTAGCATGATGCTAACATGAATTGGCATGAAGCTAGCATGATGCTAGCATGATTAGCATTAAGCTAACATGAATTAGCATGAAGCTAGCACGATGCTAACATGAATTAGCATGAAGCTAGCACGATGCTAACATGAATTAGCATGAAGCTAGCACGAAGTTAACATGAATTAGCATGAAGCTAGCACGATGCTAACATGAATTAGCATGAAGCTAGCACGATGCTAACATGAATTAGCATGAAGCTAGCACGATGCTAACATGAATTAGCATGAAGCTAGCACGATGCTAACATGAATTAGCATGAAGCTAGCACGATGCTAACATGAATTAGCATGAAGCTAGCACGATGCTAACATGAATTAGCATGAAGCTAGCACGATGCTAACATGAATTAGCATGAAGTTAGCATGATGCTAACATGAATTAGTATGAAGCTAGCATGATGCTAACATGATTAGCATGAAGTTAGCAAGATTTATTATGAAATTAGCATAAAGCTAGCACGAAACTAGCATGAAGCTAGTATGACTTAGCATGGAGCTAGCATAAGGCTAACATGACCAAAAGACCCAACCCCCATGTCTCTATGATGTTCGGATCCAGAGATATAAGGCTTTGTTTATTATGTTGCTAGGGTGCTCATATTTGGTTGCTAGGGGCGTGGCTTAATACCTCAATAAGAATCCTCCGAGACTGATTGGATGCCTGAGCAAAATGAGCCCACCCCCATGTCTCTGTGACACTGTGCTGCAAAGATATCCATCTGGGCATTTTATAATGGCAGTCTATGGGATATGTTGCTAGGGTGCCCAAAAATGGTTGCTAGGGGCGTGGCTTAATAGTTATGGGGCGATCCTGAGAGACTGATTGGATGCCTGACTAAATTGAGCCCACCCCCATGTCTCTACGACACTCTAAAGTGAAGATATTCCATCTGGGACGCTTTTATTCCCTTATATGGGCATGTTCCCTGCCCCATTATAAGTCAATGGGGAAATTTGGGTGCCCCTTACACCCCAAGGGTGAAACTTACACCCCAATGTGATGTATGTTCTTACAGAGCCTGCCAGCCTCTTCAAATGTGGTAACCCACAAGTTTCTAAAAATTTCTCGCTTGCAGCTATGACCCGTCAAAGTTTGTCGCAATGTTAAGTCAATGGAAAATTTGGGGTGTTTGAGCGCCCCGTTTAGGAATTCGGTAGGTCCCATCAGTTAGAAAAGTCATAGCACCAATCTACGTACCAGTCTTAAAAGTTTTGTAAAGTTTTGTGGGTGTAGCTTGAAAGCTCTAGGAGGAGTTACTGTGAGAAAAAGTGTGGACCAGAAGAATAATAATAATAATAATAATAAGCTTAGATCGAAGAACAGTATGTTGGCTTTGTCAAGCCAACATAATAATAATAATAATAATAATAAGCTTAGATCGAAGAACAGTATGTTGGCTTTGTCAAGCCAACATAATAATAAAAAAACACGTCACAACCCCATTGAGTTTTTATTTTATTTTATGTCTACATTAGCATTGCAATATAATTTACAATGTTTTAAATACATAAAAGAATAAATCAAGAAATATTTCAGTTATGAGAATGTAAATAATAATAAAAAAGTTTTGAAAGAGGTAACATCAATTGAAATGACTGAGATAAAAAATACATTTCTAATTAAAAAAATCTTTGAATTGTACAAATAACACATACAAATATAATAATTTTAAGTGCTAAAAATTGACAAATATTAAAACAAATGCAACAGGTTAAACAATTCCAACTATAACATCATAACTTGACCAACCCGACACATTTCATATACCTTTTTTAGATACTCTAGGGTAAATACACGTATATTTCTGCTTAGAAGCAATAGTGTATGGCAGGTGTTTTTAGCTTGCATTTTCACTTTTGTCATTTTATCTCATGCTTGTTACCTTAGCAGTTGTGCATGCAGTTGATTGCCCATGCATTCATCTATTGCACATGAAAAGACAAAAAGAGTAGAAAATTGTAAGAAAGAAAGACCCTTATCTAGTGCTATAGCTCCTGCACCTAAAATATATAACCTACCAAATCGCCTGTGTCTTAACAAAAATGGAATACCTGAGAAAACAGTTGAATCCATGAAATTAACCCAGGGATATAAAACCCTCCTCTTAAGCACCTACTGTCAAAGGTGATGAAAGTCTCCTAAATTGCAGTAAAAGAACATCCCACAAGCTTTTAGATTTGCTTGCCAACCAGTTTTGTCATTAGCTGGATTATCATCACTTCAATTTTATGCACATTTGATGTATTGGATAAGAAATGAGTGTTATGCATCAATAATGCCATTTTCAATGCCGACATTTTTGTGCATCCCTATATAGTATTCTATATCTGCTTTAGGAAAGCAGTAGATATTTTCCATGAGCTAAAATGAAAAGAGTCCTGACTACCGGTAACTCTATCACAGAAAATGTTTATGGCTCTACATGTTTAATTCATACGTTTTCTACACCTTCTGTAATGAATGTGCTATCCATATTCTGGTATTCAATATTTTTCTAACCAAATTCTAATTGTTGTGCCTCTCTATCAAACAAAAAAATTTAAATTGTACATTTGTAAAGTATTATATAGTAATGTGATATTTTTCATAGCTGCCTGATATTGGTTTTATAGACAAGTAAAAAGTAAAACATAGACACAGCACACAGTTCTGCTCTTTGATCCATGACAGAGTCAAAGATGTCTGGAGGAAAAGACAGAAAAAAAAGTGTGCAACAAATAACAGCTTCATGCTCGAGGTCAATAGCAGGATACTCGACTTTTCTCTCTCATTAGTTTTCAGTGTTCATTTCGTATTTATCTTTATAACTGCTGTCATCCTCAAAGTTCTTCTCTGTCTCAGGGTGATGCAGCTCAATCATCAGAAAGTAGATCAAAGCCCCGACCACACCGCCCACCATAGGCCCAACAACTGGAACCCACCACCAGCCGCCTCCAGCACTGAGGACACACGTTAAAACACATCAAGGTTGGATAAGATTTCGATTTTAAGAATTTCCTCACTTTTAAATTATGAATTTGAATTACATATTGTTGCAGTATATAGTGGCATTTGAAAAGCTGATATCATGATATCACATGTGAATATAGATTACACACCCATTACTGTTAAACAGTGTTGGGGGTAACGCATTACAAGTAACATGCATTACGTAATAATATTACTTTTCTGAAGTAACAAGTAAAGTGATGCATTACTTTATACATGTACACATTAAAGCAACACTATGTAGTTTTTTTACCTTTAAATAATGTCTCTAAAATTATTTCAGTAATAGAACAACTTTTAACTGGACAATTTGTACTGTTGCTGCAACCTGAGCAGCCTCCTAGCGGCTACCAGCACACTCTAAAAGTGGCGATGGAGGGTAGAGCACAAAGCCCCGCCCCTCCCCCTGCCTGCAGAAGAGTGTCTGATACCAGGCACTGTTGCGTTTTCAACCACATGGGGGAGCTGTAAGTCATTTTTACATGAAAACTACATAGTGTTGCTTTAATATTTGAGTTACTTTTTTTAAAAAGTAATGCAAGTTACTTTTCAGTTTAGTTAATTTGATTTTAAAAAATTACTGAATTAAACTGAACATAGTCATGTAGAATTACGCAGTCTATGCATGCGTGCCTGAGCAGGAACAGATTGAGTCAGAAACGGAGATGGCAGACCAGAGCTTGACATTTTTGTGAAGGAAATATGCAATTTCTGAATGCAGAACTACTCAGTCATAAAAAATATCTGCAAGGCCTGAAAGAGATCAAGCCTTAGCTAAGTAAGAAAAAGTAAAAAGTAACTTAAAAGTAATGTAAGTATTACTTTCAATAAAAAGTTATATTTTTGGGGAGTAACTTAATATTGTAATGCATTACTTTTAAAAGTAACTTTTTCCAACACTCCTGTTAAATATATGATTGATAATGTACCAGTAGATTAGACCTAGTTGGTGATATTTCGTAGACGGGTTGATTCACTCTACACCGGCTAATGCGTTCATTATAATCTGTGCTTAGTTGGTCACTCCACATCTTCCTGTCCTGTCTGCATCACTCTTTCCCTCCCTCAATCCCTTAGTCTCTTGATCCTTTTATAGGCCACTGAGAAAGTACTGTAAGTGGTCTCTGTCCTTAATCCTGCATTCCAAACATGTTGACAAAGATTACTTAAAAAATATACTTAATGTATCTGCTATTTAACCTTTTTAATATTTAAAGATTATTTATGTCAACTTGCGTTAATAATCTGCAAAAAAAGTTTGTCAGATTTGAAGTAGAACTGTTGTATATTACACTAAAAAAATGAACTTTCGCCTTTGCCAGTTTTACTTAATCCATTCATATTGTGATTACTTAAAAAATTAATTTAACAACGTGAACTTAATTTAATTGAGTTTATTCAACAAAAAGGTGTGTCTTGTCAGCTTTAGTTAAAAATTATTTGTTCAGCCAACATAACAGTGTTGTGTAAAATTAACAGATTAATAAAACCAATACAGACTGGCATCTCATTGGCTGATGATGCTGCAGTGTATTATGGGTAATTGTTGTTGTTCTGGCACCCTCTTGCAGAAGTGTAGCACCATTAGATAGGTACCTGTGGCCAAGTGTAAGTGAATTACCTTGTTCTGATATATTATTAGAACAAAAACAAACAAATTAATTGTTTGAAATGTAACATTTCATTTCAAATATATTTGTGGTGTACTTGATAAGTTATAATTTTATAATAAATCTTTGAAAATCAAAGGATTTGAATTTTTAATGTTATTATAAACTAAAGATGCTATGTGAAAATTGTAACAGAAAATAGTGGCTTTCATCTTGTCACTTTCTTGGTATATAAAACCAAACTATTCATTTGTAGCAATAGTTAGCAATGCAATGTACGGGTCAAAATTTGTCGATTCTTCTTCAATGGCAAAAATCATTGGAATGTTAAAATTTTTAATGTTTAAATTTTTTTTACCCTCATGGGTTTGTGGTCAGATATTTTACATTGTGGGATTACATAATGTGTAGAATAATGTAATATATCCTATATGATCAGTAATTCGAAATTGGATTAGACAGGGGAACCAATGAGTTTCCACAGCATAAATTTGTGAATTTCTTCATAATCTAGAGATAAAACATACAATCCTAGTATAGCAAATGTAGGGTGATGATCTTTAGCTAAACCTTTATTACTCTTTACTTTTTCACGCACAAAATCTGACTCTTCAGTGGTGGCTGAATTTCTCTACTGACCTAGATAAATATTTATGCGAGGAAAACTAAGATTGTCTCACATACATTTTTAAAATGACTTCAGTATGCAGGAGATAAAAAAGTGCATTGAAAAATTCATTTGCTCTGTCAGAACAATGGGAAAAGGCCATTTGCACTTAAGGTATATGGAGTTACATTGGTTGGTATCCTGCCTTTGTTTTGTGCATACTGGCTGACCCTCTTGGGCACATTGATGCTTCTAGTTCTGTAATGGTATTGTGCACAGCCACAGAGAAAACCAAAACCTCACATCACTTTGGTCCCAGAAAATATCCTTAAAATGGTCAGACAGGCTTTTGTGTGAACACAAACACGTCCTGTAAATGTTTTTGGATCGCTCCGGGAAAGAGGACCTAGTAACATTGCCGTAAGATACACGGAAAGCATTGTGTGTGAACAAGATGCAGAGGACTTGGACTTGCGTGTCATTGCAACATGAAGTTATGGTTTAGCTCTTTAAAACAAGGGATATTAACATTAAGGCAGATTAACATTCACGATGAGAAATGTCTTCAAACTGGACAGAAGCAGTTATCAGGGAGCTTGTAGCTATCCGCGCTGAAGCTGAGATCATTCAGCAACATAAAAGAATAGCGTGTCAAATTTTTTGGAAGAACAAAATCAGAACAGTAATGTTAGGCTTTTGCATCTTTCCTGATTGGACCTAGCCTGGCTCCGCCCTCCTACGTGCTTCCGCTTAATTTTCATTTCGCTTCAGCAGTACGCCTGGGATGGCTCTATAGAGTTTCGTTTTCTCCTGCAAAAATCTGCAGGACCAATCAGCGAACAGATGGGGGTGGCTAAGAACGATGACGTTGAGGTCGTGCGTCAGTTTGAGTTCAGAAATGGCAGCGGAGAAAGACGTGAGAAAAGCTATTCGGTCCGTTGTTGCAAAACTGCCGAATATACAGAAGTTAAAGCCAGAGCAAGAACCAGGTTTGCTAAGTTTTGTTTGTCTGATTATTCTGACTTGTTGTTTCCGTCCGGTTTCGGTGCATGATATACGTCACGACCACACGTTAGCGATTGGCTTTGGCAGATCCTGAGTGACTCTGGGCAGATCCAATAGTTTTAAACTTCAACAGAGGACCCTCCTTAACGGAAGTAACGCTTTGCAATGGAGCGTGGCCAGACTCTCTGTACAAATGAAATGAATGTACGAGAGTCTGGTTGGACCAGGCTAGATTGGACCCCCAATCGGATACAATGTGGATGCAGTGCGAGTTTTCCATACCTGAACACCTCTAGTCCCCATCCTGCAATAGCGGTGAAGAGCCTCGGTCCAAAATCTCTGGCAGGGTTGATGGGATAGCCACAGTTAAATGACATGGACACTGCGATAGCCATGATGCTCAAGCCAATGATCAGTGGTTCCAACCCTTTAGGAGCCCCAATATTCTTCCTGTCTACAATGGCTAGAATGCAGAGGACCAGTGCCCCTGTACCAATCACCTGTGTAAATACAGAGGAATTAGCTAAATATTCTCACTGTATGGATAATGTTAGTACAAACAGGTGAACAGTGACTCAAGCTCAAATAAATGTCAGGTTTGTAAGTGGTACATGTGAAAAGTTCAGATGCAAAACCCTTTAAATGCGTCTTGCACGATTTCTTGTTAATTAGCATTTTTATCAGACTCTTAATGAATTCTGCCTACAAAATGATATTTCTGAACGGATTTGATGGGAAAGTATTTGATAAACGTGTTGAGAGCATTCGGTTATAATCATTTAAAAATTTTTTACAGAAATGGCGTTTAGCGGCTTTTGCATTTGAACTCTTCATGCTATACCTTCACTTCTGATATAGCAGCAGATATGGAATGTGTAGGCATGTGTAGATATCTTGAGCTTGTTTTACGAGCTAACAAACATGTGTTTTCTATAAAGAATTAGTGTTTCAACATAATGACATTTTTAGACTAATCAACTGTGACGAAAAATGTAAAGAAAACATTGCCAAAACCAAACATTTCATAAACCAGTAAGATTATTTGATGTTTGTAAGAAAGACCTGATTGAATTTTACCTGATCAATGAATCCATTAAACAATGAGAGATCACTTCGTGGGTATGACGCAAAAATACCCGCTGTGGCGTTATTACCCTGCACTTTATAACCGAAATCTGCGAAGACACCTATGGAGACAGACAATCAAAAATTTTATTGTGCCCCGTGAAAATGTATTGTGCCATCTCGTTCAAATCTTATAAATGTTGATTAATTAGTAGCATTCTTTTTGTCTCTAAGTGATGTGTATGTGAGGGTGTGTGCGCGTGCATGCATGTGAGGGTGTGTGGTTATGAGAGTGAGCGTGTTTGAGACAAAGTGAGAGAGAGAATCTAATACAAGTACGTACAGTACCTAAGTGTATTGTAATTAGAGATTGAATAAGGTAAATAAATAAAACAGATCAACATCTAAACGTTATCTGCATACCAGACCCAGGAAACAATCACATGAAGTGCCCTAATAACTTACCATAGTACAGAATGAAGACAGCACAAGACCCAAGAAAGGCACCGACAAATTGGGCTGCCACATAGACAGGGAATTTGATTATTGGGAGTTTCCCCAAGACAACCATAGCCAGAGACACCGCTGGGTTCACATGTCCTCCTGCAAAGACACGTATGTGACAACAGATGAGAGACTAAACTATTATGTGAATACTCCTTTTTTTAAACCCAGCTTTGATGTCATATTTATTTAAAAATAAGAGAGACCAACTAAAAAGGATTTAATAGTACATTTCTGAGGATGACAAATAGATGGTTTATGTTTTAGTGTTCCACACATGATTCAGTATCGATTGAGGTCTGTGTAAAAGCACGTTGAGGTTTGTGTTGTATTAGATTAATCTATTAAAATCAACAGAGGGACATTGTGGCATTCACCTGGCACTCATGGCTTAATGCTTTCCTGATTACTATGTTGCCAAATACTTTTAGAGTCCACCCACATCCATTTACTATAAAGGCTTTCTCCTTTTGCCTAATCCACAGTGTTCCTCATAAACACTGCCCACAAACATGGTTGAGCAAGTCAGTGGGAATTGGGTCTGACATAATCTGGCTAAGTCTTTTGAGATCAATGTAAGGTTCAGGAATAACTCTGCTTTGAGCTCTCTGCTATCTTTCACCCCACCTTAAACTCGGCTTCGACTCTAATGCCAGCAAACCAGAAAAAGAAAACAGTAGCATTTCCTGCACGTGTTTCTATAAGAAGTACTACATGCGCCTTCCACCTATAAAGCTTCAGAAAAGCTCATTAGTTCAATACTATAGACATCGTCACAACAAACTACTGTATTAGAGTCACATGGGCTGTTGGGTTTACTATACAAACAGAACAGAACAGTTTTTTTCACGTTAGCATTTAAAGAAAACACTTTTTTTGCCACCAACTGTTTTACTTTTCAGCACATTGGTTGTGAACTGTTGGCAAACTGTTTAACTAATACACGAAGCATCCACATCCACTTACGCGTCTGAGATTTTGGTTTCGTGTTTTAAAACATGCAGGAATGAGAAAATAAAGTACAGGACTTGCTTGATGGTAAAATAATTAGTAAGAGAGATACAGTTTGACACCTGACTGATGTTAAAATAGTTATATACAGACAAGTGCTCGACCCCAATATATACACATATACACAGAATTAGTTAAAAAAAAAGTTGATCTGTTTTGACAAGAATTCACGCAGATATTATCTGTTGTACCTTAAAGCGTAACTAAACCCCTCCTCAGAGCCTGACTCCACCCACTGGCAATATTTGAAAAATGCAAGAAAAGTGGGCAGATCCCAGATAGAGCCTGTCCCAAATGGCGCACTTCATGTGGACTTTCGGTCTCGTGGCCTTAAATTGCGCATGCTCGCTTAATCTATGGGTCTGTTTACACTTGGTATTAAGATGTGTTTTCATCGATCGGATCACAAGTGGACGAGAGAGACACATTACGTTTACACCTGGTATTTAAATCTGTCTCTTTTGTTCACTTTCGAACGCATCTGTCCTGAATACTGTGAGGGGGTGGTCCGTGAGACGGTGGGCGAGTCTCTTTGCTGTCATTCAAACACGAGCGGGAGTAATTATGAGTTTATATGGACGCAAAATAAAATTATGTCGGAGTCCGCTGCTTGTTTAGCAAGTATACATGCTGCACAGTGTTTTGTACGTTTATATGTTAGAGCTTTCTCTGAATTTTCAGCGCAATTGATGAAATAGGATCGCGCAACTTTCACACGCTTTCAAAACGAAACTACGGAGATCAGCCGCTTTAGTTGTATCAATGAAAGGCTAAAAATAGCGCTGTTCACCATATGTTCACGCCAGAAGTCAAAAAAAGACGTAAAACATGTGTTTAGTACCTCAGATTAGATAAATGGGCGGAGAGAAGGCGGTCGCGTGTGGCTGTTCGAACACATTCAACCACATTTGCGTTCCGCAACTCCAAAGCGATCCGATCGAAAGTGGTTTCGACTACCTCTGGATGTGGTTGAAAGTGGTCGAAAGTGGACGCGTTCAAAACGTTTTGAACACCGTTTACACCTGGCATTAACATCGTCCACTTGTGATCCGATCGACAAAAACGCATGTTAATGCCAAGTGTAAACAGCCTCTATGAGTCCGTAGGGTGTCCCATCTGTCATTTTTACGCTTTGAAGTGTGCTAATCAGCGCCTCGTTTGCCCCCTTGATGCGGTCTTCAGCGAAGCCCGCACTGCAGCAGGCTTTGCACACTTTACCAACCCAGAAGTCCTTGCGAAAGGGCAATCAGACCAATCAGACAATGGAAGGGAGGAGTTCACACTGACGGGCAACTTCTCTACCTATTTCTGGTGTGACACTCGAGTCTGTCCCAAAATACGACTCCCGGTGCACCCACGTGGACTCGCATCAAGGGTCCCTAAAGTCTGGACTACATGATGTCATCAAAGTGTGGACTCTGAGGAGGACCACAAGCCCGGAGTGTGCTATTTGGGACAGGGCCATTGATGGGACAAACTTATAACTTACTTCAAAACCACGACTTACAACTCAGAACTGGGAGTACACGTTCCAGGCAGCCTGTAACCCGTGTTTTTCCAACCTTCTACCCTGAAAGTGCACTGGAACGGTAGTCAAACTCATGACTTCCCACCCGTGAACTCATACTAAATCGATGTACTCCCAATTCAGAGTCGTGAGTCGTGGTTTTGAAGTTGTGATTTACAGCTCGTACCAAGTGTGGTGAGATCGTAACAAGGGCGTGGCGAGCTTGAACCTGCTTACGTCACGAGGTATGTTTTGGACCCAACATCCAATAGGAAAATTCAACTGCAGTAGCCACCGTTCAATCTGAAGAGGGCAGCAATCAGACGATTTTACACCATATATTGTAGTATTGAAACACTTTATATCATTACAGATCATTAACTAAAAAAAGTTGGTTTAGGGCTAAGTTACTTTTTAAGTGAATGTTTGACAAACTGTTGAGAAAAAATATCTGATGTGTAACATTTATATTAGATTCTTGCAATATACAGTAGATCTAAAAGCGACCTGTCTCAATGTCAAACTATAAAAGAAAAAAGTTTAGTTTTACCAGTGATTTAAATTTATGGATGCGGTAATTTTGTTTTTGAACCTTAAACAAATCTTGGATTTGTCTCGAAATGATCTTCATACAGGTGTAGTTATGTCATGTTTTGTCAGATTCAAACAAATCATGCATTGTTTTGAAGTTTTGTTCTTTGCTCCCCCTACAGGTTAGAAGCGTAATTGTCCATTACCCACTGTCATAAATACTGAGGCATAGCTGGCTCTGATTGGATTGTAGGTCTGCCGTAAAGCAAGTTTTTGTAGTATTCACTCGGACTACAGGACCACTACCCGACGTTTGGAAACTTCTTTAGTGCGGTTTTGGCCGATAGAGGGCTGCAAAGCGAATGTGAAAGTGCTGTTCACCCTGTTTAGAGTTGATGAACGACTGAAACTGTTTTGGAAGCGTTATTTTAAGGTAAAAAAAACTCTTTGGTGTTGCTTTAATAGAAAATGTTAAAATATAAATAACTTATTTTTGAAAATGTTCTCATTCCGACTCAATATGTCTGCACATGTCACAAATTTTGCAGCAGCACACAGAAATAGAGAAAGAAAAGGGTCTTCTAAAAGAAAATTCATATACAAAATAACGCTGATGGTTCTGTCAAAAAAGTACACAGGCTGGTGTAAGTTAAATGCTCTGTGCAAAGAAAGAGAAGTAATGGGAACCTGTGAAAAGTAAAAATTAAGATAAATTGAATTTGTTTTAATTTGCGAATAATCACAAGCTTACTCTTGACAATCGTGTGATTAATCTAGATTAAATATTTTAATCGATTGGCAGCGCCTTTCTTTTATTCATATTTAGTGTCTTTTTGTTGTTATTGTTGGGGTAAAAGTTAATAAAACTATAATTATATAGGGCAGGGGTTCTCAAAGTCCGGACTCCGGTCCGGACCCGACGGGAACTTGATCCGGACCCGCGTTCACTTCATATTACAAGTGCATTAATTTGTGATTGATTAAATGTGTGCATTTGCTACTTTACAAATGCATATTAAACTTGTTAACCATTCGTTTAGTTTTTTTTCTTTTTAGATTTAAGAGTATTTCTGTCCTAACGCTGTAGCCATCACACCCAGATATTATGCACAGCTACTTCATGTACTACGGCTTTTGATCAGTAAGTCCTATATCAATCTGAAATCACTGTTGGTTTGAGTTGTTTAAAACATACAGTCTTGTTCAAAATAATAGCAGTACAATGTGACTAACCAGAATAATCAAGTTTTTTAGTATATTTTTTTATTGCTACGTGGCAAACAAGTTACCAGTAGGTTCAGTAGATTCTCAGAAAACAAATGAGACCCAGCATTCATGATACGCACGCTCTTAAGGCTGTGCAATTGGGCAAGTAGTTGAATTAGTTGAAAGGGGTGTGTTCAAAAAAATAGCAGTGTGGCATTCAATAACTGAGGTCATCAATTTTGTGAAGAAACAGGTGTGAATCAGGTGGCCCCTATTTAAGGATGAAGCCAACACTTGTTGAACATGCATTTGAAAGCTGAGGAAAATGGGTCGTTCAAGACATTGTTCAGAAGAACAGCGTACTTTGATTAAAAAGTTGATTGGAGAGGGGAAAACCTATAAAGAGGTGCAAAAAATGATAGGCTGTTCAGCTAAAATGATCTCCAATGCCTTAAAATGGAGAGCAGAACCAGAGAGACGTGGAAGAAAACGGAAGACAACCATCAAAATGGATAGAAGAATAACCAGAATGGCAAAGGCTCAGCCAATGATCACCTCCAGGATGATCAAGACAGTCTGGAGTTACCTGTAAGTACTGTGACAGTTAGAAGACGTCTGTGTGAAGCTAATCTATTTTCAAGAATCCCCCGCAAAGTCCCTCTTTTAAAAAAAAGGCATGTGCAGAAGAGGTTACAATTTGCCAAAGAACACATCAACTGGCCTAAAGAGAAATGGAGGAACATTTTGTGGACTGGTGAGAGTAAAATTGTTCTTTTTGGGTCCAAGGGCCACAGGCAGTTTGTGAGACGACCCCCAAACTCTGAATTCAAGCCACAGTACACAGTGAAGACAGTGAAGCATGGAGCATGATATGGGCATGTTTCTCCTACTATGGTGTTGGGCCTATTTATCGCATACCAGGGATCATGGATCAGTTTGCATATGTTAAAATACTTGAAGAGGTCATGTTGCCCTATGCTGAAGAGGACATGCCCTTGAAATGGTTGTTTCAACAAGACAATGACCCAAAACACACTAGTAAACGGGCAAAGTCTTGGTTCCAAACCAACAAAATTAATGTTATGGAGTGGCCAGCCCAATCTCCAGACCTTAATCCAATTGAGAACTTGTGGGGTGATATCAAAAATGCTTCTTCTGAAGCAAAACCAAGAAATGTGAATGAATTGTTAAAGAATCATGGAGTGGAATAACAGCTGAGAGGTGCCACAAGTTGGTTGACTCCATGCCACACAGATGTCAAGCAGTTTTAAAAAACTGTGGTCATACAACTAAATATTAGTTTAGTGATTCACAGGATTGCTAAATCCCAGAAAAAAATGTTTGTACAAAATAGTTTTGAGTTTGTACAGTCAAAGGTAGACACTGCTATTCTTTTGAACACACCCCTTTCAACTAATTGCCCAATTGCACAGCCTTAAGAGCGTGCATATCATGAATGCTGTGTCTTGTTTGTTTTCTGAGAATCTACTGAACCTACTGGTAACTTGTTTGCCACGTAGCAATAAAAAATATACTAAAAACCTTGATTATTCTGGTTAGTCACATTGTACTGCTATTATTTTGAACAATACTGTACATTTGAAAAAGCAACACTCGGCATACATAATCTTTATACATATTCTTTATTATCATAAAATACCTGAAAAGGTTTGAAGAACAGCAATATAAATATGTCCTTAAGACATTTCCTGGAGCTGCGTGTGTCTGGTTCTTCGTCTGCAGCACATATTAAGTTTCTGCCCGAGAGCGCCCCCTGGCTTATGGATGTAGCGTCATTTCACCGTAATTCATTGAGAAGCAAAGCAAGCATCATCAGCCAATTTATAGGTGCACCCCTAATTTTGGTCAGGGTCTCTGCCTACCAACCACACTTTTTTTGCCATGGTTTATGCATCTGATGGAGAACAAACTGTACCATTTCTCTAATTAGGTTGCTCTGTATTTTGCACCTTGTTACTTTTGGCATATTTTTTGTGTTTGTTTGAAAAAAAAACTTTAAATGCAAAAAACACTTTTTTTCCCCAAACTATTTGTGTTGATTTGTTATATTAACAAATGATTTACATAAAGTTTTTCCGGACCTATGAAAATGATGAGAATTCAGATTTGGACCTTTGAATGTAAACTTTGAGAACCCCTGATATAGGGCATAGGTACAACCACTGATTCACGAGCTAGGGAACTTATTGATACACACAGAAAGTTTATGCCCGTAGATGTTTGTGTGTGTGACCATCCGCTCTGGTGGCAGCTTTTTTCAGTCACAAAAATGTGTCCGTATGTCTCAAGTGTAAAGACGTCTCCCTCCCTCATTCTAAAATGACCAAAATTATGAAGTTTAATGTTATTTAATGTAATCTTTTGAAGTTCTGTAATGAGCAATTTGTTGACACATAAATAAACATGTGACGTAAGATACAGTGAGCTTTGTTTTCTGAGAAGTCTCTAGACTAAAGCTACTAGTCAGTGGTAAATGAGATTATCAACAGCTTTAAAGTCTTTTCACCTGAATCTAGTGAGTATATTCTAACTGGATCAGTGTGCGTAGTCGGTTACCACTAATACCGCTGTTTTTGCTCTTTTCCATGATATTTGAAATGGTCCCTTATTTACTATTTTACTTGTTGTTGCTTCTCCTTTTCTTTTAAGACATATTAAATGAAATGCTTGTTTGATACGTGTTCACTGCTGCAGTGGGGATTTTAAAGAGATGGGAAGCATTCTTTAAATCACCTGCATTATTATAGCACATTAAAATTAAAGGTTCTCTTCACCATAATCCTTAAGGAATGTCCATAATGAAGGCCAGGCATACGCGTCTAATGTGGTGTATCAAGCCCAATACACTGCTCCATTTGACACTAAGCTTTTTTCAAGGTTTCAGAGCATGTAATTGACCCATCATTTCCTCCGCTCTTCCCCACATAATAGAGACATTGTACACTGTATATGTTTTGCTCTTTTTAAAGACGCAGAACTCTATTATGAACTGAACCAAATTCACCCTTGCATCTTTCTTTTTTGAGATGGAGGGTGATACTCAGTATGTTGCATATTTGATCTATTTGTCTGAGGCTTATTATTACTGCATGAAAAGCTTTTCCACTTCGCTAGTTTTTTCACCCCTTAACCCAGTGGTTATCAAACTGAGGGACATGCCCCCCTGGGGAGGAGCACTAGATGGTGCCAGGGGTTCAGTTTTATGACATTTTGCACAAAACATTAATTTATCATAAATCTTATGTAATTAAACCTCAGAAAAATAAGGCTACTAACCAATAGCACTATATTGTATGATTGTTTTATTTCATGAATTTGCTTTGGGGGGGGGCTGCTATGGGATACATCCTACACAGATTCAGATTTTAATTATAATAATAAACACGAACACCATGAACACCTACAATAGTGGAACAAAATGGAGAATTATAGTTTATCAATGACTTAAATAAGTGAAATATAAATATATGGAATATAAGAAATGCTGTTAAATGAACCCAGAAATGTTTATATTTGATCCAACAATAATATAAAACAACCCAGCATAGGTTAAATTACAACCCAAGGGGCTGGGCTTGTCCCTTTTTGACCCAACACTGGGTTGAAAATAACAGTTTTCATATTCGTCTTAAAAAATACACTGTATGTGTGACAGACTCATCAAATAACTTTCTGTGCATATGTTTCCGTTATAAGCGTCATCCTTGTGTAGACATAGAGATGTTTTTTCTTCTGAAGTTACTAAATGTGTTAACCTGTTGGTTACTATAAAATCTGACATATAAATATTCTCATTTATTTGTTTATAACAATTGTATCTTATTCCTTACATAATTACCCTCTGGGTTACATGTACCCCTGTTTGGGAATCGCTGTTCTACACTTTTACATTATACTATTACCCAGTATTTTACCTGATATGCCTCCTGCCATGTACACAGCCAGCATTACGCCTAGAGTAAAGCCAAAATGGACGGTCAGATTTTCTCCCTGTTCTCCTCTGCTAAGGACATTCTGGGCCACTGAACCACAACCAAAAAGCTGCAAACAGGAAATGGACAGACAGATCATGACAATTAGAGGGAGATAAAACAACAGCTCCCATGCAAAGCACTCACTAATACGGCTCAATCCATTATGGATGGGGCGGTGCCCCAAAGCGACACAAATGTTTTAGAATTTTCTTTTGTGCAAGTTGTTGAGAAAACTGGTTCCTCATTTTAGACTTAACAGTCTTAAATATATATCCTATTATATAGGCATTAATAAGCAACAGATTGGTATTATGACTGCCAACATTTGGCACCAGAGCAATGCATTCAGTCTAAAAAATGATGTGATTACACAAACTGTTGGTTACATGTATTTGACATAAAGTGCATTTTCATCTTTCACAATAAATCAATATCAACAACAACTGTTCCCCTCATTTGATAACATTTAACATTCTAACGTTAAAACATGAATAATGGGTTGATTGTTCATATAAACTACCCAAATATGTTAAAAAAAAAACTATTAGACCACTTGACCTGCAGCTTTTATAGCATAAACTTGTAATGATCGGTCTTATCATCTGAGTTACAAAGATTAAAATGGGGTCAGATTTGGAGTCTTGTCATCTGAGTTACAAACTTAACAGATTTGCTGTTCTGTTTACATTACTTAATCGGCATTAAAGTGAGTGCTGTAGAGACAGATGGATCACTTACTATTAATACGAATGTCCCAAGCAATTCTGCCAAAAACTCTCTGATGATGTCCCTCCTCACAGTAAATTTTTCCCTCAAGTTTCTTATCTTGTCGAGGTCCATATTTTCCCCAACAGCTGAGATCTCTCTGATGTACAGCAAACACACGGATGGAGAGGAGCTGATTGAGCTGGAGTTAAGTGTCTCAGGCTTTAACCTTCCCCGCCCCTCCCGTTACTCTGATGACATTTTGCACACTGACTTGACATGTTGACGGTTCCTCCTCGTCCTTGCATGCATCTTTACTCTGAGACAAATGCAGTTTTTCTGTGGTATCTGGTTTGAAGAAATAACTGAAAAGGCTACAGCGAAGTTAGAATAGGTTCAGCGTTAAATATTGAATAGAAAACACTTATTTAAGCAGTTTAAAAATAGCATATAAAATGTTGGATTGAGTTTATATAAAATTGATGAGATTTAGAATAGATTTACTGTCAACAAAAGAAAAATGAATACAATCCTATACACTCTAAAAACAAACGGTGCTATATAGCACCAAAAGTGGTTCTTTGGTCGTAATCATAGAAGAACCATTTATAGGGCCATATAGCACCTGTGTAGAACCATATAGAGGCCATATAGCACCACATATGGTTCTACATAGCACTAAATGGTTCTACACAGGTGCTTCACTGGTGCTTCACCGGTGCTATATGGCACTAAAAATGGTTCTTCTATGATTACGACCAAAGAACCACTTTTGGTGCTATATAGCACCGTTTGTTTTTAGAGTGTATACAGATATACAAATATCAAATTTAAGTGATTTTGTGCATAAAACAAGCAAAAAAAGCTGCCAATTGGGTAAACAAATTTTTCTTGAATTTGATGTTTAAGAAAAATGTTCAAGATTTTTTTGCTTACTCCATTGGCAGAGTTTTTTTGCTTGTTTTCTGCACAAAATCACTTAAGTTTAAAAATTTTTGGTCTAAAACTAGACTTATTTTCTTGGGTCGTTTTGCTCATCAAGAAAAAGCATCTTAAAGAATTTTTTGATATTTTTACTGAAAACGAGACAAAAATACTAAGAACATTTTTACTTGGAAATTATTTTTTTGCAGTGTTGGTATAATTTTTGTAACATTTTAAAGTAAGGTTTTATTACTGTAGTTAAAATGCATTAGCTAACACAAAACTAACAATGGCAATGTAGTTTTTCAAACTTTTAAATTAGTTTGATACAAAAGTCAATAAATGTTAGATAATTCTACATTAACTAATGCTGAAATACAGCAAAAAAGTGATACTAATTTTCTTATTTGTTTTAAAATATATGATTTTTTAAAACTTTTGCCCTAAACTTATTTGAGAGCAAATCATTAAAACATGTTAATTTGAAGTGGTTTTGAATGACGTATGATTTTATATGCTTTAAAGAATGACTGTAAAACTATATTTCATTATTCATCGTTAAATAATGTTTTTAGTTAAGTTAGGTTTTTACTTTTAACATTTTTGAACAAATTCGTTACTGCACCTGTCCTGTACAGGCCTAACAGTGCAAGTTATTAGACTTACCTATGTTACATTCTCCCCACTTAAATACTATAAAACACAATAAACGACAGTGTATTATACATTAAATAGGCTATACGTCAATAAAGCCCAATATACAACGCAATAGCCTATTCTTCTTATAGCACACGTGACAGGTAACAATAATTAACATTAAAGCAAAAGCAACGTAAAGACGGATGATTTACACCCTTATCAGTGTTTAAGTAACAGAAATGTATGTTTAATCGACAATATGACTTCGTATTAGCAACTTTCGTTGTGCATTTAATGAAAGTGCACGAGCTACCGACTCGATCTTCCTTGAACGTGCAATGTGCGTATTTTTCCACAGGGGGGAGCTCTTTGAAAAGGTAAAAGGCCCAGTGAGGGACAGCGATGTCGGTGCCATCCCATGACATTTCACACGCACCCAGGGCAGACTGTGAACAGCAAAAGCGATAGGATGGTAGCGGTATGTTTTGCTTACATTAATCACTGTCACTTGTACTGGGGGTGTCGTCTTTGATGTGAGGCAGACACTGTCAGTGCTGTGAAATGGGGGGTGCTGGAGGGGGATGTGCTGATGGAGAAAAAGCACCCCAATGGGTTCTAACAAATTATAACACCCCGTCCCCTCATCATTTTAACAGCCTCTCAGCACTTTACAATGTCACACATGATAACATGCTATCAAGCGGGCAGAGCAACTTTTTTTAAGTTTTAAATTTTTTTTATAAATATATTTTAATAAAACTCGGTCAAGTTACCTGTAGATGATGATATACGCTGCGATATATAGTTATATGATTTTAAAAATTATTTTGTATATCCATTTGTATACATAGGCGAATGTTTCATGCACATATATGAATAGGCCGTATGCGTTTCTACATTTTCTAGGATAATTTAAATATTTTTATTTGCAACAGCAATTTTCTGATGAATATAAAGGCTATAAGAACATAACAATGTTATGTAATGGAGTTTTAGTATTAATAAAATATTTGAATGTGCTTCATTTTGTAACCCCCATCTAAAGAAGCACAAGCTATAAAAGAGAAGAAATCTCAAAAACGATTTCTCTCAGTGCAAGTGTTAGGGAATTTATTTGTTTTATTTATCTAAGACATAATCGTAGATGTTTTTACGACAATCCTGCGTTTTGCAGGCCCTCCCTATATTCACCAGCAACACAGCAGAAGTGTGAATGTCTGTGTTGGCTAATCCTTTAAACCGCAAACTCTTTCGGAGTGTTAAAAGGTCTTTAAGATGTCCTTAATGTTTATTGGATATTCTAAGGTAAATGTTAACTGAGTCCCGGCGCTCCAGGAGGGAGGACGAGGAAATAACCTGTGATCGCTTGATGTGGATAGTTTAATAACATCCTGACGGCTCATGCAAGTTATAAGAGAATCTGTGAGAATCAAAGGGCAAACGGCCCTTGCCAAAGAAAACTTTAACGTTCACGTGACAGATTGAGCACCCAAATGGACACAAACACAAGTTAAACGTTATACAACTCTAGGCTATTTATTCATTAAAATGCTTTGTATTTTATTTAGCCAACAGTCAATTAAACCTTTCTGCAAAATGCAAATTTTACTGATTTCGTTTAAAAACGAAAGCTGTTCTAGTATACAAATGTAAAATGAATTAACTACATTTCTAAAGCAGTCGGAACATGATGTACGTTTATATATTATAAAACGACCCCAGACTATAGAAATTTTATATTTAAAAGTTGTGTTCAGTGATTAGGGAAAACACTTGATCATATTTTCTCTGAACATATTTTAAAATTCGTGTCTTTTTAAATAAATGCACACAACTCAAACCTGTTTCCACTTATAACATGCGCAATTGATGGCATCCTATGTAATGTGATACATAAATATATTATTAAATTTAACGCAGTTAACGTTGTTTTTACTTTAAATCTTACACTGTCCTTCAGCTAAAATCTTTTCTGTTATATTCAGATTAAAAGTGATGGTACTCTTTCATAATGTTGTCTTGAGAGTGGGTGTATCTCCCCACTCTGTATGGCCAGAGAGAGAGAGGAGTTTATGTAAATGCTCCATTTTAATTATATTAGTAGGACGGCCCTATTCTCTGCCCAATAAAAATGGACCAGGGCTGACACCTGAGTTATAAACACAGGAAGGATCCCAAAGCACTAATCACAAACTACCAGAAAAAAGCCAACAGGCATCTGCAAGAGACGCAATGACCTCCAATAACGCTGAACTGCCAGGAGAGGTGAAGGGCGACCCGGCTGAGCTCATGGCATCTTTACATCTGATGCCCACACCGTTACCCAATCCTGAGATCAAGTACAATAAGGTTTGTGGGTGTGCGTATGTGTGTTTTAACCTGATATTAATAACTGTAAAGTTTCTGAAACTCTCTGAACGGATAATGCAAACTTCGATTAGATGACACATTTAATTTTTTCCTGATTGCGCGAAAACAAAACTTAGATGACGCAAAGTACACCACTTGTCATTGATAACGCACTTCATTCATTTTAACCGATGTTATTCCCATTCATTTAATCTTGTCTAAGTTATTCTATCTAATATAATTATGGTCCATATTAAGTACAGTTGTTGATTTTAGTCAATAAGAAGGCTAGGTGTTGTTTCACTTTTGTAGTTTTGGATGTCTTTGTTTCCATAATGATTTCCTATTTGAAAGTCAAGATACGCTCCTAAGTGTTTGTTTTTGAGTATACTGATTATCCGGTTTTTATTAAGATTCAATTGTATTTCTCTTTAGTCTGATTACATTTTAAATAGTTTTGTCTCGAACAGGTTGTTTACGGGTTTTTATTATCATTATGTGTCAGAAGCATTTCGGTGATGAGTTGGTGCGCGAACTTTTTTTTTTCTTTTTTTTTGTTTATTCGATAGTTAAACATTTTTATGTTGCGGGTTTTTTTTAAGGCTTACACATCTAAAGTCCAGCGTCAACTTTATTAATTATTTATTTATGTTGTGATTTAAGTGTTGGACGCGATTTTACCATTCACCTAACGTGTCCAATAATGTGATCTGCGCAAAAGTTTTCCCAAACGTGTCTACACGTCTACAAAGTTCAGGGACTCTGCTATCAAATGCACGTGCTACAACCCAAAATATGTTTCAAATTTGCTTTTGGTTTGAGCATAACAAAAGCTTTGATTTACGCTTGAAAATTGCTGTTGGATAAAAAGTATCAGACAATGATAAGGCGGCAAACTGCACACTTTCAAGGCTGAACTTTCACATTCGTTTAAACATTACTTCTAAGCTTTTTAAGATTAAAAGTAACTTCAGCCCTTTGGTATGTTATTTTAATAAGGCCATCCCATATTATCCTACCTTTAACAAACAAGAAGTGCTGATTCATCCCATAAAACGAGAAATGATCATTTATCACAACTCTTCTTTTGTTGGATAGATCAACTTTAATTCTTCAATTTTACCTTTAATAATTTTATTACTCTTATAAGTGGAAAACCAGGCGAAAGTGCAGTACAGGGCAATAATCACTCCGGTAATGACAGCAAAGTTCACTCAGAGCAAGAGCACAAAACACCTGTGATATACACACCCTCCTGTTCAGAAAGTGATTCTGTAGCTCAACTGAAAAAAAATGGTCATAGATTTTAATCAAATGTATATATTGAATGCTGCTTTGTATAAAAGTTACTGCCAAGTGTCTACATTTAAATGTTTTTTTCTCATTGCAAACCTTCTTTCAAAAGAAGATGGGAGTGTGAACAGGAATTTGAACTATCCAGTGAGTGGTGTAAAGGTGTGTGTGAGTGTAGGGTACTGGTGGTGATGTGTATTCTCTCTCTCTCTCTCTCTCTCTCTCTCTCTCTCTCTCTCTCTCTCTCTCTCTCTCTCTCTCTCTCTCTCTCTCTCTCTCTCTCTCTCTCTCTCTCTCTTTCTCTCTCTCTCTCTCTTCCCCACCCCCTGTCTCATATTTGATTTTGTGTGCCTGGTGCAGCACAGTACACTGATGTAACAGTCCAAATATGCCCAATCAATACTATTCTTTTAAATGTAGTTAGAGTAGAGCCAAGTTTTTATTACTTGTGTAAGTCTAGGTTTAATAATTGTAGTTACAGTCCTTGGAGACCTCTTTAAGTGCTGTTTTTCTGCTGTTAATGAGCACTGCTCTATGGCATAGGTGCTGCATTATGGAAATATCATTAATGGGCATATTTAACTTCTCTTCTCTATATTTAACTTATACATATATTAATGTTCTGTAATAGTTCACTTTGCATATTAAAGGGATAGTTCACCCAAAAATGAAAATTCTGTCATCATTTACTCACTCTCATGTTGTTCCAAACCTGTATACATTTCTTTGTTTTGATGAACACAAAGGAAGATATTTTGAGAAATGTTTGTAACCAAACCGTTCATGGACCCCATTCACTTTCATAGTAGGAAACAAGAATACTATGGAAGTAAATGGGGTCCCCAAAGTGTTTGGTTACAAACATTTCTCAAAATGTCTTCCTTTGAGTTCATTAGAACAACGAAATTATAAAGGTTTGTAACAACACGAGTGTAAGTAAATGATGACAGAATTTTCATTTTTGGGTGAACTATCCCTTTAATAACTAAAATGCTTTTTGTAGAGATGCACCAATATATACTACTATGTATGAAAATATACTATATCAACATTTAAAGTGAATCAAAAAAGTGAATCAAAGTTGCCCGAAGGCAAGAATGGGAATTGGTTATAAGACAACTTTTATGAAGGGTTTTGATCCACTTCAAATGTTGACTATATCAGCCAATATCGGTCGACACAAGCAATTTTTACACACTATTGGCTATTGACAGATCCAATGAATCTGAGCTCTGTGTATAGAAAATGTAAAGAAACATCACCAGTTTAATGTTTAATATAATGGTAATTATATGAATGAATGACCATCAGAAAATGTAATCTTCAGACTTTAGCTAATGCAAGTTAATATAACTAACCAAACTATATCAGTCTGAATAATCGACTATCGGTATTGGTAAAATTTTATATCGTTGCATCTCTACTTAGTTGTGACCATGTCTATAAAAACCCAAGGCCATTTTTCTACAGCACCCTGCATAATGTAAAGGTTATTCGTGATATTTTTACATTTTTTTCTGAATTGCTAAAACACCCTGAACCAAATTCCCAGTGGCCTAAACCCATTTGTCAAATCATTAATTCTTTTAATTCATTAATTGTTAGCAAGTTTAGGTAGTAAGACACTGTTTTTCAAACTCTAAATACAAACTTCTCACTTAAAATACATTTCACACTGCAAAATACTAAACACAGGCAGGCAAAAGTTGAACACAACTTGAACAATTATCATCGATTAAACACAACAACTCAAAATTGTTCTTACTTTTTTCTAATGGTATGTTATACCAATTATATGGATTGGAAACACTCTGAGAAGCAGAGGAAGAGTATGAGGAAGAGCAGGTAATCAGTTGGACTGCTGAATTTTTACAAAATACAAATGCTGCATACCCACATATTGAAACTTACTATTACTTGCAGTACTTACAGTAATGTATTTACTATATTCACTGAATGAAACTTGTGATTACAGATCATTTTATGTATTGTTTTTTTTCTATTTTTTTATTTTTATACCATTGTCGCCTGGGGTTGGGGTTAGAACAACTATCTGTTACATTTTTAACCCAAACCCCAATTTTAAATCCAACTCCAAGCAACAATGGTTTAAAAATAGAAAAAAAAACAATACATAAAATGACACAAAAAGATGCATGGTATAAGTGGATGGGAAGAATTGGTGTATCATATGCATTCAAAATTGGACTTTATTGCATGACTTTTTGAAGGCCTGCTATTTATACTCAATTTATGAGCATGAGCAATTTTTTAAAAGTATTTGTCAAGTGTTGTTATTACAATAATCATGTATTTGGATGAAGTTCTGTAGTGTTTATATTATTGACTCAAAAGCTCGGTTTGATTTTGAGTACAGGTGAAATGGTTTTGAAGGGATTGTTCGATTTTGCTAGAAGAGTCAGGGATTCAATTTGAAAATTTGGATTTGTGTTTAAGTTTTTTTTAATGAGTGCTGGAAAACCTGTAATATTGATTGAGGAAGGCCATGTCAAAGATTGAAATCAATGTGAAAACAATGATTGAAATCAAACTTTGATTCTCCTAATCTCATAAATAGATTGAGACTTTAGCCTGGATTTAACAGACATGGTCACATTTTAAAAGTAAATTTCTTACAGAATTATATTATTTAATTTATTTAATGCTACAATAGTTGTTGTTTGTATAGTAAAACGACAGTTAAATGAGTTATCGTAGTCCTTTGTCCTCGCCAGTAAACATTTAACCCGACTGATACAAACTCACGTTTGTGTTTATTATGTGACTATCACTAAACTTATTATGTGACTATCACTAAACCGCTCGTGTGTGTGTGTGTTATGGACTTAAGATTAAACACGGTAATATGAAACTAATCTTATTGCTCCTGTCCCACTGAACTTTTACAACTCAACTTTCACTTATCATTTAAACAGATACTTGTCAAAGTCCTGATGCTTGGTAAAATGCATCAGCAACATAATACACTTTCAAAGCTTATATAATCACACATATCGGCTAGTTGAGAGGATAGAGAGTGTGTATAAAGAGTGTGTATTTGACTGGTCACGGGAGAGCTGGTCTGTTGAAGGAGGTCTCTTTTTCTTCGTGTGCTGGGCCCAGTGGGCTGGTAATGGCACTAAGGAAGCCATAAATTTGCCTCCAGTGATGTTTGGTTATGGATGTTTTCTCTTCTTTTTTCTCCACGGATGGATGAGGGAAACAGAAAAGAAAAGGTTATGTTGATAGGTGTGTGTATCGCTGTAATTGATTGGGACCCAAGAGTCTTTCTAAAAGAGAGGTGTTGGATTCCAGCAGGCAGGGTGATGAAGTGCTTACAACATTCGGTTTTAACACATAAGTGAAACAGATTCTTGAGACCGAAAAGTCTGAAAGAATAGGAAAGGGAACAGGAGATGGGGGTTGTTACTGATTTTTTCCCCCTAAACTGTGCATTTAATTAAATTCAACATTTGGATAGTCAGCTTTCAAAGCCTGATTATTTAGGCTTTAAAGGAATCGTTCACCCCAAAATGAAAATGTTGTCATCATTTACTCACTCTCATGTTGTTACATCCCTGTATACATTTTTATAAGACATTTTAAGGAATGTTTGTAACCAAACCATTTCTGAGCCCCATTCACTTCCATAGTAGGAAAAAGAATACGGTTTGGTTACAGACATGCCTCAAAATATCTTCCTTCGTGTTCATCAGAACAAAGACATTTATACAGGTTTGTAACAACATAAATGATGAGATTTTTGGGTAAACTATCCCTTTAAATGAATGTGGTTTAATATTTATGACTGTGTGGTATGAATTTATAACAAAGTGGACAGGGACTCTGAGGACGTCATGAGGAAGAGACACTTGATAGCCGTTTGTCGGACATGACTTTATATTTTAAGGGCTTAAACGTCCAGCCAGGACAGTAGTGTCTCCTGAAGTGAGGACTTTTGTAAGCTAATCTGGGAGACAGCTTGAGTGAATGAGGTAGGCCTCATCAATCCGTCAGTGCATGAGATAGTACAGATGGGAGTCAGGGGGGTTTCTGCTCTAGAAGCTGTCCAGCAGGGTGTAATATATGGCCATTTCTCGCTGTTAGGGTCAGTGGCCCTGGCTTACGAGAGCCTGTCCCATACCTCTGGAGTTTTTCACTTCAAAACCCAGCATTTCTGCACATCAAACAGCGTCCAGAGCAGCGCATACACTAAGAGTCTTGATTTATTGTACGCGGCACAGTGAGGACCCTCTCTCTCTCGCCCTCTTTTGCTTTGACTTATACTCTCCCCCCGTCCTTATTCTCTTCACATCTCCCCATTGATTATCTTTGGCCTTTTCACTGTTTTTGTCTCTTGTCAGGGACAAATAGCTCTATTTGTCTCCATATGATTAGCATTAGTCGTTCTGAATGTTTAAAAGTAAAACACAAAAGTTCGGACATATATCACGCAAACAGTTGGGTGCCATAGGCCTTTTTTGTAAGAAAAATAATATTGAAACTTGAGCTTTTTAATTTTACCCTTGTGTGTGCCACATCACAGTTTTAATGTGAGGCTAAAACACACAGGTGGAGCTCTTTGAGTTATGTAATACTCAGACTGACAGTACAGTGCACCTGTACTGTGCCGCGGGCTAATATATGTTGCAATATTTCTTCACTGTGGTCATTTCAATGAGTTATGTTACTGAAAAGAGCATAAGATGAAGTCTTACTGCCATATCTTAAGCTCCCTCTTTTCCTGTAACGTTAGTAATTATCAACAGCTTGTAGTGTGTTCGGTTACAAAATGAAAGTGAGCTGCTCTGGAAAGGATATGAAATTTCCTGTGCAGGCCGAGAGCAAGGCTGCAGGTGCCTTGTTAGGATTCATCTGGCTTTCGGATAAACGACATACATATATTCCCTCAAATATTCTCAGTATGCATTCTATATATACTGTATGTGTATATTTTAAAATGATTTCACGCTGGCCAAGTAAAGTTTGCCAGTTAATGTCTGAGCCATTAGAAGGTGCTGCCGGCCAAACAGATGTTTCGCTGGCTGTAGCGTGAGCTTTGGCATCGTCTCCTTCCATCCAGTTCCTGCTTTGCTTCCTCCTGCAGTTGTGCGAAGCCTCCAGAGAGCTTTGTGGGGCAGATGAGAAACGAATCAGCATTGTGCGACTGCTAGAACCGTTCAGGTCCGCTGTCCTCTCCGTCGTGTCCATGCACCTCATTCCCAGAGGAACAGTCGACCTTCTGCTTTTCTGCGTGATAACCCCCTTTCCTGTGTGAAGTAATGATGCTGATAAAAATCTCGGCAATAAGGAGAAGCATAGTAATGCTGTCATCACGCGCTGTGGGTTCCTCCTCCACAATCTGTTTGTGATAGGCGCTGCATATCTCACCATCTAATTAGCTTTGCAGACGAGAGCAGTCAGCACAGAGAGACTGACAGCTCGAATAAAAAACATGGGGTGATTTTAAATGTTTGCAGCTGTGGCCTCGACATAAAAACCCAACTTATCCAAAATCGTAGTACATACGGCGTGTTTTGGGGTAGGATGTACCGGCACCGGTCCAAAAAGACATTTTCGTTTTGTTTGTGTACTGCACAGAGTGTTTACAAAATAATAATCTTTCCGGACCCCCGCCGCTGTAAACAAAGTCTATACGGTTCGTTTTCAAACTCATTCCTCGTAAGTTTCTCCTCTGCCTCCAACAAACTCTAAAATGTATTCAATTTGGCCGCACAGACGCTTCCAGCGGGGGCGCCGCGAACGGTGATCAATATAAATTTTTGCACTTTTGCACTTTCTTATCCCTTTTCTTTAATCAAAGCGCAAGTATAAAGAAACCTTGAGAGTTGATTTACTGCACCGCCTTGTCGCTCTTTATCAAGTTTCTCAATGGGAATAGACAAAAGTCCGAGAGCCCCCAGAGCTCAGGGAAGACTGGGCCAAATGGCCTCTAATGGTCGTCTTTTTTAAGTTGTGATTTAGATGGTGGCCCAGTGCACCGCTCACCCAGCATTCCCCTCTCCTCCATTCCGGGGTGCCGTAAGTGTGGGGTTACGGAGAGCATAAAGCTGCCCACCGTCTGCATTCTTCCCCAGCCCGCTGGTCTGTCACAGTCGGCCCTTGATTTAGGGCATTCCACTACAGTTGCCTCTATAAATTTTAAAACTAATTCGCTCCTCTACGGGGCTTTCTGTTTTTCTAGCGGGCCCTCGGCTCGACGAGGCCACTGACACTTTTATGAAGTGCTCCAAATGAGAGTCAGATTAAAGGTGGCCTCTTTAATGCAAGAGGCCTTTGAGGACGGAGAGGGGGAGAGAAAGAATGAGAGGTAAAAAGAGAAGGGTCTAATGTAAATGTATTGCAGCGGAATCAGCATGGTACAGACTGATACCTAGCCCGTCCGCGTGTGATTTATTCCTGGGGAGATACAGCGAAAGAGTGGGAGTGACTCTCGAACCGCCTCGAAGTCAGCTGCCGTTTTATACCTGTCCTAAAGAAAACATTCCTAACAGTTTACAGCCAATTAAATTGTACTTAAGCCTGTAAGTTTACATTAGTAAACATGTTGTAGAGTTTGAAGAGGCCCAGGGCAACGCTACACTTGAACCCAGCTCTGCAGTTTCTTTGAACCAAACCTCTTCCCCGCCATAGATGACAGGAAAAGTAAATATGTAAACGTAGAGCCAGAAGACACCTTATCTGTCTGACACATATAAAAGCGAAAGATGAAAAGAATCAAACAATTTGTGTGCACACCTACCAAGACTTAACTGTTACACAATGTGTCCTTTGAAAACAAAATCGGTGTGCATAAAAGAATCATTTTTATCGAGCTTGAAAAATCTTTTGGAATCTGAGGCTGTTGTTTAACGCCTCGGTAGAGCCAGAGAGCGGCACGTGTTTTATGATCTCGTAAACGAACAGTGATGTTGTGAAACTTGTGTCTGTGTTTATCTCTGTGTACTTCTGCGCATGTATGCACTTATGTCTGTGTGTGTGCGAGTGTGTGTCTGATAGGGATTTATCTTCTCCTTTCCCCCACCTCTTTCTGTCTGGTTGCTGGATCACTCCCAGGAGAGTGATATTGGGCAGCCCTGCAATAGCACACAGTTCCCAGAGATTCCTCTCACACCACAACCATGAAATACACAGGGGGAGAAACCCCTCTCTTCCTCTCATATGTCTGTGTTTCACTATGAATACATTGCAATTTTTTATACGATTTTTTAATTAACTTTAAACGGTGGTCTCTAAACTCTGACGACCTTGCGTTTTTTTCCGGGAACCTAAAAAGAACAAACTTTATGTAGCTAATAAATGTATTTATATAAATAAATGCTCCTAAAACTAAAGAATATTTGTGTTTTTTTTCTCCATAGATTTTCATTAATAATGAATGGCATGATTCTGTGAGCGGTAAAGTCTTCTCTACATATAACCCGGCTACAGGGGAGAAGATCTGTGATGTCCAGGAGGCAGATAAGGTGAGACGGCAAAACCAAATCTGTCACAATTGCCTACATTTAGTCATCCAGCAAAGCTATTGTGCTTATCACTTTCAGTCTTTATTCAGCATAAACAAGCATTCAAAATTGGAATGGGGTGCTTTAGTTTTGTTTAATGTGGTTAAGTAAGCTAGAGGCTACAGTTCCTCTCTGTAAATCAGGCAGAAACTGAATGGAGATAGGAAACAGAGACCCAACGAACGTGCAACTGGGGAAGTCATTGAAACTCATCCGGAATGGATTGATTTCATTTGTCCCAGAGGTGGACAAACACCTGTTTACAGGATAAGGTTATATCATTAAAAGCCGGTTTGTTTCTGTTAGGCCGATGTGGACAAAGCCGTGAAGGCCGCACGTGTTGCCTTCTCTCTGGGTTCTGTGTGGAGGAAGATGGACGGATCTGAACGTGGGAGGCTTTTGTTCAAACTGGCTGACCTGGTGGAAAGAGACAGGATATACCTTGCTGTAAGTACTCTTTTCCAAAGCTTAATCCTGACTCTCTATAACTATCACTTTCTAGTAAGGTCGTTAGACTTAAACCAAATTTCTGATTCTAGTCAATAGTGGTTTTGGTTCAGTGAGAATAGGATTTAAAAGGACAGAGCCATCTAAGCAGACAAAGACGCTTACAACAATAAGCAAGTGTCTAATGAGTGCGCCTGTCTGTCTGGCTCGGGCTTATTGAAGCTTCATAGCAGGAGCTGTAGGACTTGTTGTTTTTCGAACAATTTTGATTTGTTCGTCAAATGTCTCAAACGCACAATGATGGCACATATGACCTTTGGGTGCTAACGATCACTTAAGTTAGAAGCCAAACGTAAAAGAAAGGCATTGTGCCGTGCCAAGCTTTTATCTCCGGCTTTCTTCCGCTACGGACATCTGCTTTTACTTCCCACTCAGGAAGATGTGTCTGAGGAGACAGATTCAGAAACAAGAGTGCTATGTTTATCTCCGTGTGTGTCTCTACAGAGCGCCGTGGCCATTTTGAATAAATCTCTTTCATGTTACAGTTTAGACTTGGTCTTAAATGGCCTGAAACAACAGATTTTCTCCATCCAGATCTGAAGTGTCAGAGCGAATTGCTTGGAAAGAGAAATGTGACGTCCATGTGGTTACGATCATTCTTAATATCAATCTAATCCCACGCCGATAAGAAATCATGCCTGGCTGATGCAGAGATAACAAAGCCAGGTCTCTGGTGATGGCTATATGAGTATCATGTTTCTCTAGGGGAGCAGATGTAAAGTGTGTGCTTTAGGTACGTTAGGTCTAAATGCAGCATGGGGGGTGTCAGGTTTAATCCCTACGAGCGATTTTTCACTACGCACCCACGCTCACTCAACTGCCCTTTCTCCTCCCAGACCCTGGAGTCTATGGACAGCGGCAAACCTTTCCTCCCCTCCATCTTTGTGGACCTTCAGGGAACCATTAAGACGCTTCGATATTTCGCTGGATGGGCAGACAAGATCCACGGTTCCACAATTCCTACTGGTAAGATAACATTTATATTGTCACAAGCATTTCATAAAAACTTCAACGATGAGACAGAAATTATTCGACTTTTAATAAAAGTAAAAAACACAACGCAGATCTTTTAGGGAATACCAGACCAAATTTGCGAGACATCATCAGAACAGGCTTGATGTTGGATCTGCACGAGAGCTGTGTTTTCTCCAAGGCCTGCAGGAGATGTTGTGGGGTTATGGAGGTGCACTGAGGGTAAACAGATGAAGTCCCGTAACAGTTATAAATCTGAGTGCTAATGGCCGCCCGCCTGTGGAGCCCTGCCATCGGTGGAGAACAGTGACAGCTCCGGGGCCGGGGGGGCACTACAGGGCATAGGGGGCACTGGGGGTCTGTTCTGGCTAATTTAGTTGTTTGAAAGGAACGCGGCAGGGAGCCTGAAAACTACGGGGCAGCAGACGTGCAACTCTGATGTCACGGTGCAGCCATTAGTGTGCAAGTATGTGTATGCGGGGGAGATGGTGGAGCCGCCCTACGGGGCCCCGCTGTCACATGGGCCACATGAGCAACGCAGAAGAGAGAGAGAAAGAGAGGTGTCTGCTGTCGGGGTCTCCCCGTAATTATTGTGCATTCCAACACTGTCTGTCACCATCACTTTCCTCTCTCATATGCCACATACAGTATACTGGCCTATAGCGTCTCATTCAACCTTGGTAATGTCCGTCTCATGCTCACTCTCCCACTCTCTCGTCTTACACAAACAAGCACCCATGCCGCCGCACGCTGCTATGATACGATTTTCACAGCGGGAGAAATAAAAATGAAGAATGGATGAGAACGGGACTGTAAATCCCCCTGTCAGCGCTTAAGCTCAGCACTGGGCCTTTGTTGTGTTGCTAAACCAAACTTGCATAGTGGGAACTCACAGCGATTTGCTTTATTTCATTTCCAATCTCATCTGTAATAGAATTACAGCACAAACAAACAGAATGTGTGTTTTTGGCCGTCTCTTATCTGGCCACCAAGCGAGATGAATCGTTAGCGTTCTTCTCATCCAGATGCTTTACGGATGGCGTGATCACAGTTTTTTTCCATTTTGCCCTAAAACAAAACACAGGGTTGTAGACTGTGATATTGTTTCAAAGTCTTTTGACTGAAAAAGTGTCTACTGACCGTCAAACTGTCACTCAGTGTCGGCTCACATAATCCTTTCTGTTCCGACAACACAGTTTCAACATGTTTGTGAAGTTTTCATTTATCTAAGTTCAATATATAAAGTCACATGGAGTTTATTTATTTTTACCTGGATTTTATTTCTTGCCACGAGTGACCTCATCAGCCAATGATTTATTTGGTCAGCGTTAAGTATAAACATTTCTACAGCTGCCATATTGAGTAAATACTTTTCTTTGTAAAGTGTTCTTCTCCTGTACTATCACTGGTATAAATCAGCAACATGTCAAATGGTGTATTTAAAGTCACTCTACCTTATGTTTTAATATTATTTTTTTATTCTTTCTGTCAAACAGATGGAGGATATTTCACCTTCACTAAGCATGAGCCAATTGGAGTGTGTGGACAGATTGTTCCTGTGAGTTTTGTGATAATTCATTTTTTTATTTATATTGCATATTTTTATTGTACTGCCACAAAGGTTATTAAAAAAATAAAGTTTTGATTTTAGGTTTAGTTATAGAGACCGAGCGCAACGCGTTATAATCTGAAAACCACGCCCACCGCGGGGAAAACAATCCATTCGTCTCCATTGACTTTGTATTGCGAAAGGCCGCCTCCTTGTCATTTCTGGCTTAAAACAAAAAGCAGAATAATGCCTAAAAGCTGCTATGTGACAGGATGTACATCTAACAAACCAAAAAACCCAGAAATACATTTTTATAAGCTGTCGACACCCAAAAAACGAGCGTTTAAAGACACAAAAGTAGACACATGCAACTTTCATAGTACTACTATTAGAACTGCGCCCACTATAGGGAAACGTAGTTGGTGATCCACTTTTTTTTGGGGTCGACAGCTTATAAAAATGTATTTCTGTGTTTTTTAGCTTGATAGCTGTACACCTTGTCACACAGCAGCTCTTAGGCATTATTCAATTTTTTATTATAAGCCAGAAATGACAAGGAGGCAGCCTCACGTAATACAAAGTCAATGGTAACCGTTGGATCGGTTTTCAAATTAGCATAACTGCGCTCTGTCTCTATTGGTTCGGTGACTTGTTTTTAGACTCATGCTGCACTCACTTTTCTGTCCAATGAAATCCTCTCTAGAATAAGAATGCCCCGCCCCCTTTTACCACTTACAGCAAGTGGCTGTGGTGCAAAGTAAATGTTAATTTTTTTTAAACAAGAGATAACCCCTTTGCCCTAACTTTTTGTAGTTAACTTTATTTTATTATGGAGTTTCTTATTGGTCAGTGAAGGAGGTCATGACCAATGCCAGATAAAGAGAGAGAGAGAGGAGACAGACAAAGAAAGATACATTTAATTGGAATGGGGAAGCAGTCAAAATACAGAAATAGAAAAGAAGAGAAATGTGTATGAAGTATATACTAAGAAACTCTGTTAGGGAGTCAGTGCTTGCTTCAAACTGAAATTTCCCCAGGACATTATCCCCTTAAAATCGAACAGTTTCTGTTTAGACCATTGCAAAGGAGCATATTAGGCAGGCAGTTACAAGGCTGAGGTGATATAGAAGATTGCGTAACTCTCCCTATTGAAAAATTCCCTTTGGTATGAGTGAGCGTGCAGGAATCATTAGCGAAGGAGTTATGTTCTCCAGAAACAAAGATATGAGGTTGTTCAAACGGACTCTCACAGTTAAGTTCCTGACCTATGTCTGTACAGTGGAACTTCCCCCTGTTGATGACAGCATTTAAATTGGGGCCGGCGCTGAGCTGCGGAAACACTGTTGTCCTTAAACCTGCTGAGCAGACCCCTCTCACCTGCCTGTATCTCGGTGCCCTGATCAAAGAGGTACAACTGCAATACACACACGCACAATTAAAATGCCATGAAAGGAATATATAAAATGAATATATGAAGAAAACATAATGAAATAATGACATACCTACCGTAATCTATACTAACCACGTCGCATTCATAATACAATAGTGCAATGATCAAAGTGATCATGCAAATAAGGGATACTTCATAATTCCTTTCTTCCATTTACTTTCATTCTTTGTGTTGCACCCAAACCTTTGTTGTTTTGCCTCTCCCTTTCTGTGGGATAAGGAGGCCTACTTTCCTCTCTTCCTTTTGATGTTCTGTCCATCCTCTCTTCCACAGGGCCCGTAGGGAGGTCGGGGTGGGTCTGGATTCCCCCTCCGCGGCCTGTGGTGTTCTTGGCTCGAGTCTCGTCTAAATCTTTTTCCTTTCATACTGTTTTGACAGGCTGGGTTTCCACCAGGAGTCGTCAATATTTTGCCAGGCCACGGGCCAACTGCGGGAGCCGCGATCTCTTCACACATGGGCATAGACAAAGTGGCGTTCACAGGATCGACTGAGGTAATTTTCCTATCAGATGAAAGGAAAAATCGCACCCTTTTCCCACATTTCTCCTGGTGTGACAGTGACCGGCATGACGAGCATTAGCACTCGTCGAGCTTGCCTGGGATTTGTTGTGGGTCGATGTAATGAGAGGCTTGGGGAGTCTTTAATAAAGGGGGGCTGTCTGCTGTCTCACACAAGCGGACCACCTGGCTTTTCGAACAGGTTTTTTAGCAAATGTGACAGTGAGATGTAAATCCACAGGTGGGCTGCCACCCTTCTTGATATGTACAGTTAATGTCGTGCCAGTTGGGTTCCCCTCTCATAATACACCTGAGTTCCCTTACACGCAAACAGCTTTATAACTCTTTTGTATATACTGAGTAATGACTACACTTCTGATTCATCTCTACACATCAGACATCACACAATTACACTGTGGCCCTGGAGGAAAAACAACTCTTTGAAGCAAATCGTATAAGTTTAATAGAAATTTTGAGGCACACCAGAATCCGCCTTTTGAAACAGGTCTCACTACATAACTCTGCTATGACAGCTTATTTAAAAAACAAAGTTTATTTCTAGCTACACTTGCCTTGTTGGAACCCCCCGTTTAAGCCCTTTATTCAATAGCATCTCATAAATCGAAATATTTAAGTATACGTTTTGATCCATTATACACATAGAAGTGGATTCAGTAATGTTTATAATACTAGTGAATAAGGTTTATGATGCCATTAGCTTGGCTTCAAAAAGTTTTATCATCATTGTCAAAGCACAGAGGAGTGAATATATGGATATTTGTGTGTACGCCAACACCAGTTTTCCCTCGTTGATAAGAGTACAAACAGAAGTGTTGTTTCCACAGCAAACAAACCAAACTTGCGGCCTTGAAAAGCATTCCTTGAAAAGGAACACATGTTTCTTTTTTGTACAGAAAAAAAATGACAGTTAAGTCATTTCCCAGTTCTCGGCAGTGTTGGTGGCTGCGATGGTTTCATTCTTGCAAATCAAAATGCTAATGATAAAGCAAGAATGTGATGACTGAGCCTGAGGAGGAAAGCCACACGAATCCTCACATGATTGTGACCTCACGCAGCCCACCCGCTTTCACTGTGTCACTTTCACAGGAAGCTCATCACTGTACACACCCCACCCGATCGCCGTTTCTCTTCGCTGATAGTGGCCTGCAGCATCACCACTCTCGGTGTCTGGACATCATTAGGCCGCGCTGTGCGGGTGTGAACATACACAGACTCTGAGTCAGTTCAGCTGTGTGTCTGTGAGTGGATGTGTATGGGTGGAATGGGTCAGAGCTGGGGGATAGTGGGTCATCATCATGTGGAGTGAAGGATTTTAGGTTATGACGACACCTTTCTATTTTGGGGATTTTCGCAGTTGAGCCCCTTTGAACCCCCACTGTTTTAATTGCTTTATTCGTATTACACCACGGGTCTGTTAAATGCTGTATTGTGATTGGCTGAGAAATGTTCAATGGGTATGCATTTATTTCTGATAACCCCACACCTAACCTGTCAAATGTCTTAAAAATAGGCACCAGAGCAATGTTTGGGTAACCGTGATATAAGAGGAATAATTGACTCCGGTCCTTTGAATAATTTGAAAATAATGCACACCCGCGGTGTAACGTCACTCTGCTTCGCGTCGTGCGGCATTGCACCTTGGGTGTGCATTATTATCTTATAATTCAATGGCCCATCGTCAATTATTCCTTACTGATTAAAGGGATAGTTCGGCCAAAAATGATATTAAACCCATGATTTACTCACCCCCAAGCTGTCCGAGATGCATATGTCCACAATTTTTCAGATAAACACATTTTCATTATTTTAGAAAATGTTTTAGATCTTTCAGTTTATCAAATGTAGAGTTATGGGGTCCACTCCTTCAAGTCCCAAAAATGTGCATCCATCCTTCACAAAATAAATCCAAACGGCTCCAGGATGATAAACAAAGGTCTTCTGAGGGTAATCTGCACGTTGTTGTTGTAGAAATATCTAAACTTAAAACTTCATAAACGAAAATAACTAGCTTCCGGTAACGCCGATATCTTAGTTGCGTCCACATTCAGGATAAGAGTGTATGCAGTTTGCGGAGGTTTCTCTGCTGCTGCTCTGTGCCCCCGCCCTCCGAATTTGTCATACGTCACTAAGAAAAGTGCGTACACTATGCTGATACTCTCTCCTGAATACATAGGAGTCTGAGATGACGCCGTTACCGGAAGCTAGTTATTTTTGTTTATAAAGTTTTAAATATGGATATTTATACAAAACGGCGCGGATTACCCTCAGAAGGCCTTTGTTTATCATCGTGGAGCCGTTTGGAGTTTTTGTGAAGGATGGATGCACATTTTAGGACTTGAAGGATGTGGACCTCGTAACATTTTACTAAAATAACTGAAAATGTGGTCGTCTGAAAAATGATGGACATATGCATCTTGGACGGCTTGGGGATGAGTAAATCATGGGTTTAATATCATTTTTGGCTGAACTATTCCTTTAAAGTGACACTATTACAATGATTTATTTTAACTTATCCTGTTGGTAAAACATATTTAATAACCACCAACACCAAAGCTTATGGTAATTTTATGTCATTGAATTGATGGAAAAGAGCCATGGGATGGCACAATGGCTAGCGCTGTTGCCTCAGCGAAAAGGTCCCCGATTTGAGCCCCCGCTAGGTCAGATGGTCTTTCTCTGTGGAGTTTGCATGTTCTTACTGTGCCAGCATGGGTTTACTCCGGTTTCCTCCCACAGGCCAAAAACATGCAAGTTAGGTGAATTGGAGATACAAGCTTGTGTATGGATTAACCAGTTCTCGCTATGAATATAGCCGTATAGATGCAGGAATAGCGTGAAGAATAAAGAAAGAAAAGAGGCAGGGTCAGGTCTAAATGTTTATTTTGAGTATTCATTTAACTAAACAGAGCAAAACTACAAAGTCCCAGCTTTAACCTACTTACTGCAAGTCCCCCGTACCCTGATGATTATAAGACTCACTGATTCAACAGATTATTATTACGTTCCAACAGGATAATGTTCATAACTGCAGATAAATATACAGATTTGTAACATCTAACATGAGTTTATAAGAAGAGATATTTTTCCTTTGAGTGAGGCTGTCGGAGGGGAACGAGGAGGCTTGTTTTCTCAGGTTCTTCCCCCTCTTCTTCTCTTTTTACTATCTGATGGAAAACAGAGAAAATATTCACTGTCAGTAAGTATGTTTGGCGAAAAGGAAAAATGTACAAATGTTTGTTTATGGTTAGAAGTGCTGCTCGCCAGCCTGTGAGCGCTAATCTGGCTGTGAAGGTCTTTCTCATACATCCAGCTGGAAAAGAATAGTTTAATGGTGTGAAGAAATGGCGTGCCTCAGCAGCTGTGAAGAATCTGCAGCGTTTACACGCGGGCCTGAATAGCGTGTGATGTCCACCACTGATGTAAAACTTCAGGTGGAGAGATGTAAACTGACTCAGGGAAGAGCTGCAAACGACTTATATAATTATGAAACGGTAGACTGCTGCTAAATAAAACTTTTCCTTGTGTTGAGTGAAACCAAAAGCAGACCAATCATATTTCATTGCATGTTGCTCAAATATACACATGCTTTCATTTACAAAGCTAATAAATGCGTTTTAGGGTCTTGTTTCACTGTTATTTTTTGGCTCCAAACAGTGTTGGGCATCTTACACAAACGTGCGGTCAGCTCTTCCTGTTCTCGATTAACCAGCAGATACTGTTCCACGCATTCCAGTCTTCTGGCCTCCATTATGAGCACTAATAGATATTTAAGATGTGAGCCGAAGCTCAGGGGTCTGATGGCGGCGGTGGTTGCGGTTACCCTGACGGACGAGGGCTAGATTTATTAATGACAGCATCTCACTGATGTTAAGATCTAGTGAGGTTCCTCTGTGGTGTCCAGCGTGATTAAAGCAGCTCTCCTCTCTCTCCACAGGTAGGCCAGTTGATCCAAGAAGCAGCAGGAAAGAGCAATCTAAAGCGAGTCACACTAGAGCTGGGGGGAAAGAGTCCCAACATCATTTTCGCAGATGCCGATTGTAAGTATTCAGACAGTATTTTATGGCCGCCCCCCTGTTGTCCCGCCGCAACAGTTTGTGCACAGGTGCTACCCCGCAGACCGCCGTTCTCACTTGTTGATTACATCAAAAACTGGGATCTTTTAAGATAAACGATCAGACTTTTTTTAGGAGAAGCTCATAGACGTGCAAATCAGCATATCCCCACTTCCTAATTTTTTACCAGTTAAATGGTGCCCCCAAGTAGCCCACCAAAACAAGGCGTGTAAGTTTGAGCTTTTAAATGCTTTCAGCAGCCGTGAGCATGGCCCCCGTAAATCAGCCGCGGTCGCATCACAGCACGGCCGTAAATCTGCCTGCTCCATTAACCCTTCAGATGCCACAGCCTGGCAGTCCATCTTTTTTCCCAGGTGTCCAATATCCCACAGATGCACACATGCATGTATGCATAAACACAGACACATCAGAGGAACAGACTTGTCACAATCGCTTAACTATGAACTTATGGCTCCAAGTGTAACAATAAATTATGCTAAAAAACATACTGGCACGTTCGGCGTGATTTATCTATCACTGAAATATACCAAAAACATTTCGAATGATTGACTGTTGTACACAATCAATTGTTTTATACGTCTCTCTCTTTGTTTCAGTGGACCAGGCGGTCGAGCAGGCCCATCAGGGTGTGTTCTTTAATAATGGTCAGTGCTGCACGGCTGGCTCCCGTATCTTTGTCGAGGAGCCCGTTTATGATGAGTTTGTGCGCAGAAGTGTTGAGAGAGCCCAGAGGAGGACAGTGGGAAATCCCTTTGAGCCAACCACCGAGCAGGGACCTCAGGTACCATCACATGACATGCCTTAATAAAAAAGCCTATTTTGAATTAACCACTATTAAGTCCAATGTAGTCAGTGGCGGCTCGTGACTGCTCATCCGAGGGGGCAAATTCAAAATAAGTGTTCGGAGTTTCATGTGTGTTGCTTGTGTTTTCAAAATATGTGTTTGTTGCGTCATGTGAACCACGCAAGACACTCCCTTAACAGTAAACTCTGATTATGCATGAGATTGTGTGAGTGTCTGGCAAACGTGAGCGTCTCTTTTATCATAAACCCTTTAGACGCGTCTGCAGCAGGCACTTATTTTGACAAGACATGTGATGCACACAAGATCTCTCGAAGTGCCGAACACATATTATGAAATTACGAACAACACACATGATGGCTACATACATGTTGTGACGAACTTTGCATCGTGTGCCCTCGAAAAAAGAATCAAAATAATAAATAAAGAGAATTGTAGGTCATGTTCAGGGAATAATCATCTATGTTTGGCTGTGTTAGATCAGTGCCGAGCAGCAGAATCGTATACTGGAGCTGATTCAGAGCGGCATTGCAGAAGGAGCTAAACTGGAGTGTGGTGGGAAAGCGCTACCAACTAAAGGCTTTTATATTGAGCCCACAGTCTTCTCAGATGTACAGGATCACATGCGCATCGCCAAGGAGGAGGTAAACTCACATACTGTAGCAGCAACACAGGGTTAAACAGAAAAAATAGACATACCTGTATTGTTCTCGTTTCGAAACTGCATTTGGGAAGCAACATTTAATATTAAATCAACCTGCACTTTATTTTTAGATATTTGGACCAGTTCAGCAGATTTTAAAGTTTAAAACCATTGAAGAAGTGATTGAGAGAGCCAACAACACAAACTACGGTCTGGCAGCAGCTGTTTTCACCAAAGACCTAAACAAGGCCATGACTGTCTCTGCGGCCGTGCAGGCCGGCACTGTATGGTAAGAGATATTACACAATATAAATCATTTTATTATAAGTTCAGTCCCTCATGCTGATTGGTCAACTATTCTCTCATAGTATCATATGTATTAGGTACTTCACAAATGGCCACCACTATATAAAGTAATGAAATGTATTTTTTCTTCAGGATTAACTGTTATAATGCCATGAGCTGCCAGTGTCCTTTTGGAGGATTCAAGATGTCTGGGAACGGTCGAGAACTGTAAGCGCTTATCAGTTTATCAAGTTTTCAATGCATTCTTGTTTACACTATTGTGGTTTACTGAACCAGCTCTTCTCTGTCTTCCAGGGGGGAGTACGGACTAAAAGAATACACGGAGCTGAAAACTATTACGATGAAAATGTCAGGGGAGAACTCATAAAAGCACTGACATTTATCCTAGTAAAAGGAAGTCCTTCTCTGAGGTTAACCACTAGCCATCATCCATTGGTTCTCAATAGTGGTAAAAACCACACAGTAACCACCCATCACTTCTGCATCGGAGCACCTCTTCTTCTGCATTTTCATGGGCTGTTCTCATGATCTACCCAACCATCTCCATTAGCACAGTCTCCAGTGTCCACTAGCAGTATTCATGTCCAATGTCACCATTAACAGCCCACACCCATTCCAGCTGTGGCCTCTTTTTGCCGGCTCCACTAACCATACTAAAGCACTCGGAGTCACGGTGAAGAAAGGCTGCGCTTTTGACCACTGCACCAGCAACGTGCAGACACTAACACAGACTACGACTGCTCTCTCTCTGATGACTCTGTTTCAACTCCTGTACGAAGCGTGATTTTTGATAAAGGAGCTCTGTTGTCTTTGAGCAGGGAGGGATGTCATTCTTAAACCTCATCAATAACTTGCCTTTCCACTGGGTAGAATTCTAGTAGGCATTTTAGTTCCCAGACAGCAGATGACTCCGGGCCGGATCCGCAGTCATCCGGTGCTCATCCAGCCCGGAGTCGTCTGCTGTCTGTGTTTTTACTAAGACCACTGAAGCTCTCTTGTCTCAGAAAAGATTTTGTTTCTCTTTAAATTGTATTAATTCTATATTTGTGTAATTGCTTTGATTTTCTTTTCATTGTCTTAATGCTTTTATAATGTATAACTTTGTCAATGTCTCACCCTTAGAGAAATCTGATCATGGAAATACATGTAAACACATATATAATGTATATGAGGAGCTTAGATGCAAAATGCCACCTTTGTCAAAAATGAGATAATGATATTACTGAATGCTCTCGGCACATATTATACATTCATCAAATACTTTTGCTTCAGTCTTAATCCTGGCCTCAAGTCATTCAGAAATATTGGATTATTGTCAATGTACATTTACAAAAAAAACATGTCAGACGTACATAGAGAGTTTAAATCTGAGCTCTTAATATGTAAATATATTTGGATTTCAAAGACAAAATGTCACATACCTGTACAAATATTGTAACCTAATTAGCAAAAAAAAAAAACATACAAAATTGCCATTTTTATACAAAACAAATAAATGTCACATGAATGAAATTAATAAGCTGCAATGTTTTATATTTTATATATGTGTTTATATATAGCTATACATCAGATTTCTGTAATGGATTTACCTCAAAAAAATCTATGTTGTGCATTTTTGACAAATGATTTCTCGTTGATGCCCATTTATTGTCAGGTTTAAAAAATATGTACTATGAATATAGAAGTAAAGATATAATATGAGTTTGTCATTAAAATGTTTTACTCAAAATTCTCACTTGAATTCATTTTTCAGAAAGTGTTTGATATGAGTGTAGTTGTAAAACAGCAGTATGACTTGTACCAGTTATAAGAAAAAAACATTACTCAAAAATACATTTATCCACTTCCCCTTTACAGAAATAATGTGTGCCCTCGCATGATTTTGCAAGACTCCTTTCCATTCAAAGAATTGTTTATGCTTCAGCTGTAACAGACGAGTGGGCTTAAATGTTCACATGAATGTGCGTAATCAGACTTAAGCTTAAACAGGATGAATAAAAGACTTCAGATATGGGAAAGAAGCACCCAGTGGTGAAACTACCTTAGTAGTTGCATTTCCTAAGAAACAGTCACAGTGGATTTTCCCAGCAGCCTCTTGCTAATTGATCATTTTAGTCAGCCAACAGGGATGATGGAAAGATTTGGCCGCATTTCACGGCACTTGTCTGGAAGGAATGAAAAAGACAGCACTGAGTTTTGAAATCGACCGCTGCGGTAACAGGTTAATCCTGCAGTGGTTGACCACATGGACAGCAAAGCTCACATGAGTCCAGACTATTTACAGGAGTTTACTTAAATCCAATTTTGATGGTGGGATTTTTCATTTACATTTACACATACGCTTTCATCCGAAGTGACTTCAAGTTATATGTTATATTAGCACTTATTACACGGCTCATTGAAATGCTTGATACTGATTGGCCATGCAGTTGTGACATTTGCAGGTTTGTTATTCACAGATAACAACCGCTCAAAACTAATAACACACTGTAACCTGGATGCTGCAAATTATTTAGACAGGTACAATTTAATATAACACAAAAATTTTATATAAATATCTTTTGAATAACAAATATGACATTAAATTTACAAATTATTAAACCAAATAGTGTGTTTGTGATATTTGAACGCCTTGTCTTATCTTAAAACCGAAAGTAAACAGGTTTATTTTGCGGAAGGTCTGCATTCTTCAAAAATTAGCTCATAAAAATATTAAAACAATATTTAAAGGATTAGTCCATTTTCTATAAAAAAATATCCAGATTATTTACTGACCACCATGTCATCCAAAATGTTGATGTCTTTGTTTGTTCAGTCGAGAGGAAATTATGGTTTTTGAGGAAAACATTGCAGGATTTTTCTCATTTTAATGGACACCAACACGTAACACTTAACTTAACACTTAACTATTTTTTTCAGCAAAGTTTCAAAGGACTCTAAATGATACCAAACGAGGCATAAGGGTCTTATCTAGCGAAACGATCATCATTTTTGACAAGAAAAATAAAAAATATGCACTTTTAAACCACAACTTCTCGTCTATATCCGGTTCTGTGATGCGCCAGCGCGACCTCACGCAAAACGTCATCACGTCAAGAGGCCACGGATGATGTATGCGAAACTCCGCCCCAGTGTTTACAAGTGTGGAGAAAGAGGACCGTTCCGACATTGTTGTCTGTCGAATGATACTAATTAATGTCATTGTGTCAGTTTATTGTTTAAAATGGTCCGCAAATGTGCGTTTTATATATGTAAGACATGACCTTTCTACGTCACTACGCAAAAATGTGAGGTCGCGGGGGCTCGTCACACAGCCGGAGGAAGAAGAGAAGTTGTGGATTAAAAGTGCATATTTTTTATTTTTCTTATCAAAAATGATGATCGTTTCACTAGATAAGAACATTATGCCTCGTTTGGGATAGTTTAGAGTCCTTTGAAACTCTGTTGAAAAAAACTGTTAAGTGTTGAGTTAAGTGTTGCGTGTTGGTGTCCATTAAAGTCCATTAAAATCCTGGAATGTTTTCCTCAAAAAACATAATTTCCTCTCGGCTGAACAAAAAAAAGACATCAACATTTTGGATGACATGGTGGTGAGTAAATTATCTGGATTTTTTTTTTAAAAATGGATTAATCCTTTAATATAATTTAATTTAATATTTAATGTAATAACTGTGTAATAAGTGGAAGAAATTACAGTCAGCCGGCTGTTAACGCGAAATTCAGTGTGATAAAAGACCCTTTCCTTCGTCCTGATAAACTGTCATGGCTTATTTCTGTGATAACAACCGGCTGCTTATAAATAATCCTTTACATGTTATCTGGAAATCAAACCCTTGACTTTTCCACTGCTAACACAATGCTCAAACAGTTTCTTTTTCACTGTTTAGTTTGACAAAGAAACAATTTGTATCAGTTCAAATTTCCCTTAAACAATGTTGAAGATTTTCAAAATAAAATGAAGTTAAAGCAACTTGGTTTTGCAAGTCAATTTAACGTAGTATTTTAAGTTTTGACCTGTAAATAGTTGAGATAACTTTTAAAGTTTTTTTTAAAGTTAAAGTAGCATAAAAATATGTTGATTTGACAAAAATGTTGGATTTTTTACAGTGATGGGTTGCTGTTGAAGGACTTCACAAGTATTAATTCCTTTGGCATTGTTGCACAATGGTGTCATTGACCCTTCCCTCCTTAGGAGTCTGTCAGATTGTATTTATAATTCTCTGGAGTCTCATATGATTACAGTCTACCAAGTTCACACAGATATTTCTGCACGACTATAGCATCAAATAGCTACACAGGCTTTTTAGTAAGGAAAACACAATAAATCAATGGTACATTATTTCAACATTTTTGCAGACTTTTTAACTCGGCATAAAAATGCTCCTTAGGGGTGTATTTTATTTGTTTGGCATTTCTATGAATGTATTATTTTTTATATTCTGTTACTAAGTAAATTAAAACGACCCTTTCACATAGCCTTTTCGTGTATAATGTGGTGCTGGTCCCAATGTGAAAATAATCCCAATGATCACTCCTCCTTTTGGGATCCCTAACACATCCACTGATTTCAACTATCTTGGACGCTTCCCAAGGTTAAATGGCGATGTCACATCCATCATGATCGGAATTTCAATAGCTCTCCTCAGAGTAACACATTTATTAGACAAAGCACTTATGGAGTCTGATAAGTATCATTCACTGATCATTAGCCTGTGGTCTTTAAGAGGATTTATGCTTAGATATATCAATATAACCTTCCCATCTACTGAACTACAGGATTGATTAAACATTTGCGAATTGTCTCTTAAATAGGCACTGGGATGCGTTTCCAATCAAATGAATCATCTCTAAATATGTATGGATTTTTCATACTTTGCCAAAAAGTTATTAAACTAATGCTTCACGTTTATAAATGGAGATGTTCTGAAATGAGATTGCAACATTACACCCTAGAATAATGTTCATTTGTCTTCATCAAGATAAGCTGGTGGGAACTGCAGGCTGACCCCTTTACAGGCTCCCCCTCCAGAGGGAGACACTTCTCTCATTCTGCTTTACAATTATCATCATAGGCCAGGGACTATTTTTTAAAGAAAATATGAATTAAATAAATAAATTAATGAATGTAGACCAAACTAAGACTTTTGATTCTCAAAATGGTCAGACCTCAGTACGGTCACATGTGTCTCCTCTTGAATGATTCTGTAATCACAGTGAGAGCTTTTAACATATCCAAATATTTCTCATTTTATAACGTCTAATGCAACCCACATTGATTTAATAGCTCTATACACCTGCCTTACTGGTTAAGTTATTTTATTGTCAAGAATCTCTTTTGATCGTATACCAAACCAAAGAAACATGATCCTCCTTTTAAAAAATTCCTCTACGTAAAAACTCTTACAGGCAATGAAGTGCAAAATTTCCTAATTTTAGGTAAACTTTATTCTAATGCCATTTCAGCACCGTTTGTGGCAAATCTCATTAGCGAGAGAAAATGAAGAAAGAAAAATACTTCAAGCTTGTTTGGCTTAAGCCAACTTCACTCAGACCTCTGCTCCCTTTGTTGGGAGTTAGCTAGTTTCCTCTTTCCTCTGACATCACTCTGCAAGCCTCATACAACAATAATACGGCCCCAATCGCATGACATTATGGCTTCCTTACATGCACATGGGAGGGCTGCGCTAAAATCCCGCTTGACCACAGACACAACGCACTCGGTTCCCAGCTCGAACCAGCTGCACAGCTGCCGTTTATGGGAGGAACAGAAATGGATAAGGAGATTCCAGTCTGCTACGGGGAGAAAACATTTCCACTTCCCAAACTCTGGGCAAATCGATGTACCACTGTTAAAAATGTGATGCAGCTGCGTTGTGGTCTCGAAGGCATATTCGAGACTAAAACGAACTTGTCAGTCAGGGCACCTGCTTTGCCCCTCACGCAATTAAAATCAGGAAACAGATGTTTTGTTAAATGCCTAACCGGCCAATCAATGCGTAGTGTACATTTTTGTTTGTTTAAGCATTACAAAAACACTGTGTGTTTGTGAGTGAAATATTCAGAACTGATGTGCATACATTTTGGAGACATAACTAGACATGTTATGCGATCACTTGAGATACAGCCAGATGAATTACAATCATGGTGTGTTTATTTTCTTATTTATTTATTTTAGCATCCAGACTTCAGCTCATAAATCTAGGCAAGATGATTTCTAGTCTTTTATAATCCCCAAGGAGTCTGGTTTCTCAATAATTGAGTGCATTGCCTTTTAAAATCAGTACTTTTCATTGCGCTCTTAGATCTTAATATGTTGTTTCAGCTTATTTTAAAAATGCAAGCCAAATGTGAAAGAATATGCCAATACATGCACACACAGAGAGGCAAAAATGCACCTTGTGTGTGTGTGTGCGCTTTTAAATGTGATCCAGATGTTCTTAAAGCACATGGAAACAGGTGATGATAGCATTAGCTCGGATTGGACACAGATGGAAAGGGGCTTGAACCTATTCCTGTATCACCACCGGGGTCGTAAATAATTCCTTTTCCTCAGAATGATGAAAATGATTTCAAAGTGAATTACGCTAGATCAGCTTTCTGTCTCGCCTAAACTTGCCATACCAAAACTTTTTCTCAAGCAAAACATATCATACATGTCTTATTTATCACATTCATAATTTAAGGCTGAAACACTGGCTTGTCCTTAAGGGACAATATTATCACATTAAGGAGGTCTGGTTGAAAAACAGCATGACTGAGCTGAGATCATCCTCCTGCCAAGGCTTTGCATGATAAGAGTCCAACCATACAGAAACTGCTTAAAATGCAGCAGTTAATACAAAACAGATATTCATTTTCAGCTTTTATATCTTTATGATAAGCAGAACAGAAAGGACAGCATATGAGCACCCATGTCATGTCTGCTATATGGAGGATTGTTCCCAGTCTGCTTAGGTTAGAAAGAAACTTTCTGGCTAGTGCTAAATTTAATCGGCTATGACTGGATGGCTGGTGGGTCAGTCTGTTGGGATGAAGAAGAGAGCCACTACATGTGTCAGAACACAAACACTTTAAGCAAAGAGTTAGGATAGACATTAAGCAGAACAGAGAAATATGTTCAATCCCTATAATTACACCTCTCCGGAGACAGGGATACTCTTGAACTCTGACTATGAGCTCTTTTCTAAAGCATTAATATTATAGCATTGGAGAATAAACATCTTTAACATCAATATTGGGCATATTTCAGTATAAGCCACACATATACAGGGTTTAAGAAAATGTTTAAATTGCGGCTTCCAGAGAGAGACCCTCCCCCATATCACCTTAACGTTAGGCCCCCGTCCTCACACCCCACACGGGGCAGAACCTTTCTTGAAAGCACCACAAATGGGGCAGCACAAAGTCTATGTAACAGCCATTTGGGAAGAGGGTCGTTCACCGTGATGGATGCATAAGAAAGCAACACGTTGTCCCAGCAAGGTGCCGCCAGCCTCGCTCTATTTCGGACACCTTTAAACCACTACGTCTCAGTGTGAAATGATTCATTTGCGTTGGCAGACGGCCGTATCCATGGCAGGAGAGAAATCCCTGTTCGAAATCTCACACCCTCTGTTACATGTTTATGCAGCTGGATTGTTTTATTGGGCCAATTAAATGAAGTTGTGATAATTGAGCATAAGTATTAGGGTGGGGATCAGGGGCAGTCCAGCTGTCAACTGCTGGAATCCCAAACAAAGCCGCTTTAGGGTTGTCTTTACACCTGCATTCTTTCACTATTACAGCTGTGTGATGAAAAACAATAGAGAGGAATTACCCGATGAGAACACAAATGTTGATTTTGAGTCATAATTCACTTCTCTTTGAAGACACCCAACACTGGAAAGGAAAGCGCTTCGGTCATTTTGGTTTCAGGGGCATGAGAGAATCAACTCATTTCCTACGCGTCTCCTCCAGATCATATCCCAGCAACTCCATGACTCAGGCTGCAAAAGACACAAACGTGTTTGTTTGGAGCTCCATGGACCACCTGATCTCCCAGCAGAGCACATCAGACTCACACAGCTGCTTGTTAGTTGGCTAATTGCGCTTTTAGTCCCTCTATGATAGCAACCATTATGCACATTTTCCCCCACACAAAAAAAAACATCCTTTAGAGTTTTAAAAATCGCTTAAGAATGAAAAATCACTATTAACATATTTTTAATCCTGACCTGAGATCATCATTTTAAATGAATAGCTCACTTTTGGCACTAGTCTTTAGATCTCGTCACAGATAGGACGAATCTGGAAAACGTCTGGCTTCACATTGAGGAACAAGTGGAGAGCTGATAGCTGCCATTCTGTAACGCTGAAATTTCTTCGTACATTAAACTGAAATGAACGGTTCGTAAATATGCTCCGCTTGTGCTTAAAGAAGTTCCACGCATGCCACAGGATGTAAACCTCTTGTTTCATGTCTCAATAGCCAAACGCACATCCATCACACTTACGCAAGCAAGACAGTGGTATTAAAACCTCCCCTCTTCCAAACAGATTGTCCTTGGGATTTGAGCGAAAATGATTTCATATGAATGTTATGGCAGAAAGCGCATTGAATTTTACTACTAAACAGTTTATATTTTCAGCTCTTATGATTCACAGCTGTGCTGTCTGTACCATTCTCCTCAACGTACAGCTGTGGTATAACAGCGCTGAGGAAATTGGATTTGACAGTGTTTTTCATTCTTTCATCCCCAAAATAACATTACCCATGATTTCCCATCTCTGACAATGCGATGAAAATGAACGAGCACCAAAGCTAAGTTTACAAAAGGGGATCTTCGTTTGAAGAAGGGGATCGAGAGCAAGAAAACAAACGGAGGAGGGCTGATATGAAGAGCAGTGTTAGTGCTGACTGATCTGAGACCTGATGCTGCTTCACACACTTCTAATCACTCTTAATGCAAATCCTCAATGCTTTGAACAGACTCACATACATATGAATAGGCACAATTGACCTGCATTTGTCGGTATAAACGTGCAATGTTGTCCATTTGTCTTCAAGATGTACAAGTATTGTTTTTTTATCAATGAAGACCGAGCAGAAAAAAAAACGTTATCTTTACAGAAGTGAACACATGGACTTCCATAATGATTCTGTCAACACAATCAAGCATGCGCAACTTAGGGATTTAAAAATAACACAGTGATTCACAAAAGAAGAACAAAGCTAAAATGCCGATGTTTGTTTTCCAAACATTTCTTTGATATAAATCTTGTAAATGTTTACTATTTGGCAAATAGCATCCCATGGGGGAAGTGATGATAATTGAGGGAATACAAACAGAATTTCGTATGATCTAATATAGTCTGATTATGCCAATGATTTTAGTTTTCGCAAAATCGTCATGAAATCTATACTCAAAACAATAAACTTTCAATCAGGAGGCATTAAAAATAACTGTCAGTCATATTGCTTGGTATTGTTAAAACAATGAGAAGCACATCTGTTACTCAAGAAAATATATTAAAAATAAATGTAATGTTTTTCCAATGGCAACTTCATAAAAGACGACGGGGCCAAGTAAAATAGCATGCCATACTTTGCATGAAACTGTGGAGTCTTTGAATCTATTTATTCAGCCTCCAGCTGTCGTATATGCTCACTGGAGCTGTTGAACGTGCCTGCCTAGACTCAATGCTGAACGTGCTTGCGTGAGCTCACTGTAGCGGTTGTGTAACAACCATCTACTTACAGGTTTTAGATGTTACTAAGGCTTAAAAAAATAATAGCTAGACCACCGACAAGCCTCCCATGGGGTGAAAACTCCTTCATTTAAATGAGAATGGTCCCCCGTCCTCTGAGATGAGACTGAATCAACATGAGGTCTGACAAGACAGAATGGCTTTCAAGTGCATACGTGATGAAGACTCGTTGTTGTAGCTAATGCATTTGAGGTGCATCAGACAGGGTGTTTGGAGAGACTTTAGCCTTGGACGGTACCAAAGAGATGGTACCACACGGCAATTACCCTGGTTTTCTTTTTTCCCTCCCGAGGTCTCCAGGAGACTGGTTTTACACTGTCCACACGCATTACTTCTCGTGCTGATTGAAGACCGATCCCGTCGCCCCGCGTTTTCCAGGCTTTCAGGCCACCCAGTACGGACAAACCTCACGCATGTCATCCCTCTGTGTGGTCCTCTCAAAAGAGAAACAGATAGACAGAGAGGAAACGCAAAGCAAGTGCCAACGGAGAAAGAGATGTTTCAAAATCTGACAGTGTCATTTCTGGGAAAGGAAGGAAGAGAGGGAAGGAAAAAAGAAGGCGGGGGAGCCCAGCAAAACAAGCAAAGAGCCCGAGCTGATTGTGAGTGTGGGACTCTTGCCATGCGATGAGAGCAGGGGATCAGTGGGAGGGAGGGAGGGAGGGTGTGCGGAGCAAAATGAGAAGAATCTCCAGACTTCAGTAAAACGCTCTGTATTCCGCCTAAACGCTGAAACAGAGCCACAAAGGATTAATTCACATAAAAGTGCCTGCGGCTCATACGCAGCTACGCTTAAAGAGATGAGAAAACAGTTATTTCAGTCCACGGGGCGTCTAACTGCTTCGACTCATCATTAGGGGCTAGTTAGCAGCCTTTAATGTCCCGGTCTCATCCAAGAGACGGAGTCCTCTTTCACTATAAAAGCTTGGAAACGAGCGCAGTAAACACAACAATTAAAAAAATGCTCCATGTAAATCTATCTTTTAGCAGAAAAAAACTCTTTCCTTTCTTTAATGGGGTTTATTTGTGGTTTACTGGATTAAAAGGCCCGTTTCCGGCCCACATGTCGGAGATGCCGGCTGACCCTGAAGGTGTTTAGTGTGCGCTGAGGCGCGTGCAGCTGGGAGAGATTAATAAAGAGAGCGAAGGCTCGTAAATACTGCTGCCCCGCAGTGATGAATGCCTCCATCCACAGTCCACAGAGACAGCAGGATGGGAGATAAGAGAAGACAAACTCTGTGTTCAGGACATGTTGTACCCAGCCAGGCCTTAACCAGAGCAGTTGGACCAAAGATCTCCAAACACTGCTGTGGCGTTTAAAGGAAAACACCACCGTTTACTATGTTCTTACCTCAACTTAGATGAATACATACATATCTTTTTTCAATGCGTGCACTTTTAACTTTTTATACAGCGCTTTGTGAATGTGTTAGCATTTAACCTAGCCCCATTCATTCCTATGGCTCCAAAAAAAGTTTCATTTTGTGCCACCATACTTACTCGTGTAACTACTCATGTAACAGTCATCAAATAGGGAAAACATGGAAGTGTTTGGTGGCTTCTAAATTCATCCCTGTTTGGATCCTAAGGAATGAATGGGGCTAGGCTAAATGCTAACACATTCACGACACGCTGTACAAAGATTAAGTGCACGCATTGAAAAAAGATAGGTATGTATTAATTTGTCTAAGCTGAGGTAAGAACATAGTAAAAAATTGAAAAATGGTGGTGTTTTCCTTTAAAGGACTGGAGCTCTGGTTATACACAGACTGCAAATTATACAAGGTGGTAATGTGTCGACTTTCTGTTCCCTCTCTTTCTCAATTGGCAAATCAGAAAGAGAGGGAAGCAAAAACGGTCCTATTTAAGAGCAAATGATATATAATATAAAGGAAAGGATATATGCATGATTTTAATAATGCCAATTTATATCCATTAACTGAACGTATATCATAAAGAGTCATGTTTTGAATTATAAGAACTATTCCTGTTTGACTTTTACTATTCCTGTTCTGCATATGACCAGCAAGTATCTTGTAATAAAGCACATACAGTCTATTTACTTTAGCAACGGTTCACAGTGACAAATTGGAGCCAATGAGGTATACAAACATGTGGAATTCACTCAAAGGCCTAATATGAAATACACTGGAAATGACGGAGGGCGGGTGTATTTGCAGCCAAGCAGATGGAAGCTATTTCTTGATACGCAAACAAATGAAGAAAGTCTTGTTTTATCAAAGAAAAGCAGTGAAGATTTGGCCAGCAGGAGAGGAAGAGGGTGTTTAGCTGGAGGTTTTGGAATGTAAATTGCCATTTGGGATGAGGCAATGCAGTAAAGATATGTATGTCACAATTAAACAAAAAAAAAATGTCAATTTTGATGAAAGCACTAAAGATTCAATCTGCTAAAATTGTACAAACACAATGATATGATCCCAACATATGTCTTGCTTTCTATATCATGCTCTGATATATTTAGCACAATGGGGTTGATATATACCCAAAACATATTTGACCAGCCCACTGAGAGTGTCACATCCCATCATGTGTTTCCCATAATTCTGACAAAAAGAGAATGATTAATCATTCATGTCTTTGTGTGTCATCATTGGCAGATTCTTAAAGGGTGTGGGGTGGAAGCTGGCATGGATGAACAAACAGGAACAGGAGAGTAAGAAATCAAGAGAAGAGACAAATGAAAAAATAGGATGTTGTTGTAGCTTGATTTGTCCAGTGACAACTAAAGGATTGATCATTAAAAGATGTTCACAATCACATTCCAAATCCATGAAGTTCTACACTTAATTCCAGATTACAAAACTAACATATTACAGAAGAAAAATAAAATATAATAGCTTTCTTCACAGTAGCTAATTTAGATACGTCTGTTTGATCAAATTGCATCGATTGGTCTCTTCTGGCAATAGTTACAGTAACATTCTAGTTAATAGCATGGGAAAGGAGTTTGGCTAAGCTCTTGGCGCTGTGCTGTCCAGTTCTGATGATGTCAATCAGGCCTCTCTTGACCCAGAGCTGGGTGTATCGGCCATGGTTGTACAGAGAAGCCTCTCTCTGGCTGCGGGATGTGTTTTTCTGGGCAGACGTGAGGAGTCATTCGAACAGTGGGCGAATAGAGGACACACACTCCCTCACAAAAACATATATAATTTCTAAGAGAGCAAGGTGTTAGCCCATTTTTTAACGTGTTTTTGTTTTGGCGCCGTTAGCGAATATACCCTGAGGCCTACTGAGCACACCTTGACGGACAGCGCTGAGTAATTCACACCTCATATCATGGGAGTCATGATTAATATCGTAAGTAATCATATTGATATTTATATTGAGCAAACTGTGAATAAAGAGGTGAGAAATGAGTTATGGTTAACGATGAGCATTGGAGAATCATACATTGGGCAACAACACTGGGAAGAAAATGAAGAAGGGGTACAGAAGGGAGTGAGGAGAATAAGAGAAACCCAAGCCAAGACGAAGGGCCATTTTAGGGGGGCCCGTTTAAGCGATGGTGACCAAACAATTGCTTTATAGCCTCAGCTATTTTTTATTTGGCATGGAGCTACAGACATTCTTTTATATGGCCTGGTAGGGTTAAAGTAAGAGAATGAGCTTTGGCCAGAATTCAGAGGAGCCACCTCCTATGAGAGCTCCCCTATGCACCCTCAGTGATATGTGGCTACACAGGGACAGCGCATTAGCTTAATGGGTGGACAAATGACTCGTCCATCGTCACAGCCGTGTGCACGTACAGTTAATCCAAAGGTTTCATCACTTTGGTTCAATGCGCTCAAGCTGACGTACCGCCACTCTCGAGTCCATGTAGGCGAATGGATCATTTCAATTAAAGCCAAAAAAATACCAGTAATGACTCAAGCCGTGATTAAGTAAAGATGTGTTTAAGGCTTAAACTGTTCCATACATCAGATGAGTATGGGGAGAGTGCAGATGTTTGAAAGATGGTGATTTGCTCTGCTGAGATCTTTCTAATGGCATCATTTCCTGTCTCAGGACCCCAGAGCTATTATTGGGTAAAAAAACTATATAGTTTGCTTAGGTTCTCTCTCTGTTTATTTGTCCCTTTTTTGGGTCTTTGTCTTTAAAATATAGACACATTAATATGCCAGTATGGATTTGTCTGTGCAAAAAAGTGCTACATAAATCATCCTAAATAAAGTAAAGAGCATTCTGTGAAAATATGACAAAAAAGCCATGATAAAGCCATGTCAAAGATTAAAATCAATGTGATATTAGTGAATGAAATCAAACCTTAATGCTCAAAATCTCATAGATCAAGATTATGAGACTTCAGACTGATTTCACAGACATATAAGCATTAACCACAGTGCACACTATTGTCATACTATTAAAAAACATGAAGTTGCTACAGGTGTCACAACTAAAAAAAATCATAATTTACTTTTACGCTCTGTCTTTCTTTCTATGTATAATGTAGTACCGGGGTAATGCAGAAGGCTATGACAAAGGTAACAGAACCGCTCAGAGGTTTTTATGAGAGCAAGAGACCAGGTGTTGGTTAGTAGAGTTTGGGTTGTTAAACATACTGTAACTTTTTAATCTTTTTTGTCAATAATAGCCCAGTTTATGTTTTTGCACTTAAATTATTCAACTTAAAAATGTTTCCTGTAAAATTTTATGTAGAAGTACTGCAATCAAATTTAAAAACAATTGGCTGTATTTTGTTTAAAAAAAAAAAAATCATGAGGAGATGAAGAGAGAGAGCACACTGGAGCAGAGTATAAGCTGATAACCGGTGACAGTTCTGACACACAGAAAAGCGTCTCTGGGTTATAACATCTGTGATTCTCACATTTTCTGTCACATTTTTAACATGTCTTTGATTATTACTGGGAAGAAATGATGAGGAAAAAAGACGAGAGAGAATGACAGAAAAGCTATTATAAGCAGATTATATCTATAACATCAATGTGGACGGCCTAGAAAGCTGTCAAAACGGGAGCTTTAAGAAAAGATGGCCTTAAGGGAACCAAGCTAGGACAGCGGATGATGCAGATGACAGCTTATTATGTTGAAGAAAACAGCTTATTAATGTTCAAAGAAATGCTCCAGAATTATGCCTGCCCATTAAAGGTATTTCAATAACTGTCTGTGATGACACATTTCTTGCTGAAAAGGGTCAGAAATGTCTGAGAAAAATATTTACAAAAAACACTCCACCCTACAAGTCCTGCAGAGCAAGACACTTTTTTGTGTCACCCCTCTTCCTGCCGCTGAAATTCACAATGCTTATCAAAGCATGATGAGACACGAGATCAGTGGGAGGCGTAAAAATGTCACTTTTGCAGGGTTCCTCTTTCTCTTGAAGAGCAAGGCTTGAGTACCCGCACACACTGAATTTGACGCGTGCGTGAACAGACCACTAGTTGTGTGAGTGGCACCATCTGTCTGTGAAAAGGGCCTTACGCCGCATGTGAAATCCGATGAGAGGCAACAAGGCAAGAGAAAGAAAAAGGACAAAGTGGAAAAAAGAAATCACAAATTACAGAGGAGGCTGTTTTATATTACTTTAAACTGTGGCACCTGTAAAGGACAGCATTACCATCTCCAGGCTATGAGCGATTGCCAATTTTTGATATGTTTAACAATTGTCACGGTCCTGTGTGCAATTATGATTTGTTTTACATTGGCATAAAACAAAGAAAGAAAGAACAGAAAGACAAACATCCTGTAAAATGCGGTTAAAGCAGCAGATAAACTCCACGCCCTCGGAATCACTCCTCAGGCCATAACAAGGAGGCGTTTCTCTGAATTCCAAATATTTGAATTATCATGAAATATTACATTATTAAAAGGCTATGTGAGGTCAAAGGTTTGGACGCTAGGTTTATAAAAAGACATTAAGAAAATTGTTTGCACACCAAAGATGACTAATATATGATGAGGCACAACTTAACAAGCCACTAAAAAAAGGAAATAAATTAAAGTCTGTTTTTCAGATATTAAGGATGGATGGAAAGTGCCTCTTTTCTTATTAGAAAAATACACTACCGGTCAAATGATCTTTAAATTCTTTTAATCTGAAGGTGTATGGTTAAATGCTTGAAATTACTTTTGTAGACAACAAATTAAGTTCTGTTATTAGAAAACTAAAATTATATTTTAAAATAGTATTTTTAACATAGATCACTTAGACTGAATATTGACGGAAAAGCGGCCAATAAGAGCCCAGATTAAATGTGAACTCCTTCGATATTATTTAAAGTTCATTCTAAGGTGAAACTTCAAGAAGCTTCTTGATAAAATGGCACGAGTACAGTTTTGCAATTTTTTCCAATACGTTTTCTTAATTTTGGATGCTTTTAGTCACCAACCTAATTCCCACAGTTACATTTGTGTTATGCCATAGTTAGTTAATAATTATTCTGTAATGTGGAAAAAATATATAAATAAAGAAAACATTTGACCGGTAGTGTATGTACACAATTTGAGAAGATTGAGAAGGTTTCCGTTTTTCTAGTCAGAGGAATTGCGGAGAAAAGGCATAATGTAAATAAACAAATTAGGAGATTCACAAACAGACACGGGGAGTTTCCATAGACATGACTTTTATATTGTGAAAACTGTATATTCAATCACCTTCCCCTAACGCAACCCATAAACCGATTCTGTCTTTTTACATTTTCCAATAAACATCATTTAGTTTAATTTAAACCTGTTTTCCCCATGGGGACCAAACAATGTCCCCACAAAATCAAAACATTACTATCTTTGTGAGGAACCCATGGGTTGTTTCAACTGAGGGTTGGGTAAAATACAGACAACGCAATGTGTTTCTATTTTATTCAAACTAATGGTCGTGTTTGTCCATATTTTACCTATCCATGGGTTGAAACAACCCAACATTTTTTAGACCCTAAACCTTAGTCTCTTACGACTCGCTGCAGCATAGCGAAATCAGAAAGTAGCTCTAGTCAGAAACACCAGGGCTCCCAACACTTACAAAGGGTGCCTTGGCATAGAGACAACATTACGGCATATAAACAAGACTATATGTTTCCATATCACGGCCCTGTAATTGCTATGAGCTGCGGGAGAACTGCCTTGTTTTACTACATGCTTTCACTTCTGTTGTATGACCAAAGGCCCGGGAAGTAATTCTTTACAACCCATGCAGGATTCATGCAATATAAGAGAATCTGACCACAGGAAAATAAATAAATGTATAAAATGAAAACATCCTGACCTAGTAAAGAGCGAAGCTGAGTTCAAACATCAAGCCGGTTTTTACTCTTCAGTTTCATTACTGTTTCCTCTCCCACACCTGCAACATAGCAAAGCAAGTAGGCAATAACAATATTTGACATTTCAGCGATTGTATTTCATGACCCTTTAAATGAAGTTAGCACTCACCATTTGTAATGTCTGGCAGTATTCCCCGAGTAGCTGCTAATTCACACTCCTGGTGCTTGTCAATTGGTGCATTCAGAAATGAGGAGGCATGATTTCACTTGAATAGCATGAAAATAATGAAAAACAGCTTTGCACAGCATTCAACAGAGACAGCTTGAGATTGACCTCATGTACACAGATATAGCTCTCGGCTCATTGCTTAGAGCTGGTACTTGGGTGCTTGGGAACCATAATCGGAAACTCACACAATATAGATGTGTATGCTACATCCCACCTCAGATTACTAAAGGGGACATTTCACAAGTCTTTTTTAAGATGTCAAATAAATCTTTGGTGTACCCAGGGTTCATATGTGAAGTTTTAGCTCAAAATACCATATATATAATTGATTATAGCATGTTAAAGTTGCCACTTTGAAGGTGTAAGAAAAATGGTGTGTCCCTTTATCACATTTTCTAGGTTTATAGAGGCACTGTGGACCAAATTATAGCACTTAAACATGGAGAATGTCAGATTTTCGTGATATGTCCCCTTTAAAGCTCATCTTATTATCCCCTTCTGACATCACAAGGGGAAACAAATTTCTATGACCTATTTTTTCACATGCTTGCAGAGAATGGTTTCCGAAACTTACTGGGTTGTTCTTTTCACAAGCACTGGGGACCCATTTATAGCACTTAAACATGAAAAAAGTCAGATTTTCTTGATATGATATGCCCCCTTTAAACCAACTAACCAAGTGTACTGCAGCAGGAGCGCGCGCGCTCACATTTGATGACCAGGGATCTGAGGCTTGCCTTTGAGTAATACAAGTGGGAGCAGAAAAACTTGGACAAAAGTACATTGTTGTTATTACATTAATCTGGATACAAGAATGGGAATTTTCCTCCTCATTATGATCACACGCTGTTGGGCAAGCGGCTCCATTTTCTTTCCCCGCCGTGCCCTGGCACCGCTGCGCGTCCCCGCTGAGACGCTTCCTCACCACGGTGAGTCTCTGACAGGCTTTACAGCCGTGCCAACCCAGACACTGGCTGACCAGAACACTGGCAGTTTTTTGGCAGTGATGAATCTCCCTATCCCTGGTTTTGAGATGGACCAGCCATCCCGTAATTGTTATGCAAACTTTCTAAACCAACAGTTTGTTTAAGCAGATGTGGACTATGATTTGAAACCATCGGATTTTGGTTGAGGATTGTCTGGGGAACACGCGTTATCTTCAGCAGGTGTAAGCCAAACGCGCAATAATAGATAATCAGAGCTCTGAGCTAACCAAACAAACATAATTGTAACTTACGTGTGTATGAAATTACCCATAGACCCTTCCAAGATAATTTAGTCAAAAAAGAAATGCAAAAAGATGGAGCCGCTAATGACAAAATTATGCTGAATCAACTCAGTGGGTTCATATCCGTAAACAGCACTTAAAACTAATATGAGACGGATGTGATGGCTGAGGATAATTGAATTAAAATCCACTTCAGACAAAATATAAACAAGATACGAATCCTCTCAGTCAGCAGCAAGACAAGAAGAGGCTTGTTCAAGATATAAAACACACAAGCACTGCTGCCATCTGCTGTCTATACAGGGAAACATATTTGGCTTACTGGTAAAAAGGCCAATTATGACCTTTAAAGGTCTCTAAAAGAAAGAACACACATAACAAGCCAAGTGAATTTATACACCATATAGTTTCGCCATGATCGTCTATTATTTATTATTTCTTTGACATTTAATATTTGTTTACACAATTTAGAATACTATGATTTAAAATACTAATAATTGCTTAAACTATAAAGTAACTGAAAGTTAAAGGAAACTTTATAACTTTTGTAACTTAATTACATTCAAGAACCTATATTTTAGCATCTTTAAAGTAGCCACCTTTTGCCTACATTTGGTAAAATGCATTTTATTAACCAGCTTCTTGTGATCAAATAGGCCTACTTTTGCTTAAAATCTGCTTAATCCCAGCTTCAGCCTTTCACCTTTTTTAGAAAGGGCAGGTAAGGGTGACTGTAGACTTTTTAAAAAGTGGAGATTTGTCACATTTATTAAACACTAATGACTAAAATGATTTGTACAAATAATTTCTATTACTGATTTATAACCTTTTCATTGCCATTAAAGTGAAATTACTTTACCTTAACAGAGCCTGAAAGAAAAAAAACGAATTTACAAGAAAACATGTCAGACGCACTTACACTATGTTGGGTCAAAAAGGGACAAGCCTGACCCCTAGGGTTGTAATTTAACCTATGATGGGTTGTTTTAATCCCTTTATTGGGTCAAAAATAAACATTTTCTGGGTTAATCTAAGCCACCGACTGGACTCGTCCCTTTTTTTTACCCCAATGCTGGGTTGAAAATAACCAAACAGGGTTTTGCAGCTGAGAACTTCATCTCCACTAATTAATTTCTGAAAAGACTAATATTTGGTGTTTTGACTGAAAACATTTATTTATTTTAATTGGACATGGTACCATGGTAATAGCCGGGAGTACACTGTCAGAAATAAAGGTACAAAACTGTACCTTTTCTGTCACTGGGGCTGTACCCTAAGTTTCCTTTTTATACCTTTACAGGAATACAAAACTGAATACAATTTTGGGTAGATTACCGTACCTTAAGGACCTACATTGTTAGAAAAAAGTTGAAATATGTACCCTAGCTGTCAATGGGGCAGCACCCTTTAAAAAGGTAATTGTATGGACCATTAGGTACAGATATGTAAACATTTAGTACCAATATGTACCTTTGAGATACTAATATGTATTTTTGAGATACTAATAAGCTCTCTTTGGTCCCAGAATGTACTTCTGAGTTACTAAAATGAAATCCTGGTGCAAAGCTGTAGTTTTCGAAAGGGTACAGCCCCAGTGACAGAAAAGGTACAGTTTTTTTCTGAGAGTGTATTATGTAAATACCCAGGTAAAAATGTGGTTATTATTCAATTCCATAATGTATACAATCTATAATGCATTGCCACCTAATATAATCATTGTACCATGGTACCAGTCGTTAGTAAAGTCAAAGCAATATGAGATAACAGAGGTTATGAATCATCTTCATATGGACTTGATGATGTTCATCATGGAAGCAGATGTTCATCATGGATTTACTGATCATATGGCCACAATGCTGGAAAAGATCAGGAATGATATAAACAGTGTTTCTCTGAACAGCGCCCTCAATATCAACATTCTCAATTTCCAAATCCATTCCAGCAACAGTGTAAACTCAGACATTTCTAAAGCCAATAATGCGGTTGTCGATAGTGAGGTTTCTGACACACCCTTTCCTGCATTTACAACTGCGGTCTCCAAGCCATAACCAAATTACACATCTTGTAAATATAAAAAAGTAAATATTGTGAAAGCTATATGTTGCTATAATTATAATTAGCCTTTATACTGAAACAGTCAGGTAAACCAGTAAGACTTGTAGGAAAGTTCATTATATCTATCAAAAACAGGTGGAAATTGAACTAAAGAGAATTAAGCAAAACCTGAGGAAAAATATGAATGGAAAATATCCAAAGTGCTTACTCGTTACTAAAAGGGATTTAAAATAGATGTGTTCAAGTTTGTAATAGCATTGCAACAACAACCATGAAAATCTACAGTGGCACAGCTGTACCAGCGTTATTGAGACATTAGAGTACGCGGCCCGCTTTGAGCTGTGCCTAGATTTACTGTGAAACTGGATCTACAGGAATGTAGACACAAATGGACACAAAAAAAGTGCGCAACACAACAGCGATGAATCAAAATGCCATAAATAAGATGCATAAGTGAAATGAACACTCTTTAACTACAGTACTTAAACCTCAAAGCCTGCCCTTCACAATTAAACTTTACTACATTAAAATGAGGAGAAAAGACATTGCAGGTTTTATGAGCTGGAAGTAATGGTCGTTTTCTTCCTAAAATAATCATTGCCTCATGAAAACATTTTGTATTTTTACTGGCAAAAGGGCATTTCTAGGAAAACATGCATTATCGTTTTATCCCACTCGCTGCTCAAACATTTTGTCCATTCTCTCGGGGCATGATTGTGCACTTGTGGTAGATTAAAACCACTTGCAGATGATTCCACAAGTGATTTATTGACCTGAGACAATGGGTGTGGGGGTACATGGCAAGCGAAAACTGTAGCTAAAAAGAACAACCTAAAGGTGCCAGAGAATGCATTGAAATAACATGTTAAATTGTGGCTTTATTAAGTGCAAAAATTACCTAGAGACTCTTTAACATGTCCATTTACAACCCTATGAATTTTAGAATTAAATGGTCTGTAATTACCTTATTTAAAAGGGTCATGAATAATAATGTTGAGCTCTGCTCTGCTCTGATTGGCTGTTTCTCCAGTAGATCTGTGTTTGTGTAAACAGACCTTATGTTTGAGCCCGTATCAGGCAAAGATACAGAATTTGAGAAATAATCAATTGTTTGATGATTGTTAATAGACGTTTCTGAGTGGCAAGTTTGTGTTTTTTCAGTATGGACCTGCAAAACGTAACTGTAACGTCAATAGTAGTATTCAGCCTAAACGCTAGCATAAAGTATTAACTTTGTTTTTAGCATTGTAACAACATTGTACTTAAAGCGTAACTAAACCCCTGGTCAGAGGCTGACTCCACCCACTGCAATATTTGAAAAATGCAAGAAAAGTGGGCAGATCCCAACGGAGATAGAGGGGACGAACTAAGTGTGTGGTGAGATCGTAACAAGGGCGTGGTGAGCTTGAACCTGCTTACGTCACGAGTTATTTATTGGACCCAACATCCAATAGGAAAATTCAACTGCAGTAGCCACCGTTCAACCTGAAGAGGGCAGCACTCAGACGTTTTTACACCATATATTGTAGTATTGAAACACTTTATATCCAAATGTCAAAAAACTTACTAAAATCAATGAACAGCACTAATAAAGCATCATTCTTACAGATCATTAACTAAAAAAGTTGGTTTAGTTACTCTTTAATTTAAAGGGACACTCCACTTTTTAATTTTCCAGCTCCCATAGAGTTAAACATTTGATTTTTACCATTTTGGAATCCATTCAGCCGATCTCCGGGTCTGGCGGTACCACTTTTAACATAGCTTAGCATAATCCATTGAATCTGATTAGACCATTAGCATTGTGTTAAAAAAATAATCAAAGAGGTTTTAAAAAATCACAATTTTTAATTTTCCATCGGTCTTAGTACACAATGTAACTACTGAAAAGTCAAATTATAAATAGGAAAAATATCGAAACTCTTTAGTTGCTAATGGTCTAATCAGATTCAATGGATTATGCTAAGCTATGCTAAAAGTGGTAGCGCCAGACCCCGGAGATCGACTGCATTGACTCCAAAATGGTAAAAATCTAATGTTTTACTCTGGGGGAGCTGGAAAATGAGCATATTTTCAAACAAATGGAGTGTCCCTTTAATGGGTAATTTAATGTTGGGGGCATACATCTCAACTGTAATGTCACAGTTGGTGTTATGTTGAGATTGGCGTCTTTTTTAGTGGTCTTATGTATGCACATGGTTTACATAAGGAGGAGGAAAACAATCACATTTGCGGCTCATGATATGTCAATAACATGTACAGAAATCGTATTATTCATCTATGCAGGGCTCCAGACTAACTTTTTTCACTAGGAGCACAGTGGCCCCCAACTGGAAATTTTAGGGACGCAACCAGAAAATTCAGGGGCACACACCCTGAATCAACATGCTAACCAAATATTCACATTTCAACTTATTTACACTGTATTACTAATAAATACTTTGATAGATGCAGAAAGTACAATGTGCTGTTTCAAATTCAGTGTCACATCACAAAAAAAGGTCAAATTTACGGGTCGCACATGTGCGACTGGATGTAAAATTCAGTGGCACACTCTCAAATTTTGGAGGCAAAATGCCCCTTTTTAGTGGCAGTCTGGAGCCCTGCTATGCCTAAGTAATTACAGTTTTAAATTTTATGGCACCTTTAAATTAAATGGCACACTTATATTGCCACTATGTAAGACTGGCTCACGGCTCCCCCATGTGGTCGAAAAGCGCAATTGTTTTTTTTATCAGTGTAAATACTGTTGCTGTATTATAGCCTCACAGTGGGCAGGGTAAAACACACAAATTTGTTGACAGAACCGGTGAATGCAGAAAGTCATTTGGAAACCATGTCAACCGAACAGGTAAGGTAGCAGAGCGGCTGTAAGTAAAGGGTCTCCCCGCACACGTACGAGTTCAGGTCCAGACACTGCTCAGTACAAAAATCCAATTTGTAATTGATAACAGTCTCTTTTCTTCTGCAAGTAAGGTAGATTTAATTAATACCAGTACAGAGGAGATTCTTTCTGGACATGTCTGACATATTTATCATTGGACGTCTGGGTAAGACACTCTGGAGTTCGTCACACGCAGTGTCTAAACACTAACCTACCAGATGTGTGAGGTTTGTGTTTTTTTCTGTTTGAGGCAGCGGTTCCCATCAACGAGCAGAAGCAATTACCAGAGGTTATCACAGGTCATCAACCTCAGAACAGCACAGATTTGAATTTCTTCTGTTTCCCTCCACCCATACCTCATCAAACTTCTTTCTTTTCAAGATTTCTGAATAAAATATTTAGTCTATCACAAGAATATAAATGCAAATGCTATGAACGGTTTCACCTCTTATCCATATCAATGTTTTTGAAATCTTATTTACCATACATCTCATCTATCTATCTCTCTGTCATCCCAGTATGCACTGCCACATAAAGCAGTAACACGATCTAAATGCAGTCCAGATGTACTCCACCAATTGGTCTAATTCCTTCAAGCCTCAATATTTTACATTACATATATTAATCACCCGAGGCATGTCAAAGATTTCAACACTGATAACATCCCTGCCTTCAAACGACGACTTACTCGTCGTTCCAATCAAACTAGTGAAGCGGTTAACAAAACAATGCTGCAAAAAAAAAAGAGGGGGTGAAAAACGTTTCTCATTCTGTTACTCTCATGTGACAAGAGCATTAAGTGCTTCCACCTTTAGTTTATGAAACCGCAGTTTCCGTTATTCGATTGAGAAAGTCAGTCAAGAATTTTAGGTTATATCAAAGGCCTCTGTTTAAATAAACATTAGAAAGGTCATACAAAAATATTATAATATTATCAATAAACCACACCCTAGAAGGCATGGCTCATAAAAGCTCACAATTAAATTACTCTAGATAATCAAGGTATTTCCTTAGTCTAAACAGAGATTTTTCCCATCAGTTTGCCAAGACAGTCTATTACAAAAAACAGCAGAGCGATTTTCCATGGACACAATCACCCAACACTTGATTCAACCTGATGTTTTTTTTAACTTCATTGGCAAAAGCTGCTCTCTATTTGAAGACATTGTCAGTGCAGTTCATGAAGAGCCCTTCTCTTGTCTGTATACTGAAAGCCTCTCTCCAGGGTCCTGAAGCATGGGCTCTGGGCCTAGAGCTGGTCCAGGGCAAGGGGCCAAACATATCACTAAGCCAGTGCCCTCCCTGTAGGGCCCCACCATTTAGTCCTCCTCAGAGGCCCCATCATCATGCACCTCTCTGTAGGCTGCCAGTGGGTCTCTTTCTGGGTTGTAACTCTCCATCCTGATACTAAGACCATCTGCCAGCTTCTGGGCAGCTTGCTTGGCATGCAACTCCTGAAATGAACAGTAAACACAATTACATGAATGTACTACTTCCTGAATACTGAATGAAAAGGGGACACCACACAGACAGTGGCAAACATTTATTGGTTGTCGTCTCTTATTTCTGTCTAGGTCCATGGAATAAAACTTTGCTTGAGGCATCAAATTATCACTTTGATTGCACATATCGAAGTTTATTCTGGAGAACATGGTCATCTTTAACCTACCTGATATTTTCTGGTCTGGTCTTGCTGAAGGGCAGCCGACTCCTCTAAAGACAGTAGCTGGGCGGGACTGTGGTGCAGGGGTGGAAGTTTAGCTGCAGTGATGTCATCCAGGTGCTTTCTGTCTTGCAGTCTTCTGGCCTCTGCAGTAAGTGGTGTGGTGCTACCAGAGCTGTGACTAGGTGATGAGGACTCAGATTTAACTGCTAATCTGAAAAGCAATAAAACACAATGCTATATTTGAGGACTCATTTATTTTGGCCTAGCCAAATTCATGAAGCTGTGTAATTTTAATAATTAAATGGATAAAATGCTCCATAATAAACATTCATAAAATTGTTCTAGATCAGCAATTCAACTCTTTTAAAGGTTCTCTTTAAAGACACATGTGTAGAGATTATGCAACAAACTACTACTTTTGATTTTTTTTAGAAAAAATATAAAGCAGTGGTCCTGTATGTGGGAGTGTAGTTCCACTCACTGATTTGGTTTGAATCTGGCCTTCCTTAAATTTCCACTTTTCTCTAGGACTTCTATATAATGTGACTTTTTCATTTGTCGAGAACCCAGACTGGAGTTTTTAACAATGTCTTCATTTGGGTCATTTTTACTTTGCGATAGTGTACATTTTCCAAATGCCTCCACAAGCTCTGTGTCCTTCATCTGCAGTGTGTCATTTCCGCCGGCTGTTAGTGTTTCAGCAGCAGCCTGTGGCTGGGATGTCGAAAACTCATTATGGTCAAACAAACCATTTTCCTGTATGTTATGTGCATCATGAGCTTTATTTTCATCATGGGATGGGGTGTGCAAATCAGAGTCTAAATTCTTATCTGTAGTTCGCTTAGAAAAGGCTTGTTGATATTTAGCCTGAAACTCTGCCCGGGCGGAGATTAAACTTGCTTGTTTTCTCTCCTGTTCATACAGATGTTCAAGAGCAAGGTTTACTTTCTCCACAAAGTCAGCAATCTTCTTTCCTTTATCTGGGAGGCTCCGAATGAATCTCCTGAAGAGCACAGAAATAAAATTACTCAAAATTATGTGGGATATTTTTGCTTCAAAAAAACTGATGTCCTTAATTTTTTTAAGTCTAACAAAAAAGCAGTTATTGTCCTCAACTTGTGTTGTACACTGTCGAAATACACCGATCTATGTGACTTTACTTGGTTAGTAAATGAAGATTCTGTGTTGCAACAGATGATCTGGAATGATCCAGAATATTTGATCATGATTACCGTTTAGCCAGCTAAAATGTTAAATTGCGAAATGTCTAATATGAATTTGAACTGATGTGATCAGGGATACAATACATAGTTAAGATAATTTCGTAAGATTTCGTTTAAATTGCTTACTTATTAGAAAGCAACTTTTGTTGTCGTGACAGTATCTCAAGGAGCTCATCTTTACTCTTGCTGCCCAAATTACCCACTTGCCCCTGCGGCGCTGTCCACGATGCCTCCATGATCAAAGAAAACGGTCATAAAAACAACTATTGACACTGACACCTTTCACTCTGTAATATCCTCTTTCAAAAACGCAACATATTATCCACAAATGCCGCCATGTGTCAAAACAGGCGAAACCATTGAAGCCAGCGATGACAACGTCATAAAAATGAAAACACTCATTACAAAATAAAAGACCTTCACAAAAAAACAAGCATAGTGTTGTTTACTTACCAGTGTGCCTGCCTGATTGATGTTAAATGTACACCTAAAATATCTAAATTTTATGGCCTGTACTGAGAACAATGATAGTACTAGTTTAACTAAGTTGACAAACTGAATGCTCAAGGTGTGCTAGACAGAGCAAAACCTTATTTTCTTGAGAGAGAGAGAAGGCGATGTCGCCATCTAGTGGTTAATCCATATGTTACCGAAAATATTAAATATGAAATACATATTGAAATACACAATACATAAGAAATACAGATTATACAGATAATAGAATACATGAGGAGTATAATGGATTACATCGATTAAAGTGATGGTTTCGTCAAAAAATACATAGAAATCAAGTGAAATAAAAGTAGATTAATATATGAATCTCAATCTATGTTATGCTATTGTTAAAAATGTCGTGTCTGAATAAATGTGTATTGGAAAATTTAGACCAATGCAATATAATATGTATGTACAAAATGCTTTAATAGTAACAAATTTCCCTAATGTCACAAATTAAGGACAGCTAATTTAAGATAAGTTTTCAATAAGATTTTTTTAATTGAAAAGAAAATTTTACGGCAATTTATGATAACAGCATTAACACATGTTTCTACATTTTCAAATGAAATTACAAATAAGAAAGAGAAATAAAAAAGAAACAATTAAAAAGAAGAAAAGGGGATTTAAAAGCTGTTGAACTGTTATTTTGTATATAACTATATAAAATAAAGAATTTGTAACATTATTGTTTTTTTTGTCTGCTGTATCACCAAAGTAACAAGTGATGTCTTCCATTAAAGGATTGGGTTCTTTCAAAAGGCTTAATGAGATGAGATAAAGTGATCATATTTTAAATAAATTGATAAACAGCCTAGAATCTCTGCTTGGGTGTATTTATCTATTTTTGTTCAGGAACTGCAAATACATGAACATCACAGAAAAAAATAGACCTAAAAATGAGGGTCATTCATGCTATAAATAAAGTTTACAAGTAGGCATCATTAATCAGTCGAATTAATTTATATCAAGAAACAATTTTCCTTTTCTTTGAAGAAAAAACTTTCTACCACGAAATGACGTGTACTGAAATCACGTGCCTTGTTCACATGGAAACCCTCTGCCGCATTCAGATGCAGCATTGTCGTGATTCTTTTGAAGCGTTTGAGGTCCGCCAGCCATCACTAGAGCACGGGGTAACGCCTGGTTGAGCTTTGCGCTCAGGCGACAACAAAAGAGCAATCATGACGAGTGAGTACGATTTATTTATGTATTTATATAAATTATACAGTCTTTAATAATATAAGGGGAAGTACTGTGTGGATTATTCGTAGTGAGGATTAATACGATAGCAAGGCTAGCTAACTAGCCGGTTAGCTTATGCAGTGTAAAATCCCCGAAACTAAACCACGTCAATAATCTGCTAAACCAGACAAAGTCCTGTTTTTTATTTAGTTAATCAACATTAATTAATATTATTTATAAGTTGATGTAGCAAGAAACTATAAATCGTGTTAAGGAAGTTAGTTTCTCTTGGTGAAGTTGACGGATGTTTAACATTAGCTAACTGGCATGAAAATGCCACTAATAATGTCACCGTAATTGCAATCTTTGAAATATTGTTAAAGTATTTGGTTAATCTGTTAAATGGGTGTTTTTATTAGAACGGAAAGTGGCTTGTTTTCATCAAAATCTTAGCATTTTGTGCGTGGATGTTGTTATTGTTATGAAAGCTCTCTAGCGCCCTCATTGCCACGTTGGCTTATCACACATCTCTCTGTGGTTGCTATTGTACTGTACACATAATTATGTTTCCAGATTACACAGAACAGCATCAAGATATACGAAATAGATTATAGTCAAAACTGTTTCTGTTTATATGCAATATATTTATGCATAAAAACATGCATTCTGGTATTTGTTAAACAAATAAAGCAGATGAAGCTGTGATGTTCTTAGTGTATGTCTGCATCCAGTCTCCAGGTTTTGTCTTTTAAAATCAAATATAGTCACTAAAGCATGGACATGCTGATAAGAGTTACGATTTCATGTTTTGTAGGAGGAAATCAGCGTGAACTTGCCCGTCAGAAGAATGCTAAGAAGCATACTGAACAGGCCAAAGGGAAGAAAAAGGAGGATGGCCTCTCTGCAGCTGCTCGTAAGCAGAGGTAAAAAGGCAAATTTTTAGTGTTGTGTAGGACCTATGCTGGTTGTCCCCCCTGAAAACACCATAAACTATGTAGTTTAAATAATTGTGTTAGTAGTAAAACAATACAAAAGCAAACCGAGCAAAAATGCTTTTTAAGTTGATAAACATTTAAGTGCCCCCTTTCCTTGCTTTACAGTGGTTTGGTCAAAGGAGAAAGTATTATGAAAGCATTATAAACATTTTCATGCACCATTTAAAGTCTTCTTAATACGTTAAATAGCTTTATGTGAAGAACAAATGCATATATAAAGAAATTTAAGTTCATGGAAACTCTGAAGGAGACTCGCCTTCTGTGTTGTAGCGGACTGGGTAAAACGCATCATTCACACACACAATAACAGATTTATTTTTTTATTATACTAGATGTAGCAGTTAAAGATCAACACATTTGACTTTCTCATGTGTGCGTCTGCAATTTTAAATTGTTCAAGAAAAATTCAGTAGTATTCTGGTATTGAAATTGGCTTGGTAATGAAAAAGTGGTATCGTGCATCCATAGTATATTTACCCCCATCATTGCTGATGCTTCTCCAACCACATACACAGCATGCTACCTCTTCTTCAGCTTTTGCCTTAATACTGTAACATGACTCTGGACCATGCAATCTGCATGTGTAAGTAGAAACCTACGGCTTATAGGCTACGGCGTTGGTCCGATGCAAAAGTACAAGTCACGCTCAACACCACAAGATCATCAAGCTTTTCCACTAAAAACCAATACATTTACAGGAAGAAGAGAAAGTGTTAAGTCATTAACCTAAGGATTCACATTGTTTTCCAACCTGCACTGTGACTGTTTACACGGTACATTTGTCAAAGACAGGAAAGCCTGTCATTGTTTATATGTTTTTTGTTTAAGCATACTATTTCTCTACTGTTGTGACTTCATTGTTAAAAGATCACATTACGTTTCATTACCATTGAAGAGAGATGCATACACGTATCTGCCTCCTGTAGATAGAATGAACACCAAAGAACATAATGAAATAATGTAAAGTTATAATTTTGCTGTTTTGTTTTTCAGAGATGCTGAAATCATGCAACAAAAGCAAAAAAAGGCAACTGACAAGCCAGACACCAATGCCAAATAACCAGAGGATGACATCGTGACCAACATGCCATTTTGAATTCCTGGCCTGATAGTCTTTTTGTTATGAAAAATATCTATCATTGTGTAGATTTTGAGACCTTGATTCTCTAATGTTTCTCCTCAAAGTCCATAATATGTTGGAAAGGGCATATCGCTAATACAGTATGTAACGATTTTATGTTGTTTTATGTTTAGTAATGGTGGAATGGAGGATATAGTTCCTACTTTCGAATATTCAGAACAAGTAAAATAAATGGCACTTTCAAAACATCTGGACTGGCATTGCAATTTCATATTTTTGTATTAAGTGCCCTTCTTAATAAAATGTACATTTTAATTCACACCTTGTAATTAAACTATATCTCTAAAAATGTGTGTACATAGTGAATTTTCTTTTAACCAATGATTAACATATGCCAGACATTAAGGTCTAAAAATTACAAATAGCTTTCCATAGTAGTACAGATGTGGCATTCCCAAGTGTTGAGAATGACACAAATATGAATTTTCACATTGTTTGTTCTTCAAATCCATTGCAAAACTATGGATTATTATTAGATCAGATGAATTTTATTATTTAGATAATGTTGCAGTAACATTTCAAAATAAAAAATCTTACACAAAATAGAGTAAACAAACCAGCTTATATACATTAATTCATTTAGTTTATCCAAACTCCATACATGCCACCCAACAAAAGCCAATGTTAGAGGTTCAGTCATTGGTGCAGTAAAACCTGTAGTTGTTAAAAACTTTTGTTCAACAACACATACCTTAATTTTCGAGGTAATCCAAAGGGAAAAATAATGGGCTTCTTGTGTCCCACTATCTTCCGGGTTGGACTACATAATACGTCATCCCTGCGGCAGTCTGTGATAAGAGAGGTCGCTTGTTCTAAAGAGTATTTATTTAACTTTTTTTATTTTGTTTGGCAAATTTTTTATCCATTAGCAAAAATGTATGGGCTCAATTCCTACTTTTTCACATTTCCTGATTTAGGTTTACTCACTGCTCACATCTTTTTGTTTGACTAACAATAAAAAACTTGTTAGGTTTTTGGATATATATATATATATATATATATATATATATATATATATATATATATATATATATATATAAAATTCTATTGACTCAAACTTAAATTAGATAGCTTTCCTTCATTGCTTTTATATTTTATTGTTTTTTTTCCTTGATTGTAAGCTTCATAACCCTTTATTGTGTTTTTTATTTCCTTTTCCTTTTTTTCTGACTTCTATCTTCTTTTATTTGATAATGTTCTCCTGAAGGTGATTGTATACTTCATTTAATTGTTTGAATAAAAAAAGAGAGGTCGCTTGTAAATCCTGCCCACAGAGGACCAATCAGATATCTTCTTCTTCTTCTTCTATTGTTTTTATTGGCGGTTGGCAAACACCAATCAGATCTCTCTCGCTCGCGCTGCAATCAGGCTGGAATAACCGATTTCCGTTAATGAGCAGCAGCAGGGATAAATCCCGCGTGAGAGGTAGGTGGGACTTTGAAATCGACAAATGAGAACGCCGATGTGAGGATTTAGCGAACAACACGTTCTTGAACATCTTTGTTGGTTATTGAACAACATTCGTGTTAGTATTAACCATGTTTTATAATCATCAAAGTGATTAAAAGCGGTGTTAAATAACGTTGTGAACCGCGGTTAACCTAACGTAAACAAATAAGGCTATGACTGTGAGCGAATTGAGTTATCCATGGCTTCACCGTTTCTACCGAATCCTATAGATATCGGAGCTCAAATTGTCCGAAGAGCTCTTCGCAGGGAAAGAGTTTTCAGAGATAGACAAAATCCACTGGCTTTCCCCGATGATTATTTGTACAAGAGATATGGATTTTCGGCTGAGGGAATAGTGTACCTTTGTCGGCTTCTTGAGCAGCATATTAAAAATCCAACGCGGCGGAGTCATGCTATAAGTGTACCTCAAATGTTATGCATTGCTTTGCGTTTCTTCGCAAGCGGCACATACTTGTATGCGGTGGGTGACGCCGAGAAAATCAGCAAGATCACAGTCTGCCGCACTATCCGCAGGGTGGTCCTGGCACTTCAGAGATATATAAACACTTTTATTGCGTTCCCTGGTCATTTACCCACTGATGCCATAAAAGAGGGTTTCTATAAAATTGCCGGTAAGATGGATTTATACACCACCTATAACTAATATTCAACAAAGATTTTCTAACCTGAATTTTTGATTCTTTAAAAGGATTTCCAGAAGTTATTGGAGCAATCGGTTGCACACACATTGCAATCTCTAGGCCGGCAAAGGAAATTGAGGCTAACTATATGAACAGAAAGTTTACTCACAGCATCAATGTTCAGGTAAGACTTTTTGCATTTATCAGTCTTTAATGCAGATATTTTCATTGTATGCTGTTATTTGCAGATGACTTGTGACCATCAATATATGATTACAAGCTTGGATGCCAGATGGCCTGGATCAGTCCATGATTCCCAAATTTTCCGCAACTCAGTTTTGTATCGCCGCTTTCAGGATGGTATGGTAAAACCTCACCAAATACTAATGGACTGTATGAAACACCTTTATTTATTTACTTTTTGTCTGTTGACAGGGCTGTATGATGGCATATTGGTGGGAGACGGAGGATATGCTTGTCAAAGCAGTTTGATGACTCCCTATCAAAACCCAGAAACACAACCACAGCATGACTTTAACGTGGCTCTCAGTCAAACAAGCCTTGTGATTAAAAGGACTTTTAGCGTTTTAAAGGCACGCTTTAGTTGTCTTCATGACCTAAGGGTATCACCAGAACGGGCATCGCAGATAGTAGGTGCATGTGCTGTGCTCCACAACATAGCCACTATAAGAAAGGAGCGAGTGCCACAGGAATACCATGAACCTGCTGATGATGTGGTTGACCCCATAAGCCGGGAACATCCAGCTGGCAGAGCTGTGCGAGATGACATTACTGCCCAGTATTTCAGTTAAAACTCTATAAAAGCACATTGGAACGCCATATATGAATCAAGATAAATGTACTTATGTAACAATGTTAAATGTTTACAGAGTAATATATACTCCGCTGTATTGGAGAGGGTGGTTGCCCATAACAACTGTCTATATTATATTAAGTACTCATTTGAAAAACATACTCAAGACATGACATTTTGAGTGTATGTTTCTAGGAATGTTTTTTCAAACCCTGGTGTTGTATGTGGTTCCATGTTTTGATTGGTTTTTGCAATAAAAAATAAAGCACAAAAAAGACTGACATTTTGAGCGTGTGCACATTTTATTTTGCTTGTCAAACTGTGGAGACCAAACCTATTATCAATAATAAACAACCTTGAGTACAATACTGTCCCATGATGCTGACATTGACCTACCTTATGTACAAACCAAAAAGAACAAATAAAGTGCTAACAGTGTCAATAAAGTATAAAATATCACTATTTACCATTTAGTACACACAAGCGAAGAGTGGAATGTAAAACAAATATTTCACAGTTAAAGTAGAATGAGGGTCAATATGAACAAGGATGTTGGGCATTGGTGTGTGTAGGGAGTATATGTGCTGTGAAGTCTTGCATAAATGTTGCAGGTAAGGCCAATTAATACAATTAAATTAACTACGCACAGAATCTGCAAACTGTTCATTTTAAAAATATAAGGAACTGCATTTTGTTTTTATTTAGCACAGCCCTGAACAAGACATTTCACATAAAATACGTTCAAATAACCCATGATACATTTACATACGTTTGATTTTTAATGCTTGTGATAAACAATGTACAATTATTCACTGATATTCAAGAAAGCAAAACAATACATTAAAAGCCAGATCTATATAAACATTCAAAATTAACAGAATGGTTGGTACATATTATTTTATCTGCAGGAACACCTGTAAATATCTTAATTAGGATTCTCATTTTATGAAGATCTTTAAACAAACAAAACAGCAATTAACACCAATAATTTGGCTAAAGCCTGGCTCTCAATGTATTATGTTGCCTTCTGATGCATCAGTGAATATTTGTACATTTTGTAATTACATATGAATCTTCAGCACCATTGTTGGCAGTGGATTGTTGGAAAGTAATCAAATATGTAAAAGATGCTGAAAAAGCAAAGAAAGTACAGGCCCTGGAGGATTTTTCTGAAGACCAGTGGACAGTTTAATCAAACATGGGGTTCTTGAACAACACTGCAAAACATTAAGAACTGGTGCCATCATATAACATTAAAAAATCAAGAGTATGTTAACTCCTGAACTGTGCAATTTTTGTACATTTGGTTATTTTCAGTGTTTTGGACATCTAAACATCTATTAAGTGTAATAACTTATTCAGGGCACTAATACATTTATTTAAAAAATGTTTTATATTTTTTAATTCCTAAATTTTGTAGATTCTGCAAAGAGTATGTAAACGTATGTTTTGTACCTTGTAATGTTCTTCTAATAATCTAACCATTTCTAACTGCTACTTCAAACAGCTTCTTAGCCGTCAGTCAGCGCTGCATCCCTCATACATGCGGTCCAATGCGCTCACATTTACTTTATAATATTTGTTGTTCTTTTCATTTGCATTACCTCACTCTTTAATGCTGTTTGATCATACTGTAATTTTATTGTATTATGGTGTTGTTCTGTGTAGTCCCTGTCTGCTGAAGTATGCCGTACTAAACACTTGTGAATGTGACCATACAGAATCCTGACTGCTGTGCTTTACATCTTTTCATATGTACATTCAAAGGTATTAGGAAACCTTATCGTTACCCTAATGCTCATAACTGTTGCTACATTTTATGTTGCTACAAGCACACATTCATTCGTTGAATTAATGATTCAATACATGTTACCATATCTGACTTTTTTTTTAAGACCCACATAGCACGACTGAATCACAGAAAACACCAACCTACTTTTCCTCCCGAATGTTTTTTTTTTTTCGTTTTTAAAAAAAATGCAATGCATGAAAAATCAGAGCATATTTCTAAAATGTTTACAAGTAGTAACCGTGGCCTTTAATGCTAACAAACTCTCTAACAAATGGTACGAGTATCTGCAGAGAATAGGCTAGGGGTCTTATAATTAACAATATGAGCTGTCATGAACCTGTGCACAACAATAGCAAAACAAATACTAAAAGACATATGCAACAATCTTTTGTCTCGATGCTTAAAGCATCATTATTCTTGGCAGTGATAGCACCAGCAGCTATTTTCATACCAGTTTAAAACCAAAAGGCTCAGTCCTTATCTCCCATTCAATCTTCTTTCTGTTTCAAGCTCTCACTTCATCTTAAAACTTTCAACATTATCTTTCTCATATTAGCACAATGAATCGTGTTAAGAAGTGACTGAAGAGTGGAAGCAGACTTCAGGGCATTGTATTAAATACGTAAAATGTGGCCATACATGGAGAATCCTAACGTAATGTGTTTGAGTGGCTCTGTTCTTACTCAGAGTGGCACTTCATCTCTTTCCCCTCCTTTCACTTGTGATCAGGGCTCTAAAGTCATTCAATAAAGCTGCCCATTGACTACCAAGTAAACATTTAGAGAGTTACATTGTTTTTGGTTGTGATTCTCACCGTCATCTAACATCAGTATAAACGCACATCTTTACACCACAGAGTCTCTGATCTCTGAACCCAGACGGACCCGCGGGCGAGGGGAAATGTCACTTATTTCCACAAGACTGTCTTTAAATCCTTTTTGTGGCGTTTGGGCGAGTGTCTGTGCTTCCACGGAGTTCTGCCGTGGTAATGTGTTTGTGCTGGAAGTCTCTGTTGGAGAGATTATGTAGCCACAGCTTTCCTCTAATGTCTGGTAGCTTTTGTGGTCTGAAGGGGAAGTTGGAAGCACGCCACCGTTAAGGGGTAAACTCTCCCTAGGCTTGCCTGTGCTTTTTTGGGCTCTTCCCGTCTGCTCTCCCCCCCTTAACATCTCCTTCATCCGACCTCTCTGTCGGTATGCCAAAGACAGCCCGAATGAAAGCACGCAAATGACTAACAGCACACAAACCACTGCCAGCTCTGTGCCATAGGTCTTTATACGCTGTTGAGCAGAGCGTGCAGATTCACCGATCAGGATGTTGTCTGACGATATGCCCTGAATTATAAAAGCTTCATTTGTTTGTCCAAGATCGGATGTTGTCACGGAAAAAGGCTCCGCCTTCACACAGTAATTGGCCAGGAGTTGCCTAAAGCCGCTCTCCTCTGACCAACAAGAGAAAATCTCCTCACTGCCCGCTCGGCCACTGACTACCAATCCACCGTCTGGGCTGCGAAACAGGTAGTGACTTACATCTGGCTTGTATAGCCATTTTCTTTGGGCGTGGTTGGAGCGAGGTTTGCAGGGAAGCAAGCGAAGAGTGTTGGCAGGGACGATGACGAGCTGGCAGTCATGTGATTGGGAACTTGGTAAAGAACGTGGTAACACTACAAAGAAAAAGGAGATTATGTATTACAATCAATCATTTTAACAGGATGAAATGTGTTTGTGTGTTGAAACCATACTCCGATTTACCTGCGTTTCGAGAGTCAATACTGAACATTGTGCCGTTACATTTTAATATGGTGTTTGCCATCTCTATATCCTGCTGCCAGTGACTGAAACACAATTTAGATGGTTAAAAGTAATAGTAAATGTAACTGGTGCATAGGGAAATAGGTAAATACCTACTTTTGTTTTGGGTTTCTTGTGACATCAGTGCAATGTGTGCCTGTCCACGCACAGTATGGGTCTTTGGCTAAAATACACTCCCCGCAGTTGTTATGGAAACTACAGTTTGCTACTGGCAGCTGTACAATGCCAGAGCGAGTCGACACAAATAACAAACCCTGTTTGATAACAAAAGAGACAGAGTGAGTGTGTAGGAGAAATAAGTACAAACAAAATTTTTTGCTCAGAAATTAAATAAATATTTCAAAACAACACGCCCACCCACCTTTGTTGAGTCCAGCTCTATGTGTTGTATTGGTTGTGGATTTAAGATCAAACTGATCTCCTCAATGATGTGCATCACACCAGCCACATTCACAGCCTTTTGCAAACGTCCATCATCTGAAAATCGCACCGATGGGTCGAAACCAATTAGTGACGAATGGAGAAAATGAAAGTCACAAATCAAAACGAACCCCTCACATACCTGTGCCGATAAACATCACATCGTAAGCCCCGTGAAGGCCTTGTACGTGGTCCACAGCGATTTGTGTGTAACGCACGGAGTGTGTAAAGAGCACAGGCTGGCTTTTGATCGGACTGTCCATCAGAAAGTGATCTTTTACAAAGTTTAGCACCTTATCTGGCATATCCAGGGATGACTCGATTCCCATCTGCCTGGAAGCATTAGTAATACACTGAAGAAAGAAAAACACATTATCGTCAAGAAGATCTTTATAGACTGGCATTTGTGAGTCGCGTGTGTGTTCTCACCATTCCAGGTCGCGGTTCAGGTACAGAGAGAGCGTGTGTGTACCACTGCTGTGTCTCTCGATTGACCTCTTTGTAACGGCCACTAAAAGCTTTCTCTACTTGATCCATGCTGAAGACGCATACTGCTGAACTGCCTGCCAGTCCTTTGCTCCTACAAAATTTACTTTTAAGTACAGTATGCTGAAGAGTAATGTTATATTATTTTTCCATCTGTATTTTTTACTTACCACTGAGAAGTGAAGACCGCATATAGGAGTGTGTCTCTCTGCCTTTGGGCTGGGAGCACATACACATCCTGTATGATGTTGAATGGAAAACCATCCTCCGGTAGCGAACACAAGAGCTGAGCTTTCAAAAATGTGGTCCACTTCTTTTGCAAGACTCTCTCCCCACCCTGATCCTCCTAAGGGTTAGAAACAATCAGAAAGATCAGGAATAACCTTTAACATTATAAATAAAAGGTAAAATGACCTACATATACTATTTTAATGTATAGCTACAAAAATATAAATGACCACTAGGGGGACTCAGAACTCCAGCAAAGATTTCAATGAAATGTTTCTTCATATAATGTACCATGGTACTGCCATTACATATCAAAATACTGTATGCCATCCATATATCTTGGTATTTATATGGTACGGCAAATTACTTTATCATTGTGCCATTTTCCTTAGAATAACATGCACAATATAATCAGAATTGTGTAATAAGAAAATAAGTATTTTGATTTTATTTTGGCCTTTATAAGCACAGCAAGAGTGAAGAGTCATTAGAAGATAATATTAATCTAACTGTATAATGATAGTATGCATGTGTGGTATGTATGCGTGTATATGTGCTTTCTCAAGTTTATGGTAATTTTATCAATGCCGTGTGAACTCCTCCAAAACTCTCCACATTACCTTACACACACGTGCAATCCTGGACACTACGGTGTTATCAAAGAAGTCGAACTCTTTTCCCACTTCGCTGAAGAAAAAGTAGATCTGATCATCACCTCTCTCACTCCCTGAACCCGTAATATGAGCAGAACCTACAAACGCTGGATCTGACACAAGAAAACACAAACACGCCCATAAAAACACATGTTAAATTTATGCAAACACCAAAAGTACTGTAAAACTGTTACTTCGTATCAGTCAGTCAATTGATGTTCTTACCATGCGTGAGAAAGTAGGGATCAGTAATCACTGATATGGGCTTTTATTTTTAGATATGTATCTCTTACGAGGTCCCTTGTGGTTAAGTGTATGTGTGTGAGAGTCTGTTAGTGTGTATAAGTGTTTACCCTGGAGCCAGTTGAGAGAATTTTCTGTTTTCAGAGAAGTGCCAGACCCTAGACTCCTATATATGGTGGGTTCATTTCCCTGGAAGTTACTGACAGTTGCAGTATACAGCTCCCCATCTGCAACACAACAAAACTTATTATTAACATAAAATAAAAATGTTCACTGAATGCCACCATTGTAAAATATGAACATGTAGCTCAGGAAAGTTAGTAGTAGAGAGAACAGAGAACCCAGATCATGGGTTTAATTCCTAGGGAATGCATGAACGGATAAAATGTACAGTATACTTGCAATGCAATATAAGTGGCTTTAAAGGGATAGTTCACCCAAAAATGAAAATAATGTCATTAATGACTCACCCTCATGTCGTTCACTCGTAAGACCTCCGTTCATCTTCAGAACACAGTTTTAGATGTTTTAGATTTAGTCCGAGAGCTTGTTGACCCTTCATTGAAATCTACGTACATTATACTGTCCATGTCCAGAAAGGTAATAAAAATATAATCAAAGTAGTCCATGTGACATAAGTGGGTCAGTTAGAATGTGTTGAAGCATCGAAAATAAATTTTGGTCCAAAAATTATGACTTTATTCAGCATTGTCTTCACTTTCGCGTCTGTTGTGAAGCACATGCGCGAGACTAAAGTCTGCAATGATGCGGATGACGTGTTATCCTCAGACATGTTTGCAAAGTTTTTTTTTCAAACTTACAGTGTGCATCTCCCTTAGACTGTAAACGAAGCCAGAGCACAAAAAAAAAAAACAGGGCGCACCAGATAACACGTCAGCCACGTCACTGCAGTCATGTGACTTTAGTCTCACGCATTGTGGTTCACAACAGACACGGAAGAGAAGACAATGCTGAATAAAGTCGTAATTTTTGTTATTTTTGGATCAAAATGTATTTTGATGCTTCAACAAATTCTAACTGACCCACTGATGTCACATGGACTACTTTGATGATGTTTTTATTACCTTTCTGGACATAGACAGTATAGTGTACATAGATTTTCAATGAAGAGTCAACAAGCTCTTGGACTAAATATAAAACATCTAAAAATGTGTTTCAAAGATGAACGAAGGACTTACGAGTTTGGAACAACTTGAGGGTGAGTCATTAATGACATTATTTTCATTTTTGGGTGAACTATCCCTTTAAATAAAAGTATCAGAGGTAGTATGAATAGATGTATTTTCGCATAAGTAACCTTACCCACTACAATAGCTGTAGACCTGTAGTCTGGATTAAAAGGGCAACGTCCACGACCATCCTCCATAACATGCTCACCCAATTCATCTTTCTCCAGAGAAAAACTTGAAATGTTCTACAACGGTTCAAGTGATACGTAAGCACCGATCATTTAAGTGAAAATGAAAATCAACACATATTCAGAAGTAAAGAGATCGAGAACTCACAATGTAAGCACAGGTGGGGCTGAAGGCATATGTACCACACACATACAGATGTGTGCTATTCAAATGAAGTAAAATCTTGATGTAATTAAAGCAGTCCGTCTGAAACGCATAACAAACAGAGATGAAGTACCAATAAAGTTTTTATAGTTTCAGTGTTTGGATTCATCTATATATTCACAATCACCACAACACACACATTTCCATTATTTATTGGGACATTTCATAGACAAAATGTATATACACTATACAAACTGTATATCTGATCCACTTTCCCTAACCCAATCCCTAAACTTTACCCTCACAGAAATCTTTTATTATGTTTAATAATTGATTAAATTTGTGAGGACCTGGTCAGTCCCTACAACGTATAGATATCTGAACACACACCTGAGGGTCCTTTCCCTTAAAGCTGCATTCTTTCCTCTTTTCATCTGTTGTGTTCCATGACAGCTACAAAAGACACAAAAATACAAAGTAAAATCTAAATGCACGTTTTCATGCTTATGTTTTTCACAAACATCTCTACACACACTTACTGTTTTCTGTAGATACGTTGCACTGATGTTGTCCAGGCTGAGAGAGAATATGTTCTCCCTGGCTCCCACGTACAGCTTGTTTTCATCTGGGCTCAGCAGAAGTGTTGAATAGTTATACACACCATCCACAGAGAACTCTCTCAACAATCGCCCTTCAGCATCTTTACACACAAACACACATAAATACACGAGTTTAAACATCCTCCTTCACACCATATCATACAAAATAAGTAATTTTAAACACATGCATTCAACTTCTCAGGTCCTATTATATGTTCAAAACGCATGCTTCATTCTTCACATTCGTGTTTCACCTAAAAACTGTACAATCCCAGGTCATAAACCAGCCATTTCATATTACGTTAGTTTGCATGTCCAAGGTTTCCTGGCATGGCACATGGGTCACTAACCCTAACTAATCTACATCCATTACACTTGCATGTTCCACCACAAGTAATTACTGTGTGTTGCTGTTACTCCGAGTACAGTACACCAGCCAGGGTTTGCAAATGGTTTTAATAGCTCTTGTAAATGTTTACAATCAAGGATTAAACCCTCCTGCGTGTTTGGCTAAGATGAACGAACGTAACATTGGAGCAGTAAGGTAATAGGTCTTTTGGGAATGAGAAACGTTGTGGTAGTTTAAATAGCCCTTAAACTGAGTTAAGTTTTTGCAGATGAGTGGGTCTGACCGTGCAAGACACTCTGTGGCCAAGATTCTCTCTGTGCTCATTACCGAGTCAAACAACATGTCACCAGACAGAGCAAAGAGGACAGCAACTTCACGAAAACACACACAGGAAGGAATCTTAGACATTTTCAAAAGACTTTTTTGTGGACTGCACCAAGATTAAAGAAATGCACCAAGATTAAAGAAACGCTAAATCTACTGATAAAGAGGACTTCATTTCAGTCTTAATCAGTGGATTGCTAACAAATGTATAAAACAGAAAAACAATACCCAAAATATGTTTTTGGACATATTACCATGTTATCCATTTCTATTCTATTCTATTCTATAGGTACTCTGCATATACGCTGTAATTATTTTCTTAGTTTGCTAGTTTTCTTAGGTTTTTTTAATGTAAAGGTGCTTTGAAACAATGCAACATTGCAATAAAATAAATACATTTAAATTCAATTCAATTTAAAGTACCTTCAGGTGTCATGTAAATACAGTGATCAGTTTAACTTCTGCAATGGTATAAGCTAGACGCATTAAGTAAATGCCCATAAAGTAAAATCTAATTTACATAGCACTTAGGTCCCAGAAAATTTCCGTAAAATTGGCAGAAAGGCTTCTGTGTGAACACAAACACGTCCCGTAAATGTTCTTGGACCGCCCCGGAAAGAGTACCTACCTAGTAACATTGCGGTAACATACACGGAAAGGATTGTGTGTGAACAAGAAGCAGAAACAATGCTGTGAAGTGAGGACTAGGGATGCTCCGATCGATCGGCCGCCATTAAATGACGGGATCGGCACTAAATTTGCCGATCTCATGAGCCGATCTTTATGTTTACTTTTGTCATTATAGAGTTCCTGATGCGGCTGCAATAAGAGACCGTTTTAGACATTGCGAGCATTTTGTAGCCCGTTGCTCATGTGTGACGTGCACATTTGGATCTCTCTCTCTCCCTTTACAGAGATATGCGTATTTTCTATGAGGACGCGCTCCGGTCCTCAGCGGGATGCGTCTTCACATCCCTATCAAACAGCGTATACAACACATATCTATCATGGACACTTGCATCCTCATGCCGAAAGTTTATTACTTGCATTCGTTTTAAAGTTTTGAAGGTTTAAACTTCCATTTTCCTCACAGCTGCTCTTGTTTGCGGACACCCGCCGCACGCATACACAGCAGCCGGTCATCAGTGCACGTGAAGAGAACGATCTCTCCCACGTCTTAAAGCTACAGTATCCTAATTCATCTCTCAATAAAATTACTTTCTGCTCATCAGTGAAAAACTGTTGTACTTCATATGAATGCGTGTATATTTAATTCATACAGTAAAGACTGTGAAGTGTTTTATATTAATTACTTTTAACAGACATAAACCTTTTTACAGGCATATTACATTTCTCTTTGCAAGAAGAACTATTTGTTGTGCTTAATTATTTGATTCTCTATTAAAACAATAATATACCTTATTTATAGTTAGTTTCATTTCTACAAATGGTGTAAACTCTGCTGGATTATAGATAAAAGATTCCCATTCCACTGCCATTCTGTGATCGGCACTGATCGGCGATCATGATCTTGGTGATCGGTAATCGGCCCCAAAAATGCTGATCGGAGCATCTCTAGTGAGGACGCGCATGTCATTGCAACCACGAATTTATGGATCAGCTCTTTGACACAGGGAATTAAACGCAGATCAACATTCACAACGAGAAATGTCAGTAAACTGGACTGAAGTAGAGATCAGTGAGCTCGTCAATATCCGCGCTGAAGCTGAGATCATTCACCAGCATGACAAAACAGTGCATCACGTGCTCCTTACAATCTTGTAAGAAACAAACATGCATGCACGTGGTATTTCGAGAGAGAAATCACAGATAATTTGCTAACTTCAGACGCTGTAGAATAACCTACCAAGTGCAGGACTTTAAATACGTCACGTGTATTTACAGGATTTTCACATTATGTAAAGATATCAGAAAATCATTGGCAGTGTGAATGAACCAAAAATCAGACGATCCCGGACAAATCCCAGACGTATTTTCCGTCATCTCGGTGTGAAAGGACTTGAGAGGACATTTGCCACAATCTGAGCCCAGTGGATTCAGAATGCAACAAAAAATAAATTGTGAAGTTGTTTAGCCGCAACAACATAAACATATGGCCCACTTTTTCTTGGCCCAAACTTAACTTCTGGTAGAATTCCCCAAGTATGGTAGACTTCAAATCATAGCAACAAATACAGACCGGAAGTTAATTTTGGGCCAAGCGCGTAACTGCGGTCCAATGAAACCATCTATGGAGTACACGCTACTGACTTTTATTGACTGTACATACACAGTGATCCATCCAACTTCCTGAACTAAAGTTAAAAGCATCTCTCCTAACCCTGAACAACAAACTTAACCCAGGTTGCTTGAGGTGAGACTGCTGGTGTGGTAAGTGAAGTGTATAATAAATAGCTTTGGATAAAAACGCATCACTTACTGTATGGGAAACTAATGCGTGCTGTGATGTCATCTTCATTCGCCACGGTTGCTTGTAAAACTCCAGCCAAAAAAATCCATATGGTCAAAGGTAAGAGCCAGATAGACTTTGCAGTTTCCATGGCTACTTGTTTCCAGTGGACTTTGCATTTGGTTTTCATGGTTAATTCTTTGTATTTAATTTTTTATATATATTCCAGGTTTCTTTGGTATTCAGGATGTGATGTTAACACCCTATGGTTAACGATTATTGGTTCTTCTGTGCATAGGGTCACCAAGGTCCTGCCATATTTCAATCAGGTCCTCAAACAGGTCAAAGGTGAGCAGATATCAGACTTTTGTAAGCAAAATACACTTATGTGTAATGACACATTCCTCCTGTTAAGGACCATCTACATAAAGATTTCCAATTAGACTTTCTGAAATCTGCAGAGGAAGAAACAGAAGCACATTTAGAGTCATGATTAGATAGAAACAATAAACAGTCAATAATGAGACTGCATTTATTTTGCTGTAAAAATGGGCATCAACTATCTGAAATGAACAAAAACATCATATGAACTCTGACTTGAAGGAAATAAAGTAAGTGGGTGTTCTCCAATAAAGAAAAGTACAGTACATGCATTAGTGCTTGGTGGAAAAAAAGGCTGAATCAAATGTCCTCCTCTGTGTGACATTATCCAAACAGAATTTGGAAATTCACCAGCTCCTCCCTCTTGGCCTGATCAACTTTTAAAGGAGGTACGTCCAAAAAACAAGAAGGCTGTGATGTTTCCAATAAAATATTAACAATTACAATTAATTCAATACTGGTTACTTTCTGTTACATCATTGCTAAATTTATATTACATTTTATGAGATCCATATGTTGTCTTAAGCTATGCAAACCATTAAATGCAAACCATTTAGACCATTAATGGATGGAAGCTAAGTCATATTATTTATGTCAGTTATACAGTTAACAATTATAGATAAAAACAGACACAATGCATATATTATCTACAATACAAATGCATAGATGTTCAAAGTTACATAAGTGTGGGTAGACATCAAAAACAAGTTCAAAGCTACATACTAAAACTGTGTGACACACAAGCGCACACACAAAAACAAACAGAGCCATATAAGAAAAGCACTGCGCTGCAGTCTTTCATGTCTGAAGGAAACATAACTGTGCATCTGCTAAGACTCAGAATAAGACGACAGGCTCTTTTAAATGATTAAAGACTGAGATAAAAATAAAACATGCAGCTCACACTTACATGACTTCAGCTAGAAGCCCAATCACATCGCATTAACTCCCCAGAAACAACATTATGGCACCATTAAAAACTTCCTTACATTGATAACTACTTAATTTCTGTACGTGTGCCAAACAAAAACATGTTACTGCATTATATTAAAAGAAGATGATGACTCAAACTTGACTGGGGGACAAATGACACAAACTCTGAATTGTGGGAATCTTACATTTCAGATTAGACTCATGTCCACTCTTGTCCACTCTTTATTAACAATTACAGACAGTTGACTAAGAGCAGTAAACGATGAAAGCATAAATCAACTGTCACTTATATCACTTTATGACACACATTTCCCAAAGAAGACCTGCACAGACTGATTTTGTTACTACTATAAGACAAATGTAATGCAGTAACTGGAAGATCTTAAGATGAATCGGCTAGAAACAGATGCTAAACTCATATATTTGTGTGGTTGAAAAGTGGTCAACCGCAAATCTTCTTTTCAAAAGATCTCTGATACATGCAATAAACTGTCTAAACTAATAAACATTCATGCACTAACCCATTTTGTTGCACTAACTAGAACATTTCATTGGTCTGGTCTTTGCATTGTAAGTCCTCAGGGCAAGAAATTCAAATAAAAAGCATCAATATCAATGACTTACTTGACATTCTGACAAGCTTATCTATAAGTACAAACAGCGGATATTGCACACATCTGCAGGCACAGGCAACAACCTGGGGCTCATGTTCACGCAGCAAAGGATGTTTTCCTGTCCATAATCAGCTTGAGGTGTGACACGGTCAAAACCTCAGATAAAATGATACGCCAAATGGAGAATCAACTCCCTTCTGATTCAAAAAGCAGAACAAAACACATTATATTTACTAATACACAAGCATCAAATACTACTTTGATGAGACAAATGAGGTATTCATTGTCATGCTTCCATATAGTCTTTGATCCACATGGCCGATGCTGTTGTAACAGATCAGACCTTAAGTAAACAATAAAGCTCTGCTTTCATGTTTCTCCACATTCATTTATAAACCATCGAGGAGCTAAAACTTTTTATGTGTTTCATAGTAACACTCAAGAAGCTTCAGACTGACGCAAAGTATCATCAACTTCTGCTTTCTGGTGTAAAAGGTAAATAAGGTGTTGACTTAACTTTAATGAGAAATGTGATTGTTTAAGCAGTTACTGTGAGTAATTTGGTCTAATATGCGTTCATCATTATCAGTCATCCCTTGTGATGTTATCCTCCAAAGTAGGAGGATGTAAATGTCACATGGCCTGAAGCATAAACAAAGTTCAAAGTCCAACTAATGCAATGATAATAATCAGTTATTTTCAGTCACGATTAAAGTCAATCATTAATTTAATGTTAAATAATGCATTCTTTGATGTAGTTATTTCAAGTCAAGATTGATTCGCCACAAAGGAAATTTACGTTTTGTCCTCTACACGTGTTTACCTTGCGGGTACTCTGAAATTACGCATGGACAATCCAACACCACCTTGTTTATTTGAGCCCATTTCCACCCACCCCCAACTCACTCCCCCACCCTCCACCACAAACGCGCTACAAGCACCCTGTATCCTAAATCACCTATAGTAACCAAATCGCGAAATGTAACGTTAACTTAAATGCCCAGCAGAGAGATATTGAAAAGGTTATACGCTTTGCAACAGGTGATTTTGTGCACTCGTCATTCAACAGTTTAAGCCTTCTAAGAACAATAAATCCTCGACAGTAACGTTACCTCTTTTGGTGGACCACTACTGCCCCCTTTAACTTATTGTAAGCAATATTTGTTTAACTTACCACTACAGCGCTTGAAGCCATTGCCTCTGCGATAAAAAAGCGAGTTGAGGTGACTTTAAAATGAGCCATAAAATTTGTATTCCAGCGTGTTTGCCTCGTTCCCGGTCAACTATGCAAAAATCAACCGCTGATCTCCTCTCTCCTGGATCTAACGCTGAGACTTGACCCTCCTCCTCTCCTCCTCCTCCACACAGAGCCACACCTCTAAAACAGTCACACATGAAACTGGAGGGGCTCCTCTTTAAAGGCGCTTTGTTACTACTGACCATGAAACAATATAAATTACTAAACTGATAAACGCTGCTTGACAAAGTTTTAAATTACTTACGCGTTTTTTTTATTGGTTTGAGTGTATGAATCTAAGTGAAAAGATAAAAGTGTAAGAGATGTTAAATGTTCTTTATGGAACCACAGAGCACAGGTCACTTAAAAAAACTTTTAAATTGGACATTTCACAAGACATTTTTAAGATGTCAAATTAATCTTTGGTGCCCCTAGAGTACATATGTTAAGTTTTAGTTATATATATATAATTTTTTATAGCAGGTTAAAGTGCACCAATTTCATTCGGTATAATACAATGTGTTTGCGTAGTTTATGGTTTAAAAAAACACATTATTTTCTAGGGGTGCTCCGATAAATGCAGAGATACACCCATAATTATTCTGAATTGCACCGCTGTATTATTCACAGCTATTTCATGTACTACAGCTTTTGATCAGTAAGTCCTTATCGATCTGAAATTATTGTTAGTTTGAGTCGTTTAAAACATGCATTTGAAAAAGGAACACTCATCAAACATAATCATTATACATATTCTTTATTTTTATGAAAATACCTGAAAAGGTTTGAAGAACAGCAATATAAATATAGATGGAATTCAGTCATGTGACCTTTTACATCATGCCGCCATCTTGAGTACCTACCGAGTACCAGTAGGCTACTGACAAGCATTGGCTAGCTTGCTACGATTTACGGATTTCTTATCTTTTACTGTCTATGATTCTTATGGATACAGTAAATGGCTACGAAAGCAAACATGTCACACTTCGACTGTCATGAACAGAAACGCTACTTAAAAAAATATATCTTGGTAAGGGTGTGATGCCTACTCGATCCCTGATGCGTTCTTCCAGCCGCTGTCCGCTGCTACCGAACTACCACTATTTTACAACATAAGAAGGCGCGACACAGCATGAAACTTTGCTCGAGGTATCACCTGGATCTCTACACATGAAGGCGAGCATTGAGAACATTGTTTATGTACACATAGTTTACTAAAAAGAAAGGTTTTGTACAACTGACTTTTTGGCTGTTATGGTGTCCGCTCGTCATCTCTGCCAGACGTAAATAATCGATTTCCGAATGCGAATGAAAGAATCTCATATGAGGCTCCTTTTTCAACTAAAAGGTCAATATTGTTTTTCACTTGCGACAAAACAACGAATTATCCATGCATTTATATGGAACCATGCTTTAGGAGCTATCCATCTTTACTCTCCTCCCTCCTTACGTCGCATTCGCAGATAAATACATCTTGACTGGGAAGATGGTGGCGAGCGGAAGCCAAATCAACCAAAGTCAGTTGTTCAAAACCTTCTTTTTAATAAACTCTGTGTTTACAAACAATGTTCTCAATGCTCGAGTTCACGTGTGTTTCTGCACGAGAGCGCCCTCTGGCTTTTGGATGTAGCTGTATTTCACTGTAATTTATTGAGAAGCATAGCAAGCATCATCAGCCGATTGATCGCAGCATCCCTATTATTTTCCACATACTGTAAATTTTTGAACTGTAAAGTGCTGAGTCCCTGATTGGCAAGCTAATCTGTACGTTCTGATTGGCCTGAATACCTCTGACGTCAGCCGGAAATATGACGCTCAATATGTTTAAAAGATTTGCTCGCAATGCTAACAGAAGTTAATTTACAGGCTGTGAGTCAAAGCGGAAGAAATTATGATAATGTTGGTCTTGTCTACATCAAGAGGCCCAGGAAGTAAACTATTGCCTCAATCCGTGTGTTTGTTGTAGTGAAAGAAAAGAGATATATGTTGGAGACGATAACTTGTGTCATTGTTTACTTAGGGGTTTTGTACACTTTGCATATTGTTAACATGTACTAATAAACACTTACACACCAAAAGAAATGTAAATCGTACCATAATTGCTCTTTAAAATTGCCACTTTGTAGGTGTGAGCAAAAATATCCTTTTAAATGCAAATGAGCTGATCTCTGCACTAAATTGCAGTGCCGTGGTTGGAGAGTGCAGATTAAGGGGCGGTATTATCCCCTTCTGACATCACAAGGTGGGGCCAAATTTCAATGACCTATTTTTTCTTACTGTTACTGTGTTGTTCTTTTTTACCTTTTTTGGTTGATAGAAGCACTGTGGACCCAATTATAGCACTTCTTAAAGTTCTTAAACATGGAAAAAGTCAGATTTTAAGGAACCTTTATTTTTAGGAGTGATAAATACTGTAACTATTTAACTTAAGTATACTTGTTTTTAGTTGTTTAAAACATAATAGCAACGATTATACAGTCGACCACATTTGGTTACTGGTTGTGGTTTCAGTACTATTCAGTAACATTTAACTGTTACAAGATACCAGAAGGTGATTTGGCAAAAGTGCTAGTTTAACTTAAAGTCCCAAAAGTAGACAGAGCCTAGTTTCAATTGAGGAGAACAATTCACAGTATAGTGCTCAAAGAAAATTACAGGGGATTAGAGATAGATCAAGAGCCAGAACAGAGCTCAGGCATCCATGAAATCTCAGAAAGTTGGCGTCAGATAGAGTCTAATACTTCTAATGAGGAGTCGTTCTTTTACTCCAAAGTTAGTACTTGGATGAGCTTATGCCAGAACGTAGTAATTTCCAACATCTTTTTACTTAAAATATTTTTTGAATCACTCATTCACTCATCTGTATACTGAATGAAAGTTACAATGTTGCTTTGATGATTTGGTATTCAATAAAAGGGCCCTCAGACCTCACCCTGTTTGTGAAGAAATAACAGAACTCATGCCGTGAAGAACTTGTGCAAATATCTAACAGTGTTTCATCTATAAAGAGAAAAAACACAGAGTGGGTGATTCCTGTATGCTTAATGCTTCAATATCATTTAGTATGTTCTTCATGTTTTCTGTATAGAATTAAGATCAGTATCTGTCCCTGCCATCTTCTAGCTTGTCACCTAGGTAACCAATTGCTCAGTTTACTCATACACATTTGATAAATAGGAATGCACAATGCTCTGTCTTAACCAGGTCTGATCTAGAATTACAGTTTTGTAGGTTTAAATTACAATAAACTTTTAGAATAACCGGTCTGATCCAGTATTTTTTTAAGCATTTCTAGATATGTATTAACTACTAAAATAGTGTCCTTATTGTACTTAAGCCTTCTTTTAACATTGAAATTATGTTTATTTTGTAATGCCCAATGCAATAAATGTGTGTTTGTGTGTGTGTGTGTGTGTGTGTGTGTGTGTGTGTGTGTGTGTGTGTGTGTGTGTGTGTGTGTGTGTGTGTGTGTGTGTGTGTTTTATTTACATAAATAAACCTCATAGGTTAAGAATTATTATGCTGCTGTAAGGAGTACTGTGCAGCTTTCCACCAGTATCTTTCATCTTTTAATCTCTGGCTGAGTTGCAAATGCACTACTAAATGGATGAGTTACGACAATCCATCAAATATGGTTTGGTTTATAAAACACTGATTAAAAGACTCAACCATATAAAAGCTTAAACAGCTGAGCAACCAAATGCATTCAGCAGACACAGAGCAGACAACCAAAATAGTCCAGACATGCAACTCCAAACCTCCATCAGAGGTATTAAGCACCTAGAGAGAGAGAGTTACGTCTCTCTCTCTCTCTCTTTCTCTCTCTTTCTAGCTTGCTCAAACAGTCGCACACATGCGTCTGACTCAGCAGACTGTCATCCTTTTCAGATTCAAACTCATACTGTACAAAATAAAATTCAAAATCACTGCAATAACGTTTTCTTGTGATGTTAAATATGGTTTTGACATAAAAAGTTAATACATACATGACCTGAGCTATTTTGTATTAGTTGTAATAATGTTTCCGTTGGGCAGCTGATCTGTCCCCAAGTGCATGGCGTGAACAGTCTGATGAGTTTTGGCAAAGGAGAGGGATATCTTGAGTAAACACAGAGGTTGCATTCCCAGGCTCAGAGACTTGACCGGTGATTAAATACTGACATTAGTCAGAGTGAACAACGGCCCATATAAATAAATAAACTCTTCCCCCTTAAGGACCAGCCACGACCAGTGTAGGCAATATCATATGCCCTACATGCCTCTACATGGGAGGGGGACCCTTTTCAGAGCAGTGTACAAAAATGTACAATGAGGTGCAGGTTGATTGTGAAAGTCTGTAAATTGAAATTATGTCTAAATGAATGAAACAGTCCTCTATCGAATCTGTGATGGGTTGTACTGTATATTTAAAACTTCAGGACAAAGATAAAGAGAGTAACAATACTAAGGCAACTCTTATTTTCTTTCATTTTTACAAATCAGTTTAAACATTAATTCGTCACCTCAGCTGTAAAATGTTTAAATATAAGGTAACATGTTAATGTTTTATTGTGAATTTTGTGTACGTGTTGTTCTGTGTCCTGTGTGAAATGCTTTTATGCTGCAACAAAAATTGCCTTTGGGAAATAAAGTTGAACTGAACTGATTTTTCCTGTTAAGAGGAGTATAGACAGCCACATCAGAACAACGGATTTGGATGTTCTTCAAGACTTATGCAAGACATATAAGGATGAAATAAAAGGTCATATAAGACTAGAGATCATTACCTCATCTCTCAAGAGCAACAAACCAGGAATCAAGTGAGGGAAACAGTAAAAAAAGAAAGATGGAGAAAAAGGGAAAACAGAGATTCTGCTTGTGTGTGTCTGTATTATAGAAGAGATGATGTTTAAAGAGCACCTATGGTCTGTTTCACATTTTACATTTCCTTGTAGATCAGTAATTTTTATTTTTCTTACAGTATGTAACATTGAATACTACCATTCAAAAGTTTTAGGGTCACTTTGACTTTTTAATATTTTCTCTACATATTACTATAATAGCAAATTGATCAAAACTATGGACTAACACAGATGGAACTATGAAAGTCAATACTGTGACTGAAGAAATCCATAATATATCAAAACAGAAACATAACCTGGTGGCAAAAAATGCATAATAGTTTATAAATGTTAAATAAATAATTGTGCTTTTTAATGTTAAAATAGCTCTTTGTCCCTCCTATGAGATGTCGATCTCAGAAATGGCCCCAAGCATATTTGAGTTTGAGATCCCTGCATAACAGCATTTAACACTGACTGACATTCAGGGTGCACCTATAATATTATTAAGCTAAGCCTTTAAATCTGGTTAACTGGAAAGTCACTTTTTTATGAAGGCTAAACACAAATTAAAGGTGAACATTAATATATTTATCCTTTTTTTTAATATGATATAGTTTTATGGGAGAAGATTTCATTGGCAAAGGTTTGTTTTTGGTACAGACATCCATTGTATTTTTGATATCATACAGTTATCAGATTTATACCGTATCGACTGAAATTAAGAAGTATATCATGAAATTTTTTTTGTCAATATCGTCATGCTCCCTCCCTTTGGTGTGTAAGTGTGTATTAGTACATGTTAATGATATGCAAAAGGTACAAACCCCAAAGTAAACGATGATGCAAGTTATCGTCTCCAAAAATCTTTTTTCTTGGACTACAACAAACACTCTGATTGTAGGCAACAGTTTACTTCCTGGGATTGGTGATGTAAACAAGAATGACATTATCATAATTCCTCCTGCTTCGGACTCAGCCTGTAAGTTATCTCCTTTCGGAATTGCATTGTGAGCGAATCTTTTAAACATGTTAAGGAGCGTCACATTTCCGGCCAATCACAGTGCTTTTCAAATCAATGATTTTTGTAAAAAATCTGTGCGTTTCAGGAAGAGAGTGAAATTGTAAGCTACAAAAATGTACGATATGTGGAAAATAATGTATTTTTTTACCATAAACCATGCAAACACATTGTATTATCCCAAATACACAAAATAATGTTGTTTTATAGCAATGAAATAGGTGCTCTTTAAAGCAAAACTGTGCTGATTTTTTTTGTCAGTGCTTTTGCATTCTTTAGCTTAGGGGTTGCCAATCTTGGTCCTGGAGGGCTGGTGTCCTGCAAAGTTTAGCTCCAACTTGCCTCACACACCAGCCTAGAAGTTTCTAGTATGCTTAGTAGGACCTTAATTACCTGTTCCGAGTGTGTTTGATTAGGGATGAACTCTGTAGGATACTGTTATGTCTGTAAAAAGATGACTCGTACTGAAGCTTTACTTACCGTTAATCTTCATAGTCATCACCAGTTTGTTTCACATCATTGAACTGGAACACTCACCATTACTTCCATTCAAATCTCTTAAAGTGACCGGGGCTTATTTATCTTATTAATGTAATGAACACATTACTTTAACTAAACATCAGATTATTAGTCTAGCTGAACACACAACAGATACTTACACTCCTGGACGAAATTTTGGTACCACCTGCTTTAGCTTCTCAACATAACCATTGCTCTGTAAGTAGCAGGTCAGTTATAAACAAATTGAAACTGTTGAATATTAGCATAAGGGAACATCTTGACAGAAGAAAAATCTCAGGATCTCAGAAAGTAAAGTAACAATGACCCAAATAAAAGACCAGTCAGGACATGAAATGTTGTTTCAGACCTCACTTCTCATCATTAGTTCCACCCAGTATGCCCAAACTTGATACTAATAAGGGTCTTGTTCTAAAACAGTGTGTCAGCTCTGCATGAGGGGAACTGGGCTTATACAGACCTGTCAACCTAGCACTGAAAGCTTCTCCATTCACATTGTACTGTATAAGGGGGTGCTGGGGGTGGAGTGTTGATGAATGTGGGAGAGAGTGTGTGTGAGCACATTGTATTTATGATTCATTCAGTGCTGAATTATAGCCAGAAACTTTTAAACTAATCTCTCCCAATGGATCTACACACCCCACTGTGGGTGTGTACACACACCCAGATAAAGAGAAAGGCTGCTTTCACACATTCAGATGTTAGGAACACAAAATATTAGAACTTATTGTGCAATAACCACTTGTCTGTGTATGTTGTTTGTGTGCGCTTATGTGCATAATTGCATACAAAGTTTTTCATCATGCATGTGCATGTTTATTCTCAGACATTTGTCTCTACAAGTTTTAATTATTAGACCATTTAATCAATCAGAACAGTGTTTTAATAAGAAGCTGTCGGGCTATTATCAAAGCTATAAATTATAATTACAATTCCTGTATTTAGGACACAATGTAACGTTGATCCTTGCAAGTCTTCATCCCAATGGGATGAAGATGAGGACACTTATATTCTCTAAGGGGTCATCTCTCAAAAGCTGACTTTTCCAGCTTGATGTTTACACTGGTCACAGATGTTGAGGGAAATGATGCAATGCAAAAAAGTATCTCTTTATCTTAGTTCCGATTAAGTTAACCATGCAATTACTCAAAATGTACTTACAAAATCTATTGTTTAAAATGAGTCCATGCAGATTAAACAGAAACCCCAACTTATAGTAAAACTGCTTTGTAAAATGTGTATTGTGATTTAATATAAAATCTACACAAATTTATATTCATATGTTTCCTGCATATTAATGTGCTTGAGAGATTGTGGGTGCTTTGTGCTATAAAATTGTATCAAAATGTAAATGTTTGGTGCACATAATAATAATGTGTACAGTATGAGAAAAATAAACAAATGTATTTTCTAGTTATCAAAACATTATCAACACAAAGTAGTCCAGTGTTATCATGAACAAATCCAGACATTTCACGAAATAAAAAAACTCACTAGCACATTTTACAGACCTACAGAAATAGAGGCAACCAGGCTTTAGGGATACTGTGTGTCTGGGACTGGAAAACCCATACAGAGGGAAATGGATGGAAACATAGAGAATCATGGACAAAAATGTGCTGCAATCTGAAACTGTGTTAGAGAATGGAAAATAATTTAGCACTCAGCGGCAAAATACCTCAAATGTAGTGAACATCACACTATCAAAAACAAAGTCCTATTAAAATATCTAAGACAAAGGTTCATCAGATCAATAAACTATTTATGAAACAATGTAAAATTATTGCTTCACACTGTCCCATTCAACTCGAAACTATGAACATCTGTTGGACAAAAAGCAGCCACAATTAAACTTGCCAAGTTATGTTTTGATTTTGGATTTTTAGCTTTTTAAACATTTGTGACCCTGGACCACAAAACCAGCCAGGTATATTTGTAACAATTGCCAACAATACACTGTAAATGGGTCAAAAATATACATTTTTTGAATGCCAAAAACATTAGGTTATAAAGTAAAGATCATGTTACATGAAGATATTAGTAAATTTCCTACCGTAAATATATATATATATAAATGTATTTGTCATTAGTAATATGTGTTGCTTATAGAGATTCACTGATATATCGGCTAATAATCAGTATTGGATGATAAAAGCAAATTTTCACACTATCGACCAATAGTTTAAAAACAGCCGATAGTCATGGCCAACATATATCTTGTCAATCAAAAGAGAACAGGAAAATGCAATGAATTTGAAAAATCTTCCGAATGTAGTTAATGCAAGTTAAGGTAACCATCAAACTATTGGTATTGACAGATATCAGTCGGAATAATCAGCTATTGGTATCGGTGGAATTTATTTTTTTATATCGGGGCATCTAGTTGCTAAGACATCTTTAAAGGCGATTTTCTCAATATTTGCCTATGCTAAGTCTTCCTATCCTAACAAACAATACATCAATGGATAGCTTATTTATTCCATGTTCAGTTGATGTATAAATCTAAAAAAAAATTACCATTTTGACTGGTTTTGTGGTGCAGGGTCACATTTGAAGAATCTGCACAAACCCAGTGAATTCCAAAGACACTTTTTTTTGTCTGTGCTTCTTAGATAGACAAAACATATGGGGATGATTTCAGGCTTTTACTGTGTCACTTTTAAAACACAGATTTTTAATTTATTATTTATTTAATTACTTATTAATGTCACTGTATTGTATGTATGTATATTGTGCATTAGTAAGAATTGTACCAAAACAACAACAAAAAAAGAAAAACATTTAATTCAGTATCGGCTGGGTTATGGCGCCATCTTCCGTCAATGCAGGAAACTATCATGTTGCTGTTGTAAAGACGTATGAGCAAAACTAGTGAAACAATAGCGTCCTCTAACGTACATGTTTTGTACTATTACTTTAATTTATAAAAATGCCCACAAACAAACCAGCGTGTCTGCAAAAAAATGTTGAATACACGCATGTCTATGGTTAAAATCTACACATTATGTGGTATAAAATGCATTGAATTTAATTTGATTAACCTTTTCAAATCTCGCCCATTTGTATCGACGGATAGTATTGCTTGCGGTACAAATATCTGCACACAAAATCGAAGGGCACATATTTTTTTGCGGTCACAGTCTTCATCTTTTACTTCTGACAGCGAGGAGGAGCCCGGGCTGTTTATTCGTTCACGTCACTCTTTCTCTCATTCCCTTCTTCCTTCCTTCCTGCTGAACACAGAGAGCCACATCCAGCAACAATTCAAACTAGAAAGCGACATACAAATCGTCCAAAGTGTTTTCTACGTATACACCCGATTTTTGGAGCGTGGTAAGTCTCTTCATTATTGCCATGGAAACAGAAAATGAAACTATTCGAAATGACCCCCGAAAATGCCGGGTGTCCCACTGTCTATCCCAGCGAAACTCGCCGATTTCTTTGTAACTGGCCTCAAAAATAATTTGCACTCTGAACTGGATGCTAATATTTACATTTCCGCTCTTCATCTGACACCTACATTGCGATTTACGTTCGTAATTCCGAGGGAGAGTTCGGTATCTGGGTCATTTTGCAGAGCCAAAATGTCGCCTTTTCTTTTTAGTTCCACATTCTCGCATGGCACAAACAGATGGCGTCGGGAGGGGAATGGAGGGAGTGAAAAAGAGCCGCATAAACGAATAGAGCAGGCCACGCTCGCCCTCTCATTCCTCCAGCTAGCCTATAGCTCAATGCATGACTAGAGCTAAACTTAAAGACAGGCCCATCCCATGCAGTCTGGATCAAAGTTTTTCTTACTTGAAGTTGTCGGTTTCTTCAACTGCCTGAATGTAGTTGTTGATGTTGCAGAACCTGGCTAGTTTTATGATCAAGCTAGCTGGCTAGTGAGTTTGTAAGGGGTTCGTTTGGTATAGTCATGTTAGGTTAATTTTTAAGACGTGGACCACATTAACCCCTCTGTGATTGACTGTTCGTCAACAGTTTTGACCGCAGGTTAGGTGCAACATTGTCACGCATCTTTGTGAGCTCAGCTGCTCAGTATCTGTTTCCTGTCCGGTTGGCAGTACATTTCAAATATTCAAACACATTTTTACATGAAATTGAATCTGGAGTGTGTTGTTAAAATATAAGTTGACGTAAAGGACAGAAGAGAATTGAGTTTTCTGCACATGTAAATTAAGAGGTGTCACAGAGGGGCAGGGTCGTGTGAAATGAAGTGGGACTGTTTCTCTGGACAAAAGAATGGCAATTATTGAAAGACCAATGAAGGTGTAGATCGCTTGTTTTAAAACACTGATCTTAAAAATTTGAAAAACGTTTATGTACATTTATGAATTGAGTTGTCTGAACCGTAGTCACCAATGCATTGAGTGTTATTTTCAGGTTGCTGAGGTCACCTCTAGATGGAAACAGAAAACTGTAATGTGTGTAATGTAGCCTACTGTTCCTTGCAGTGAGACAGTCTATAATATATCAATATCAAAACTTACCATTTTGTCACCTGGATTTTTAGCCCTTTGGTATTATCAGTTTGGCTGTATATTTAATTAATTACTTAATGAAAGATAAAAGGGTTAATACATTGTGTTAACTATTTACCAAATGAGTCCATATTTCACCACTGACTCCCTAATAACAAGTTAACAAACAAGTTGGTGGAGCATTGTGTTGGCAACAAAGGTCATGGGAACCTGCTGATGAAATGAAGATGTTGAATGCAGGGTGTGTGGTAAAAGTGTGCAAAAATGTGAATTTTGTTTTACTCATTCTTTCCAAAAATAGGGCCCTATGAAATCTGTTTTATTTTTTCCCAAGTTCCATTTTATTTATTCTCAAATTTCATTCACTTTTTCAATTTGTCTGCTTTTAATGGTTAAATAAAATGTAAGGAATCAAAAAGCATCTTATCAACTAAAAACATTAAACGAATACAATTTAACAACGTACTTTGGCTGTCAAAGTTACCACAATGTACTTTAACCATGCTACTGACAATCAACCAAATCTTTTTTTTTCTTTTATTATAAGACTATACTTATCTTTGTTGTACTTTTTAGATATCTGTAGTAAATGTTAATATATTAGATATGAAATGATAAAAACAAAACGGCTGCAAAAGTTGATCAGTTAACTTATTCCCCGGCAGCTTTTTTTTCTAAAAGTTGCCCGGCAGCATTTTATATAATTTTTATAGTTTCACAAAATGCCTACCAGAAAAAAATTTCTTCTATAACAGGAATTTTTTTTTTCATCCTATCTTCATTTGTTCTTATGTTATAACCTCTTAAATATGGGTAGGTTTCTTTAAAAATACCAAATTTCAAGGAGAAGCTGAATTAATTGCATTTTGTAAAGGAATTTTTGAGATCAGATTCAGAATTATTATCAAAACATACACAGTGTTTTAAATTTGTAAAATTAGTTTTTGCTTCAGTTTTTATAAATTTGGTAAGCCATCTAGTGGATAATAGTGTAATTACAGATTGCCGTAAAAACTCATCAGGAAAGATTCGTTGGCAAGGAAATGTTTTCTCTTAATTGACGAGATAACTCGTCAATGGCAGGAACAGACTTAAAGGTCACATTCTTCCTGATCCCACTTTTCAAACTTTAGTTAGTGTGTAATTTTTGCTGTTAAATCATAAATAATACCTGCAAAATGATAAAGCTCAAAGTTCACTGTTAGGCGATATATTTTCTTTAACAGAAGTCGCCTTTCAGAGCCTACAGCGCACGGCCGGTTTGGACTACAGCCCTACTTCCTGGTTAAATGACGTCAATATAAGAGTTTTTGACTAAACTCCGCCCACAGGAATATGTCTGTCACAATCTCTGCTAAGCTAAGCTGCTGTCGAATCACATGACACTAAACAAGCAACAATCAGAACTCGTTACGTATTTCTGAAGGAGGGACTTCATAGACCAAGGAAGACATCAGCCCGTTTTTAGGACAGTGAGAACAGTGCTATACAGATAAGTAAATTGTGAGAAAAATACCACGTTTTTTTTACACGTGAAACATGAACACATGTTATATTGCGCACCGTAAACACAATCAAAGCTTCAAAAACACAGGAAGAACGGGACCTTTATGAGTAGTGAGTGATTTTCATTGTAGTCTGTAATGAACATTTCTGACACAGAAAGCAACAGTCTGCTGTCACTTTAAGATTTTGTGAATGATCCTGCAAATATACTTTCAGTGCTGTGTGGACGTGTGCGCGCGCAAGACAGATGAGGGAGGAAAGTATACTGTACCTCTCTTGTCTGCTGTGTCCTGAGCTTTGACGAAACCTGCTTGCATTGTTGCATTGCTTGTTGATGAGGCAACGCTTGTCATTGTTTGCAATACATGACGAGAAGAAGCTGACGTAACGCTAGCTTTCTTTATATCCAACATTACACAAAAGTAAAATGTTTCCATGCATTTCTGTCATTTTTTTTTAAAAAGTACTAGCATTTGAAAATGAGTTATAATGGTTTTTAGAAATGACAATCCAAAATTTGCCAAATTTCGTGACATTCCGCATTGTACTGTAAATTCCATTTTCATGCTTGGATTCTGTGATTTCGTTTCTAAACAAATATTTAATTAGATTTTTCACGAAACTAAATCAAATATGTAAAAGTGTTCTTTTACACATGTACACTTTTACAAAAGTGCAGAAGCTGCAGTCATACTAATATATTCTTTAATCTTGAGATTTTCAACCTTAAATAAAAAGATAGTCCAGTTTCTAAACCGTAAAATGTTTTAAATGGCCCAAGTATAAATGGCCCAAAAACAAATGTATTGAGTTGTAGGCTACGCTTTAGTGATCTGCTTTTGAGGAAAATCTTCCCCTGCTCAAAACGATGGTGGTGTGGTGTGACAGTGATGTCACAGACCAACTTATTGTTAATGACATTTGTTGACAACTATTTTCATAATAGATTTTTATCAATTTGGTTGATTAGTTATTGCAGCTTTATGCACACATACATGTATATACATTTAAAAATGTGTGATTTCCTTATCATTAGCATAAACCTAGCTGGAGGTGCAAAGATGCTGGTCTTGCTTTTTTTGTATTTTACACTCAAAATTGACATAACATTGCCAGAGTGCCTTTTGTGTGAACGGAAACAAGTCCCAGAATTGATCCCAGGATGGATGGAGATTCGGTTACATTGCTGAAATCAGTCCCAAAACACACCCTGTGTGAATAAAAGGTGGGAAATTGCCGTAAGGGGTGTCTTAGTGATAGTTATCGTGCAACTCCTTGATTGGGTTTTAAGTGCAGATCAACGTTCACAACTAAAAACTGTCTGCAAACTGGAGTGAAGCAGACACCAGGGAGTTCCTCACTATCCGCGCTGAAGCCTAGATCTCTTGCTAGTTTTTAACAGTACACAATGCACTAGTTTATGATTGAATCAGAATAATTGCACAAGCATGGTTTCTCGAGAGAGAAATCACAGATAATAAGATCCTGCGAATATATTTCACCAATTGCAGGTACATTTCATGTCACACTTTGATTTCACGTTTTTACGAGATCCTTTCAGGATGTGTGTGAACACATGCGCACATTCCAGAAAATCACAGGGAGTGTGAATGAACCAAAATCACAAGATCCTGGGGCAAATCCTCAATTTAAATGAATGATAGATAATACTTTTATATTCACATTGCCTGTTTTAACCTAGTTATTGAATGTCATTATTTACCTCTTGATTTTTTTTAGATATTTAGAGTTGTGTTCCTTTCGTTTCTATAGAATTTGTCCTGTCTTCTTTCTTTTCCACCTGTTTCATATTATGCCCATACCAAAAACTTGACTTTTATTTTTTTCTTTGCATTTTTCTTTTGTTTGTCTCTCTTTTAATATATCCCTTCTTTAATTCTCTTTCTTTATCATTCTTTCCCATCGCTCTTTCTCTCCCTCTCTTTTTCTCTCTGTTTATCTCTTGCTCTCTCTCCCCTCCCTCCCCTGTTTTTTAATCTCCTCCCCTCTCTCCCTCTTTTGCTCTCTCTCTATTTGCTCTCACTCTTTCTCCCTCTCTCACCATTTGCTCTCTCACAATGACTCCCTCCCTTTCTCTCTCTCCTCACTGGTGAAGGCTTCTCTTCTCCTCCCTTATCCCTCCATTTTCTCTTCTTTCCCAATCCTTCTCTCTCAGCCATTTTCTATGGAGGTATACCTATTTATGATAAGTGGTTAAAAATCAATGCTCGCCCAGTTATTGATTACTGTAGGAATAATGCTTTATGTATATTCCACAGTTATTATATACATGAAAAGCATGGATGGGCATAAATCATGAAACACTAGCAGTAATTATTGCTAATTTCCATGTCAGTTTGGGTTTATTGGCTAGTGTGTAGCGAGCACATGGATGATAAACAATGTGTTCATATTTGTTTACTTGCAGAACAAAAGTGAAGATTTGATTAATTTATCCGTCACACACTTTGAATAAAAGCATATGCTAAATGTAAAGACACCGTGATGCGGTTTAAACTGATAATTATTTGCACATCACGTAGTTTCTGCACAGAGCTGACTTTTTAAAGCACAGGCCGAAAGGATCTCGTGTGATGCGTGAGATGTATGCGTGCCTCTGTCCAGTAAGCCTGTTTCAATGTGCTTGTGAATGGTTTTCCCCCAAGCTTTGCATAACCTGTCTGAAGAATTGGATGGCATACATCTCTGTGTTTACTTCCTTAAGAATATTTTCCTTGCGTATTTTGAACTTGCTGTCGCCTTTCATACAGAATCTGATGACAAATCAACATTTTGTTATGTTTTCTGATGATGGCATATTTTGTCCGTTCTTCTTCTTCTGTGACTTTCTGTGTCAGGCCCACATACTATCTGTGCCAGGCCCACATACTATCTGTGCTCTTGCTGTGATGTACATATATGACTTAAATTGTTACAAATGATATCACAGTCTTGTTGACACCATGACTATGTGTGTTTTTAGATGTGTTGTGTGTGAGAGACAGAGAAATAAAGGGGAATGGACAGAGTAGAAGAGAGAGGGAGAAAGAGAGAGAATGAAAGGGGGAATTGAGTGAGTGAGTGAATGAGGGAAAAAGTGCAATGTGTATGCTTGCTTGCACCAAAGGGAGCGAGAGAGAGAGAGAGAGAGAGAGAGAGAGAGAGAGAAAGAGAGAGAGAGAGAGAGAGTGGGGGAGGGGAAAGTAGAGCGAGAGAGAGAGAGGGAGATAGACTGAAAGAGAGAGAGAGAGTCAGAGAAAAACAGAGCTCTCACACGGAGAACACAGAGAGAGAGAGAGAGAAAGAGAGAGAGTATAAGAAACACAGAAAAGAGCGTTGTGTGTTTGTCCAGATAACACACATGGTATAAGTGAGGGGGGCAGGAGGTGAAATCGAACCTGGGACACTGCTTTAGGATGAGATCTCTCAAACACCTGAAACCACAGACCAAGAAAAATGTGGTGAGTTTGAAACTGCTAGGATGCCCTCTCAGGGCACAGTTTGTGTGTGTGTACACTAATGTATGTTACTGGATAGCCCGGTTGGCTGCCATCAAATGGCTTGATTTGTTTTACATTTGATTTGATTCTTTCTTGTTTTAAACATTGAAATGTTGACTCATTTGAATTGTGAGTTTAGCTACTTGTCTGCTTTGTCCATTTCTCTTACACTGTTGTAAACCTTAAATTCTCTGCCTTTCATTTTGTCAGTCTCTCTGTTTCTCTTTCTTTTTTCTCATTCTCTCTCTTTCTTTCTGTCCTCACTCACCCATTCACTCTCTGCCCCTCCCTCTCTCTTTTTTCTGTTCCTGGTATTAACTCTTTGCCGCTCTCTCGTGCTCGCTCTCCGCAGTTCTGTACAGTCTCTCTCTGCATTTGTGAAGACCTTGCACATAGTCATATTCTTAAAAATTGCTATAGTCAGTCATTAACTCTTTCTCCACCAGCATTGTTTTTTTTTTAAGTTGCCAGCGGCAGCAAATTTTATGATTTTCACTTAATTTTAATGCTTTCATAAAATGTCCTTCTTTAAATATATAAACATACAATATATCAAATGAAAGAACAGACTTTCAAACTAGAAGAAACACGTTTCATCCTACCTTCATTTGTTCTTTTTATCACCTCTCAAATATGGGTAGATTTTTTTCAAAAATACCACATTTTGAGCAAAAAACTAAGATAATTCCATTTTTGTGAAGGACTTTTGATAGAGATCAGATTCAGAGCGATCCTCAAAACATACACGGAGTTTGAACCGTTTGCCCTAAGGGAATACTTCCGGGTTATATTAGTTAGGTAAGCCACCTGGTGGATAAGAGTGGAAATACGGATTGCCGGAGAAACTTGTCATTGGCAGGAATGCGTTTTCTCTTAATTGACGAGTTAACTTGTCAATGGTAGGTTAAACGGTTATCATTTGTGCAATTAGAGTTCATTTGAAAAGGGTCAAATTGGAGTTAAAAGAGTTAAAAGAGTGAGACCGAGAGGTAGTTTGTTAAAAAGTATAAAAACTAGAGAGGATTGATTGCATCAACTTGCTTTATGTTGATCTCTGATCAAGTGTGAACATCATAGTTTTTGTGGAGTCAAATATGTAATTGTCTGTTCTGTTAGGGTCACCTCAGTTGTGGTTGTATATAGGGGAGAGTGGGGCACAACCTAACACTTTTTGCTTTTGGCTCAATCATTCAAAAAATATTTGAGTTTGATTAATTATATTTTTTATAATTTAAGCAACACACACATCTCTGCTACAAATGAACATTTGAAGTTTGTTTCTATTAGTTACCATTCTTGGACAATTACACAAACGTGACAGAAGTGCAAATGTTACAACTTACCCCATAGGTGGGGTTAATTGTAACAGACAGGGGGTTAGTTGCAAATTAAGTTTGCAGGCAAATATTTCAATACTATTTTGTCTATATACTTGAAGTGTTTATATATCTGTCTATAATAGAGAGGTATTAACACACTGTATTCATTCATCCAGCCCTTTTCTAACAATAGTTCACTTGAATACAAATATCTAAATATGTGAGAAAAAGCAGCACAATTATAAAAAAAATTCTATGTGACCCAGTCTGTAATAACCATACTACAGTTTCAAAAATCAAATTCTGAGATAATGAGCATCAAAGTCTGATTTTAGCCATTAATTTCATTATGATTTCCATCTTTGACGTGACCTTATTCAATCAATATTAAAGATATGATGAAAAATAAATTTGACACACGATTTTTGATAAGACAGGCACATTTATTTTGTTGGCAGCCAGCAATCGTGTGTAGCATATTTAAAACAACAAAATATTTTCAAGCCCACCAAAAAAGTTGCTAAGAGCTGCAGACATATTTCAAAATGATGCTATGTTTTAGTCAACAAGACATTGATTAATATAACATAGCATTGGATTTGGTATCTTACACACCCAACTTAGAAACCGAAAAAAACATATGATGAAAAAATTTACTTGCATGCCACCAAAACACTTGTTCATCAATAACTCTCTGGAAAAACATTATATATTTCCAATAATTTGCTGGAGATCATCTTTTGGCAACGTGAGAAAATACTGGTAAAACAAAACTTTTAACCTTGTGCAACAATGTAAACAGTCTGTGTTACAACTAACCCTGCCTTTGTTTTTACCCCGCGCATCCCTACAGTGTGTTTTAAAACCTGTTTGAAAACATTAATAGCTGAAGTTTTGTTTGGTGCCACTAGTAGTGCAGAAATCTTCACCTTTAATGCTTTCTCCTCTTAAAGGTGCACTTCTTGTTTATTGTAGGGACCATCATTCATTCATTTATTGTACTGGTCTCCAAGTGTTTTTATTTGTGTGTGCTTCACAGGAGGAGAAGACACAGCGGCTGGTCAGATGTTATTCTGAGGCCATGCACCATCAGATGGACGCAGGGACACAGACAGACCCAGTGGTGGTCCTGTCACTGGCCCAAGCTGCTGTGTTGGGACTTATTTCCCAGAACGAGGTCTTCGGTGCCACCATTGCCCCGAACGGCTTCTACACAGGAGATCCTAAAGAGTCCCCAGCTCCACCAGGTGAGAGAATGGACTACGAGTATGCTGACCAGCTTATAGGTGCCAATGGCGACTACCTTGGGGAGAATTTGGGTGAGGATGGGCACATGCATTCCAGCTGTGCTGAGAGAAGGTGGCAGGGGCCACCAGAAAACAGCAAACCTGTAGTAGGGCACCAAGATGGAGGATCACATGTTAAAGGGGAGTCTGTAACCCCAGGTTTGCCATCCTGTAATCACATAATGAACAACATGGTGTCCAGAGAAGGCGTACAGTTGGTTGACCCTTCCAGTTACAGGGTCCATCCCAAACTTCATTCCAACAACTGCTGTTCCACCTGCGTACGGGACATCAAGACTACACATCCTTCACCTGATCAACACATACACCCTCACCCCCATGCCCATAACCACGCATCTCATGAGGTGGCTTCACGCAACAGGACCCACATGAATATTAAAGGAGCGGAAGAAGTAACAGAGGATGGGGATAATGGAAGAAATGGCATGAAAGCTGGAAGTGGCGGTGAAGAAATTAGTAGCTACTTTCAGGGCAACGAGGTTGGTTACGAGAATGGGGAGATGGAAGGAGTCGGGGAGTTCGAGGAGAACAGCGAGGGGATGTTCTGGGGGGAACCAGTGGAGGGGGAGGCACCCCGCGGACGCCGCATAGACCGCTTGGACATCAATATCCAGATCAACGAGTCATACTGTGTGGACGTTGGCGAGGGCTTGAAGCGCTGGAAGTGCCGCATGTGCGAGAAGTCCTACACGTCCAAGTACAATTTGGTAACGCACATACTGGGTCACAATGGCATTAAGCCACATGCGTGCCCACACTGCGGAAAACTCTTTAAACAGCCCAGTCACCTACAGACACACCTGCTGACACATCAAGGTACGCGGCCTCATAAATGCACCGTGTGCAAGAAGGGCTTCACCCAAACCAGTCACTTGAAGCGGCACATGCTGCAGCACACAGATGTCAAGCCCTACAGTTGCCGTTTTTGTCGCCGTGGTTTCGCCTACCCAAGCGAACTCCGTGCTCACGAAGTCAAGCACGAACGAGGGCGATGCCACGTCTGCTCACAGTGCGGCATGGAGTTTCCCACATACGCTCACCTGAAACGTCATCAGGTGAGCCACCAAGGACCCTCCACCTTTCAGTGCAGCCAATGCAACAAGTCATTCGCCTACCGCAGCCAGCTGCAAAACCACCTACTGAAGCATCAAACGCAGCGATCGTTCTCCTGTAGCCAGTGTGGCCTGCAGTTTCTTCAGCTGCATCAGCTACGCCAACACTCCCTCACACACAAGACAAACAAACCTCAGGCCCGTGCTACAAAGGTATTGAGTTTCCCGTGATATTTTTTGTTCATGTATTTTGTAAAGGCATATCTCAGTAAAAATACTCTTTGAACATTTGATGAATAATTTTTTTCAGATAGATACTACTCTTACGAAACAATGTTACCATTTATTCTAACCTCTTCTGTAGTGTCTTACTCTTTGGCCCTGTTTTTACCTCACATTACCATTTACACCTGCGCCTGATTCTGTGTGTGTATCGTGTCAATTGTAGCACAAGTTTTATTTAGATAGCATCAGTACCAGTGTTTCGGGATTACCAGTTATTAATATTATTTACTCAAGTTATTTAAAATAAGTTTGTTTCATATAATGTAAAGTTTTAACCCTGCAGCACATATTTTGTTGTGATAGTTTGTTTTCTTTATTTCATCAGGGAACAAAAGGGTTTAAGTGTGACGTGTGTGCACGAGAGTTTACATTGTCTGCAAACCTGAAGAGGCACATGTTAATTCATGCCAGCGTTCGGCCGTTCCAGTGTCACGTGTGCTTCAAATCTTTTGTCCAGAAACAGACCCTCAAAACTCACATGATCGTGCACCTGCCTGTAAAACCCTTTAAGTGCAAGGTAAGACATGAGACATTTCATGCCATAAATTTTCCTCTCAGTTAGTTTGAAATGTTTTTAATGGCATTGCGGAGGTTGACAGTATGACAGGTGTAAGCATCACTTTTTGTTTTCCACAGGTGTGTGGTAAATCATTTAACCGAATGTACAACCTCCTGGGCCACATGCACCTCCATGCTGGCAGTAAACCCTTTAAGTGTACATATTGCTCCAGTAAATTTAACCTGAAGGGAAATCTTAGCAGACACATGAAAGTCAAACATGGAATGGACATCTCTCCAGATGGACAAGGTGAGACCAACAGCATTTATTGGTGGGATCAATATAAGTCAACAAATTCCACACGAGCATAAGTTTCTTTGTGCCCACTTAAATATATTATTATTTTTGTACAGATGGCCCACCGGACATGGAGCCTCATGAGGACTACGAGGAGGAGAACTTCAATTATGCAACGCAAGAGAATTTGGAAAACGATGCACCGAACTTAACTAAGCTTTCTGAAGTGGCCATCCAGGAGCTTGACTATTATAACTTTGGAAAGGATGTTGGAAGCTACAATACAGCCTAAACATAATTTAAATTAATGTCAGGTTGAATAAATATTAAGTTACATGTGGCCTATGATGGTTGATTGAGATGTTCCTCCATGAAAACCACTGCTCACCTTTTAAAGTTACTGATGAGTGGGTACCATTTCGAGGCCATCTTGACCTCCTGGAGTTGATCTCATGGAGTAGCTACTTTTGATTCTGTTTCATGAAACGGAGCGATAGTTTGCGAAGAGCCTTTCAACTGCATTCAGTTCTAACAAACGTCAATGCTGTACTTTTAGTATGTTGTGAATTACATTGTTACATTAATAACATACATTAGCATCATGAAACCTAACTGAAATGCAGTCTTGTGAAAAGTAATCCACACAGTCCGCCAAATATCATTTTGGTTGGAAATATTCGAATGGCAGGTGCATGCAGCTTAGTGGCTTTCATCAGTGAGGTACTTCAGAGTAGTCTATTAACCTGTTACTTCAATTTCCTCACATTTTCATTAGATTTTTATTGCAGATACTTCCAAAAACCCATAGAAACACTGTGTGAAAGAACAATATCAGGCCTAGTACACAAAGTGTGTTGTGTGGATAAAGCAGATGGGAGTGCCTGAACCCCATGTACCAATGCGACCACTCTCTCTGGTACAGGACCGTACGCTGCCCATTCCTGTGCACTAGTACCAGAACCAAACTTCATCAAAAGTTTGCTTTAATGACCACTGAGTGGATTGTTTTTGTTCCATAGTATTGCTGTTTATTTTGCACTTTGAAAATGTAATATCTGAAAAAGCCTCTTTCATCACTGACTGTTCTGGTCTAAATTTCTTCTCCGAGGAGATAACATCCCTGTCACTTTCATAAGTAAGCTGTTCTTTGAGGCAACTTTGCCATCCCTGTAGATTCAAAAATAAACAGGATTTTCGAAGTTTAAATGTACTGAAATATATTATAAATGTGATTGGACATTTAGATAGATTAGATGTATTTAACTGACATTTTAGACTGGACTTTCAGCTTTAGTAAGTGAATTTATGTTGTACTTTGTGCACAGTGACAGCTGGTGACTTCGAGGGCGCTCGATGCGAAGTTCGACACAACATGTATGTAGCCCGTCATGTGTGTGGTTCGTAATTTCAAAATGTGTTCTGCGCGCCAAGTGATCCTATGTGCATCACGTGTCTTGTCAAAATAAGTGCCTGCTGCAGACGCGTCAAAGCGTTTATGATAAGAGAGACGCTCACCTTTGCCAAATACTCGCATAATCTCATGCATAATCACAGTTTACTGTTAAGGGAGTGTCTTGAGTGTATTTTGTGAACGTGAGCGTCTCTTTTATCATAAACGGTTTTGATGCGTGTGCAGCAGGGACTTATTTTGACAAAACACGTGATGCACATGGTTTAAATGACGCAACAAACACGTATTTTGAAAACACAAGCAACACACATGACACTCCGAACACATATTTTGAATTGGCGCCCCTCGAATGAGCAGTCACGAGCCGCCACTGTTTGTGCACTAAACTGAAGCCGTATTCTGCTGGACATGCTTAAAATGATAACAAACCATTTACTGTTAAGTTTTGTGAATGCAATTCAAGCTACAGTATTAATGGTGTATTGTAAAAAATACAATCGGATAAACTGTGTATTTATATATATTTATTATTACATTTAATAGTGATGAAACAAAAAGATTATTTAATTTAAAACAACACTAAGATCACAATTTATAACAGCACTGGAATAGTATGTCAACACAAGAACAATCTTTTCAACAATCAACATTTCTTATTTGATAAACCGGTTTTAATATTGGTCGGAAAAAACACGCAGTCTCCCAGTTGAATTGCCTCCAAGCAGAGCGTTCCTGCTTGGGTGAAATGCTGTGATGGAGCACACTGTGGTCAGGTGCTGCTCGCTCTGGAAATTGTGAAGGAGGTATCCGCTCTCGTGATATACCTGAATTTTGCGATGAGTGTCCAAGTTGCCTACCACAAAACAGTCTTCCTGCTTGGGGTCCCAAACTGCACTCAGCTTGGACAACCAACGGCTTGTCCGCATGTTGTGACTGCAAAACAAAACAACAGGTATTATCAAGACAAAATGTAAAAGATTCATTCAGTAACATCTTTGTCACACTGACTGATGGTCTTGGGAGCATCACATAAATTATTTAACAACTTACCTAACTGAGCTTAACAGCGGAGCACCGTCAATCAGCTGGGAAGTGTTGAATACCCTATAATGAGTAACAAAAGGGTTAAATAGTATAACTTTATATATATAACTTTATACTGAGGTGCCTTGCATAGGTTGACACTCTTTGGAAGAAAACTAGAACCAATACAAATACTCTTATTTCTACAGCATGCTTGTCGTCCTATAGTTTAAACAATGCATGTCGCACAGTGTGATAGGGTAATGATCTTATAGGAGTGCAAAAATCCTGCAGTGTATTCCGGATATCACGGGACCATTGCATTCTCTAAATATCCGTTTAATTCTAGTTATACTGACCATGTGCTGTGTATGACAAAGCATAATGCCCCCCACTGGTGTATTTGCTAGACAGAATAAAAATAAATTTTCCAAAAAATTATGCAACTCTATTTGGCCCTTATATAAGCAGATCTAGCAGTAATCTTAAAGCACCTGATATTATCGTCCATGCAGGTGGTAATGACTCTGTTGCCAGAGGATGGGGAGAAATAGGCACTGGTAATAGTGTGAGAGTGACCGTAGAGTTCACAGACTGCCTGACTTCTCCTCATTTTCAGGCTGCGCAAGTCATATATATGCACTGATCTAAAAAAGAGAAATGTCTTGTAACCACAGGCAAACCAAACACAATAATATGGCATTCTCTGAAATTTTCAGGTTTGTGTATGTTATCATTTACTTAGTGACTTGTCAAGAATGTTTATCATCGTTAATTTTAAATTGACTGTTTCTCATAGTAGTGTTAGATCATACCGGTTCTCTGCCGCCACAAAGTATTGCTGTTGCACAGGATGGACATGAACACAGCGGACAGTCTTTGAATCCAAGGTGCACCGAGACTCGTATGATGTTCTGAAAATACGTATCACAATTATATTGTTTACAGTGGCGGCCGGGGACTTCTTTATTTTGAGGAAGCACAATACAATTCGTCACAACATGCATGTAGTCCGTCATGCGTATGGTTCGTAATTTCAAGTGATCCTATGGGCATCACGTGTCTTGTCAAAATAAGTGCCTGCTGCAGACAACACGTCTAAAGGGTTTATGATAAAAGCGAAGCTCGCATTTGCCAGATACTCGTATAATCTCATGTGTAATCAGAGTTTACTGTTAAGCGAGTGTCTTGCGTGTATTTTGTGAACGTGACCGTCTCTGTTATCATAAACGGTTTTGACGTGTGTGCAGCAGGCACTTATTTTGAAAAACACGTGTTGCACATGGTTCACATGACGCAACAAACACATATTTTGAAAACACTCAAAACACACAACACTCGGACGCCCCTCAGAGGAGCAGTCACAAGCCGTCACTGTTGTTTTAAAATTTCTGTAAATATATTTAAAAGTAAGTTGTAACTAGTGATAGAACGATTTATCGGCCGGCCGATATATGCAAGTTTTATGTGTATCGGCAACGGCCGATACATGACTTCCGTGTTGGCCAATTTTTTCTGGCATTATTTACAGACAGAGTGCTGGAAGTCGCAAGTGACTAAAAAAACAACCAACCTTTTTAACATCTCTTTTTAACATCATGCCATTTTTTTAACATAATTTTTATGATATAAATTCAGTGAGCAAAAGCAGTATCGGCTCCAAATATTGCCTCAAGAAAATCGGCAGCCTGTATCGGTCATCGGCTAAGGTTGATGAAACAAAAATCGGTATCACACTGAAAAATCCATATCGGTCGTTCCCTAGTTGTAACTATTCATTTTGTATGCATTTTGGTTAAAAAGCCCGTTTCTCACCCGGGAGTTCTCCGATCAATAACAGCAACATCTCCATTCCAGTCACCAATAAGTAAAGTGGAGCAGTCACTTGACATGAAGTCAAAACTTCTCAGTTTAGAAGCTGAATGATACACCTGAATAGAAAACAAAGGTGTTATTTAAAAAGTTTTAAAGCCCTGATGATGGCAGAAAAATAATTGACAGGAAAATTAATTCATAGGGATGCATCAATCTTGAAATAGCATCTTTACTATCTCCTTTTAATTTGCACTACTGTTTATGACATTCCCTTAGAAAAATTGACCATGGTTATAATTAAGTAAAATTGTAGTACCCATGTTTTTTTGTAAAACCATGGCTTTACTATAAAAATGGTTATCATAGGATTACTAAAACCATGGTTAATTTGTTAATTTATTGGTAACACAATTATTTTGTATTAGTAAACATTATAGGAATATTCCATTTTCTTAAAAGAAAAATCCAGATAATTTACTCACCACCATGTCATCCAAAATGTTGATGTCTTTCTTTGTTCAGAAGAAATTATGTTTTTTGAGGAAAACATTGCAGGATTTTTCTCATTTTAATGGACTTTAATAGACACAAACAATTAACACTTAACTCAACATGAAACAGTTTTTTTCAACGGAGTTTCAAAAGACTATAAACGATCCCAAAAAACGAGGCATAAGGGTCTTATCTAGCAAGACGTTTGTCATTTTTTGACAATAAAAATAACAACTATACACTTTTAAAGCACAACTTCTCGTCTAAATCCGGTCCAGCGCGACCTAACGTAAATGCGTAGTGACGTAGGGAGGTCACGTGTTACATATATAAAACGCACATTTGCGGACCATTGTAAACAATAAACTGACACAAAGACATTCATTAGTATCATTCCACATACACCAATGTTGGAACGGTCCTTGTTCTCAACACTTTTAAACACTGGGGCGGAGTTTCGCATTCGTCCTCTGTGACCTCTTGACGTCATGACGTATTGCGTGGGGTCACGTTGGCGCATCACGACTGGATTTAAACGAAAAGTTGTGCTTTAACTCTTTCACCGCCAGCGTTTTTAAAAAAAGTTGCCAGCCAGCGCCAGCGTTTTTCATGATTTTCACCAAAGTTTAATGCCTTCCAGAAAATGTTCTTCTTTAAATATATAAACATACAATATACCAAATGAAAGAACAGACCCTCTGCTTTCAAACAAAAAAAAAAACGTTTCATCCTACCTTTAGTGGTTCTTTTGCAATCAGCTTTTGAATATGGGTAGGTTTTTGCAAAAACACCATATTTTGAGCAAAAAGCAGAGATAATTCCATATTTGTGACGGACTTTTCATAGAGATCTGATTCAGAGCGATCTTTAAAACAGACACGGACATGCAGCAGCTTGCCATAGGGCAATACTTCCGGTTTTAAAAAGTTGCGGAAGGGCGCCACCTGGTGGATAATAGCGGTATTGCGGAAAGACGGAAAATCTCGTCATTGGCGGGGAAGCGTTTTCTCTTAATTGACCGGGGAAAGAGTTAAAAGTGTATATTTGTTATTTTTATTTTCAAAAATGACAATCGTTTTGCTAGATAAGACCCTTATGCCTCGTTTGGGTAGTGATGGTCGTTTTCGAAGCACTGCTTCATGAGGCTTCGAAACATTTACGAATCTTTTGTTTCGAATCAGTGGTTCGGAGCTTGTTTCAAACTGGCCCAAGTCACGTGATTTTAGCAAACGAGGCTTCATTACGTCATAACTGTTTTGAAACGTTTCGAAAATCCGATGGTTCACCACTAGGGGGAGTTGATCACATGACCAGTGTCTAATAGGTTAGGTGAACTCGGGTCAGTTTTATTATTCAAGTTCATAAAACATTTATCCTTCTGACTAATAACACTGCCATTTTGTCTACTTTTTGTTTATAGACAGATGTAATGACAAAAATGTGCATAATTAAAAGGGTAGTTAGTTTTAATGATTTGTTTGCCCTAAACAAAACTAAAAACACATAAGACTTTTAACTATGTCTTAATTAAGTTAAATAAATTTTTTTTAAACATACATTTTAATACAAATCTTGCGATTATTTTGTTAAAAAAAGCGTAAAATGTTTAGACATATCTGCTTTTACACTATTTTGACCAGCAGGGGTCGCCAGCGTGTGTGCTGTTTCGAACTGCTTCGAAAAACTGAATCAATTTTCGAAGCAATTGGTTCAATTGATTCGAAGCTTCGAAAAGCTTCATTTCTCCCATCACTACGTTTGGGATAGTTTATAGTCCTTTGAAACTCTGTTGAAAAAAACTGTTATGTGTTGATTTAAGTGTTAATTGTTGGTGTCTATTAAAGTCCATTAAAATGTGAAAAATCCTGCCATGTTTTCCTCAAAAAACATAATTTCTTCTCGACTGAACAAAGAAAGACATCAACATTTTGGATGACATGGTGGTGAGTAAATTATCTGGATTTTTCTTTTAAGAAAATGGAATATTCCTTTAATGTTAGTTAATGTCAATACAGTTATTCATGTTAGTTCATGGTGCATTAATTAATGTTACCAGCTGCAACCTGTATTTACATGTATTAGTAAATGCAGAAATTAACTTGATCAACGATAAATAAATGTTTTATTGTTTCAGTATTGTTCATTGTTAGGTCATGATAGCTTATGCATTAACTAATTGTTAACAAATACAACATGATTGTAAAGTGTTACAGTTATATTTGTAGTAAAACCATGGTTAAATTTTTAAAAAGGGTTTCACAACACCACACAATAACTAGGAAAATTTCAGATACAGTGGTTGTAATTTGTACCTCGTCAAACACAGCCTTTTCCAGGTCCATGCTGCGCGCAAAGCCATCATAGCTGACTGTGATTAGATCTGAAGGTTTAGAAGAAAAGGCCATGCAGGAAATTGTTTGAGAATGCGGTTTAAAGAGAAGTACGCCATCATCACCCCATTTAGCACCCTGAGGGAAACACAATAAACACAATATGAGGCATAACTGACAATGTCTAGAGAATAACTCGCAATCACCTAACTCTTTATGCAGATACTGCCACATCCACCATGAACTCTACCTGTATGTGTTAACTCACCATTTTCCAAAGTCCCAGTTGGCCCCATATGTTTCCTGCTGCCATGAGCAAGCTGGAAGAGGCAGGATGAAAAGCTGCTGAATAGATTCGATCTTCAACAACTTTCACCACACCACTGCCATCTATAGTCATCTTCTGCAGCATCTTCTGATATCTAAAAACAAATAAATTCATTTATCTAGAGTTTGGTGTTTTTTATTTTACATTAAAGAGCACCTATTTAATTGGTAAAAAATATTTTGTGTATTTAGCATAATACAATGTGTTTGCGTGGCTTATGGTTAAAAAAAACATGCCACATACTGTACATTTTTGTAGCTCCAGATATACTGCTTTCCTTAAATGCTCTGATTTTGTACAAAGATCCTCGATCTGAAAAGTGCTGTGTCCCTGATTGGCCAGCTAATCTGTACGTTGTGATTGGCCTGAATAACTCTGACGTCAGCCGGAAATGTGACGCTCCTTAACATGTTTGAAAGATTCGCTCACAATGCAATGCTAACAGAAGCCAATTTAAAAGCTACGAGTCAAAGCGGGAAGAATTATGATAATGTCGGTCTTGTCTACATCAACAATCACAGGGAGTAAACCGTTGCCTACAATCCGTGTGTTTGTTGTAGTCCAAGAAAAGAGATTTACGTTGGAGACGATAACTCGCATCATCGTCATTTACTTTGGGGTATGTACCTTTTGCATATTGTTAACATGTACAGATACAAATTTACGCACCAAAGAAATATAAAATTGTAAAAAGTACAGACACTTACGATGTTAAATCTAATCTTCCTGCCTTTTGTTGTATTGGGTCCTATAAACACAAAAGGACATACATATCAGTTGATGTTGCAGATAATAAGAATAGATGTGTAGACAGTGACCCTGACCATGTTAACAGTAAACTGCTTCACAGCCTACAATGATTTAACTAATATTATGTATACTGATTTATGTGTATGTCTAAAACAACATATTACATAAAATGATTTGAATGAGAATGACATCAGTTTCCTATGACTGGTAACAGATGCGCTATTGGGTAAATTCAAATACTGTATACAGTCCAACAACTGCAATGTGGAATAGGACCACGATCCAATTCTTGTTTGTATATAAAATTAATGTAAATACTGACCTCATTCCAGATATTTAACAAATCTTCAGGAAGCCTGACATGTTCATCCAGATAGACTGGATCCAGTGGTATCGGTCCTGGAGGTATCATAACAGTTTTTTCCTGCAAAAAGACTCTTTAGTTAACCTTCATGGACAATTATTTGATAGTGGATTTTCACTTCAAATTGAACCTTAACTCTTTAAATCTAGAGGCATGTCAATGACTTACCGGCTCTTTGTCGATACTCTCCTTTACTTCACGAGTATGAGGTGTCCGAGCATCCTTATTCTGTAAACGTAGTGACTTACGGACAGGGAGCATCTCTGTTACCTTCTTTTCCCTAATGCAAAGTTTTAAATCAGGAAACCAAACGTTTTATTCCTTTAAGCGTCTTTAACATTAAATGAAAAATCTATAAAATTTCCATTTTACAAAATTTAAAAGAAAAAAATGCAATCAGGTTACTTTTTCAGGCCTCTCTCGGTTTGTTTCGGCTTTGCTCTCAGAGCGTCGGAGATCTGCAAATAAACATGCTATTAATTCATTATAAACATGGTCAAGAACAAATGTATTGTGGAAAACAGACAAAGGCGGCAAAAAGAGAAGCTGATTTTAAACATGACTTGATATTCTCCTGCCTAAGTGCAAAGTTTTACCTCAGACAGCTTAAGTGAACTTAGGAAGGCTTGGTTTTGTCTAATAGTCTCCAGTCTTTTCAACTCATATTCAGACAAATCCTTACGGTAATCCTGTTTAAAATGAGAAAAAGTAGATTTGGACATTTAGTTGGAAAGCTGGCAGCCAAAAACTGACTTTAAAGTGTCTGTATACTTACTGAAAGGGATTTCTTGGAACGTGTATTGTTTGATTTTGCTTTTGTCTTCTGAACCTTCTCATCTTCCTCAACGTCACTTCTCTAAAGATACATTGTGACAGTCAGTATGCATGTTCATAATCACAGTTATAGACGAAAATTGCGGTTAAAGGGCATCTTTTCACCTTTCTTTTGACTCTTCTGGTTTTGGTGGTTGTGGTCTCGCTGTATGTTAAACATTTAGGGGATAGAATCTGCTTCTTTTTGAGCTTTTGTTTCTCTTGTATTCGCCGAGACGACCGACGCACTGGTCCGTCCATTTCAGAATTGTGAGGCGGTGTCCTCTCCTAAAAAATATCAGTTATATATTAAAAACAACCTCCTGTCGTAAAACGTGCGTTGACACCCGCGGTTAATGTAAATAAGTGCTGTAACCGCCAGGTGTCGCTGTTAACGCTGATATGGACTGCAGAAATTACTTGCTGGTAAGTGCTAAAAATGTTTATTTTTGTCGGTAGGTCATCCATAAGACGTTTTAAAAAAAATACATATACTGACCATCTGTTTTCACCCGCATGTACCAATGTTTTTTTATTATCATTCAAATCTAAAGTTTATCGTTGTCGTTTGGTCCTTGCTTAGTGATCTAGTACGGTGCCAGTTGTATGTACTAATAAAAAATAAACTAATTCAATTTCATTGTCATAACTGGTCAGAAGGTAAAAAAAAACAGTAGAGGGGCATCAAACTACAGCCGCATGTGCTTCAAACGTCAACTCAAATGATGTATTTGGCTGTTAAAATGTTTACAATTTATATTTTACTGGCTAAATACTTTGTCTTTTTGACAGGTTTAAGCGTAAACTGCATTTCTAGATAGTGAAGTTTTAGGCAGGGTGCGAAAAAAAAACGCTCACCTGTAAAAGATGCATCGTTTTCAAACTTTCAGCACTTTTATTTGCATCCATGTTCAACCATATGTCTGAAAGCAATGTTATGAAATCTCCCGCGTTTATTTTCCTATTTTGTAACTATTCCAGCCCCCTCTGTTACGAAACCGAAACAGTTGAAGTTGATTTGATAATCGCTGAAGATAAACTTGAATATTCATTACATGGGAGGTTTCTCATGATGACGTATTTGTCACGATGACGTCTAATAAAATATTTACATTCATTTTAATTTAAATTCGTTATTTATCATTATTGCTTTACATCTATATATATTTTTTTAATAAATGACTGCTAACATGTTTGATAAAATTTTATTTGTTCAATGTTGAGTTTGTGCTCTTATTTTGTATTTTTGTCTTTTCCTTAGGCGAATTGTTACTTATACATTGATTGATGTAGTAATATTCCTTGATTGTTTGTAAAACTGAAGTAATTAATAAAAACCGTGTTTTATAGCAGGCTTGTTAAAAGGGTTTAAGACCGTTGACTACGCAGACCGTTCGGTGTATTATATCAAAGTATCGCGAGATCGCAGGCGGTATGTGTTTTAATCGGCGGCTGATACACATTTCTTCATTCTCTTCATTCTCTTCATTTATCTTCTAATATTCCAGCGCTAGCACAGTTACATTAGTTCTGCACACACATACTGAACTTACGGATATTATGCATATGCATTATGGTTAATTTTTATTTTATTATTGTCTATTTTAAAAATATGTGCATTTAGTTAGTTATTCTCTTTCAGAATGAACATAAGGAAGGTGGCTCCCTCTAGTGCCTGTTCTCTAGTGCAGTCACAAAGAAAGAAAGAAAGATAGATAGATAGATAGATAGATAGATAGATAGATAGATAGATAGATAGATAGATAGATAGATAGATAGATAGATAGATAGATAGATAGATAGATAGATAGATAGATAGATAGATAGATAGATAGATAGATAGATATTTATTATTATTTTTTTGAAGTCCTGTTCATTTTATTAAAATATTTTGTTTGGATGGTTTTTGTACTTCACTTGTTTAATTAGTGTTTTCAATGTTAATTAATGTGTTCAAGTTGTGAATAGTAAATAACTCATTTAAGCTAGTTTGTGCTTATTATGTTGCTAAAGAGTAAGGTTTTAAAATTAACGTACAAATATTACTGGATATATTTTTAGATGATTACATTCTGCTATAAATAGCAGTTTATTTCGTATAAAGTCGAAATTGAAAGATTGCCTGAAATTGGGAAGATTTATTCCAAGCACAGCAGCAGATCTACAATAGAATAGCTGAAAAAGAAAAGAATCAAAGTGTTGCAATGGCTCAGTCAAAGTCCAGACCTCAACCTGTCTGAAATCTGTAGCGGGACCAAGAGCTGTCCATAAAAATGACCTCATTGAACTCCAGCACTCATGGGCCAAAATTTCTCCAGTGCTGTGAGACATAAAGTCATTTAGAAGCTATTAAATCAAAGGCCCAGTTTTTGTTAAATAAATAATGACTTTTCATTATTATACAAACATTATGCAAAAGAAAATGCTGTGTATCAGTAATAATGTCAATTAAATGTTATTTAGAATTAATGAACAAACAAATTAATCAGTCAATCAACCAATCAGTTAATAATCTATCGAAAGTCGCTGGCAGATAAATTTGAAGAGTTAAAACTTATGTGCTTTCTTAAATGGTATTGAAAGCCATAAATCAAATATGTTGAAGCAATATAATATGTTGAACAGAAACAAACAAAAATATACATAAAAATGTACTTTTATCACCAGAAAATAACATGATAATTGCAAATACACAATTTCAAAATAAACATATTAAAAGAATTCAAATCATTTTAGTGATTTTTTTCTAAGAGGGACGCACAGTAGGTGAGTAATGGTAATGCTGGGAATGTGTTTTTTGTAATCCTGCTCTGATGCTGAAGATGTTTTAGCATATATCCTATTATCCACATGGGTGATCGGAGTGTCTGATTCGGACGGAACTCCAGGATCAGATAAAGGATAACTAAGGCTTGTTTGCTTTACATGGGACTTTCACACAATCCAGAGCAACTGAACTAAATAATTGGCCACAAAGCACACAAAGTCACTGGCTCCCTTTTCCTGACACAGGCATGCTAAGACATCACTATCCATCACTCACAAAACAGGCAGTCAGGTGGAAAGACGGCTCATTTCATGACTGCAGTCAGGTTGCACTTATGTGTTCCTTTTAATATATTACTTGCATATTACCAATATAGTCAATATAATTATAATATATTTGTTACAGTTGTACAAAAGTTTCCTTAACACAAATAAAACACTTTTTTAGGCAGGCCTATCCAGATTATCTAAGGTTTAAAAAGCACACAATGCTTTTGAAAGAATATAATGCAATTATAAACTGGGTTTCTGGCAGTTTCAGAAACTAAAAATATATTGCAAAAATGACTTACAGTATATGCATGTTTTTTAGTTTTAGTATTATGGCTGGTTGAGGGCTTAGAGGGTAGGTCAATGCACTATGTCCTGTGTGTGAGTTAGCATTTGTTGAATGATTGAGAAATGAGCGTGATCTAATTAATTGGACAGCATCTGGATCCCTCCCTGTTGTGTGTTTGTCTTTTTCCCATAACCATCTACCAGAGCATCAGTCCCATCTTATACAAAGCGATATATATGTCCTTTTTCTTTCACATCCATTACACATGATTGCAGAAGTTCTTAGTCACACTGGGTGATGATTAAGGTCTTGTTATAACTTGCTTTAAAGAGAAGCTGTATAGTAACTTCTTATTCGCTGGAATGTTACAAACCTGCATTCTCACACCTCCTTGAGGCAAATGTGCACAAATGACAAACACACACGCACACCCTAATACATCCTTTGGTGTGTCTGTAAGAAAATTTGATGTGATGTTGACTGCTCGGTGTAAACAGTGCGTGTCACTGCTTGCACCTGTTTCAAAGGACTTCACAGAAGCCAAGCGTTTGAAGTGAGCGAAAGTGAGATTTGGTGAATGCCCTGGTTAACCTCTAAAATAATGCAAATGCATCAACTCTCCAGCCTTGGCTTTTAAACTTTTCCAATCTCAGAGCTTTGAAGAAACATTTAGTGACAAGTGAGCCTAAGTGATTTTGACAGGTGAAAGACAACTGAGCCCACAAAAATTCCTACAGCAGAAAATATTTGGTCTAATATCTTTTGTCTAATGAGGGTGTGTGGTTGCGTCTCTCTCCAGGGAAGCAGAAGAAAAGGGGGCTGACAGGTATGTGAAGACTGGAATGTTCATTTCGGTCACACCTGGGAAGAACACACCCACCAGACCCGGACTTTCCCTTTTCACTGGCTGTTTTAAATATGACTGACAGTGCGATCAACAAGTGACGGATTACTTTTTCGGCAAAAGGGGTTTTACCAGTGATCCCAATTGTGAACCAATAGCATGTCAGGGTTGACCTGCAGATAGGTGGGGTGGAGAGGAAATAAAACTCCTATGTGGGGTGTGTCCACAGACACATACGTCTGTACATCCGTGCGACTGTACTAGACCGTGAAGACCTCCTGCCTCAAACTGATTTGTGGAAAACTGCCTCACGGACTCATCCTGATGTGTGTCCACTGTCTATGCTGGCTTGGAGAAAACACAGATGTCTTTTCCAATCTGCTATTCTCAGCTGCAGCTCTACCTCTACCTATCTTGGGAGACAATTTAAGAAGACTCAGTTGCTGTTCTTTTGGCTGAACGAATAAAGCTGGACAGAGCAGGTGGGAACGTCTGTCAGAGTTTTGTTTCAGAGAAATTGGAGTTCTGAGTGGGACTTTTGAGTTTGTTCAAATGGTCGCTCACATCTCCTTATCACTTTTCCAGCCCAGCTAAGGATGGTGAATCTGTTGGACGGAGAACTGATAAGGGCATGTGGCTGACACTTACAGCATTGTGTCCTCTGAGATCTCAGGTCAGGGTTTGGTGGTGACTGCAAATTTGTGCATGTCAAAGATTTAACCAACAGTTGTCAGTATATGCAGATAAGCTATGCATGTTTTTTTTTACATTTTCTTAATTAATCCAACACAATTTAAATTTCTTTCCAGATACTACAGTGGAACAATACTTTGATTTAATCATAGGAAAATGTATCTAAATCAGCGGTCCTCAAACTGGGGGCCTTGAGATGGTGCCAGGAGGGCCCAAGTTTTATGACATTTTATAAAATACATTAATTTATTATGAATTCTGTGTAATTAATCCTAAAAAAATAAGGTCACTAACCTATAGCACTGCTTTGTATAATTTAATATGTTGTGTTTAATTAAAATGTTACGTTTTAGAACACATTTGTCATAAATTTTCTTTAGGGGTCCGCGAAGAAATGCACCGCAAACAAGGGGGGGACGCACGTTGAAAAAGTTTGAGAACCATTGATCTAAATCAGGAGTGGGGAACCCTGGGTCCTGGAGGGCCACTGTCCTGCAGAGTTTAGTTCCAACCCTAATCAAACACATCTGAATTTCATTTCCAAGTAATCCTGAAGACTTTAATTTGATTTTTCAGGTGTGTTTAATTAGGATTGGAACTAAACTCTGCAGGACAGTGGCCCTCCAGGACCCCCTGATCTAAATGATAGTAAAGTCTCATTAATAACTAATTTTAATCAGTTAATTTTTTATTTGACTGTAGGTTTAATATATTAAAAGGAAATCTAAACTAATTAAAAAATATGCATATAAATGTACACTATGTATGTTTGACTATGGTACAGTAATTTTTTTGTATACCAGTTGAGCTCAAAATTTCACGGCCCCAGTTTAATGAAAATGTATAAAATAGATTAATTTATCACATTATGTGTAATTAAACCTTAAAAATAAGGCTACTAACCAACAGCACTACATTATATAATTCAATTTGTTTTGTTTAACTCAAATTCAAAGTTTGACTATGTTTTATGTAAAAAATTTAACCGGGGGTGGGGGGGGGGGGTGCAAAATAGTTTGAGAACCACTGCTGTATACTGTTCAATAAGTGACATCATATGACACTGTTTTTACATGTTTGCCTAAAACAAGCCATAGTTATTGTTTTTATATCTTTGTATTTAAATTAATAAACTTAGATTAAAGGTTCAACACTGTATAAAATGAAAAATAATGAAATGAAAACTTTGTGAAAAACACAATTCAATTCAAAGTCTTGCTACTAATCCGAGGTGTAACATTTAAATTGCCTTTATTTCCTGAGTCACAAATATGTTTCATGAAAATAGTAATCTTATTCATTTATACACAAAAGTGTCAAGTGTCAAGCATTGGCAATTCAATTTGTATTTAAAAAGTAAACCGATATTTAAAAAAATTATTAACTTTTCATAAGTTCCATTTGTTCCTCATATAAATTAAGCAGGTTCATATAATAGTTTTGGAATTTGCAAATAAAAGACATTAAGATGCTGACAAGCTTTTAAATGAAAAGAGTGCAAGGGTAAGAGAGGGAGGGTGAGGAAGGTGCAAAGAAAGAAATAAGAAAAGTGATTCGTTAATTCATTAATTCATTGTCACTGATGTCTCAAGCCAGGCCCACCATGGAAGCACTAAGGTCCCACAATCTGCGGGCCGCAGCATCATCTCTACCCTGAGGAGCTGCCTGTTTGGGTGCACAGTCACTGCAAAACACATCAAACACAAAGCAATGTACGACATCATTAAAAAGGACATAAGACACAACCAATAGCAAATGAATATGTTTGGGTCGGTAGTATGTTTTTAACAACTGATGAGTACAACCTCATTAAATAATATTTGCGATAGAGTCATTCGAAGCTACTGACCTGTAGTAAAGGCCACTGGAATTCTTTAGACTCTCATCCACCGCACAATAGATGCTGGTCTGAGCACCCTCCCGAGGTGTTTTGATCAGACACGCAAAGGGAAAAAACAGAACTCTCTTCCACAGAGAAGAAAAAAAGTGTCGACCCAGCTCAGTACGGATAACACCGGGATGAAGGGCGTAAGTTGTCACTCCTGTGCCTGCATGTTGAATAGTGAAAAGTGTTTAAAGGGTGACACTGTGGGAAATGTTAAGACAAAGCAATTGAGGTTTCATTATTGCTTACCGTTCAACCTGACCGCTAGTTCATGGTTGAACAGAACATTAGCCAGCTTGCTCTGCAGGTAGCTTGTGTGCGGATTGTAGTTTTCATCCAAATTTATATCATCAAAATGAATCTTGCCTATCCATCAGCAAAATAAATAAACATATATGGTGTGTCACATGAGATGTAAAATTAATCAAGACTTTAAAATGTAAAAGAATGTTTTGGAATGTATAGCTCATCCACAAAACAACACTTTATTATGCAGAAATATAAGAACTACAAACACCTCTTTAAAAAAATGTATAGAATGCCAAAAGGGTCTTAAACACCTGTCTCGTGGGCCAGACTGGAAACATTGACGATACGACTAGGTGCTGATTTCTTTAACAAATCCAGAAGCAAGTTGGTAAGCAGAAAATGGCCAAGGTGGTTCACCCCAAACTGCATCTCAAAGCCATCTTCTGTCTGCCACTTTGGGCACATCATTACCCCTATTGGGAAGTTAAAGAAAGGTTTAATGGTACAATGTATGTTGTTATGAAATCAAAAATCATGTGTCATATTCCTTACCAGCATTATTGATCAGAATATCCAATCTATCTTCATTCTCCTGTATTTCCTTGGCCAAAGCTCTAACAGACTGCAGGGAGGCAAGATCCAACCTCCTCACAACAATGTTGCCATTTCCACTCCTCTTCCTGATCTCCTCTGCTGCCTTGTTGGCTCTTTCCATGTCTCTGCAGGCCATAATCACCCTTGCACCTGAAAAATGGGAAATATAAAAAGTAACTGTGTTAGGATCAACCAACTTGGTGAAATGCAGTGTATTTCTACAGTTGTCTGGCCATATGAACTCTGTTGCACAACAATGGACTTGTGTAGGTGAAAGTGGATGCAGTTTTTTTAAACATTTTAAAGCTCAAACTACTGCAGCAAAACTTGTCATATTTTAGTCCAAGATGACATTTTGCCAAAAGTAACTGTACTGTACTATCCCAATAGTTTACTTGGGACAGGAAATTGTACCAGTTATCTTGAAATGTGACAAGAAACTTTTGGCATCTGAAATGTGTGTTTTTTTTTTTTTTACAAACAAACAGCATTTTTGATGTCAAAGACCTATATTCTATGTCACTGGCATTTCCCCCTGTGTGGATCTGTCAATATCTTCAAGTCCACTTTATGCTTCATTCAAGAGGAAGAAACTATATATCAATTAGTGACTCTATCTGGATTAAACATTAAAACTAGATCACAATATGATGTTGGATCAACTAATACTAAACATCCATAGAGGTCTTTAAATTGAGCTGACCTCTCCTGGCTATATCCACCGCAGTCTCTTTACCGATCCCAGTGTTGGCTCCTGTTATCAGAACAGTTTTTCCATCCAAGCGGGCTTTGCTTCGGCAGACTCCGCCGGCCATCCATCTCCGCAGAGCAAAGACACTGACACCTACCGGCACAAGTGCAACATAGATTAATGTTTCTCACCTATAACCTACTCATACAAACTAAGTCTGAGGTCTAGACTCAGAAACTTTCAATAGATTATAAATAATTTAGCATGATGCATGATAAGAAACATGTGGTCTAATTGATTTAACTGTGGACCACACAATATTGTTTGTGCTTGAGGTACTGTGATATATCTTGTAACGTTATGATGCAATATAGGGACTGTCTACAAAGTGCAAAACAAAGAGCAAAAACGGCATCCATATGCTTACATTTATACAAACTACTTCTGAAATCTAATGGATGTGGCTTGTAACTGGTTAAAAAAATTAGATGACTTTGACTTGACTGAGTTTGAAATTCAGATGTCTGAATAAATTAATTAAAACTGATCACAGCTTGACATGTAAACTTTAAATGGTGTTTTGTTACTGGTTCACAGAACAACATTTCCAGGGATCTTTTACTCATATATGTAAATTATGATACACACTTCTAAATTAAAATTAAACATGTTAAGTCTCAAGTGAATGTTTGGTTAACTGTTATATTGGTACTGGTTAACAGTTGGTTAACTGTTATATTGGTATTGACTTTATGTGCCAAATATCTTGGTATTACCAGTGATTCTGTATAGTGTGGGTGTAATTTTGTTTTTAAATCATCAAAAAACTTTAACTTGTTTTTTTTTTCAAAATTGACATTGCTGACTCTATCAACAAAAGGTTTTTTATAAAATGTTTTTTTTTTTTAAGTTTAATGTTTTGCTCATAATTTGCCTTAATACGCCAGGACGGGTCACATTTAGATTTTCACTGAACTCATCAGGGTATTGAAATATCAACAAATATGTGACACTGTCTGTGAAAACCTAGCTAAAATGTCTCAAAAATCTAATTCTGAGATAATGAGCATCAAAGTTTGATTTCAATCATTCATTTCACTATGATTTCCATCTTTGACATGGCAAACTGTTTTTGAGTCATTCACTACAACCACCAATTGACTTTGCGCAATCCACTATGATCCATAGTTTAAAAACCCCTGGTCTAACCCTATTTTTTACAGTCTATGGTCTAACCGCTAAGAAAATGTATTTTTTTCCATTTGTTGTGTTATGAATCTGAAAAGGACTTGTTATATACATAGGTGGCAGACGTTGCATTCCTTAACACCTTCTAGGAGTGTATTTGTTAACTTTGATTTTACATAATAGTAAAGCACAAACAGCAGTGTTTCCCAAAATGCAAAGTTACAAAGAATGCACTGCACACTGCCGCACGCACTTCCAAATGTGGGAGTTTGTGTACGTTAGGCCTGGGACGTGCGGGTCGAGATGCTGTTCTTTATCTTCTTGTTTTATTGCCGCTGGGTGTCGTCTGAGTTAGGTTACAGGGTATAGTGCTTCCAGCTTTCCCGGCAGCAAACAAGACAAATATGCCCAGTGGGATTTTTTATAGAAAGTTAAAAAAATATGGGAGAAATACGGGAAAATATTTAGATGGGATGATAGTGGGATAGAATGGCAAAATACAGGAGAATCCAGTGAAAAATGGGAGAGTTGACAGGTATGGTCTTGTTATTCCTTCTTAAAAGAACATTTCAAAGTCAGTTTAATTCACAGAACTATAACTCAACACATGATATTAAAATGTCAACAAATATATAAATTTGTTTACAATAAATAAGCCCTACTTAACTTCAATGGGTGTGTCCCTAAACACATGATACAGCTGATTGTAACCATTGACTTCCATAGTAGGAAAAACAAATACTAAAATTAATGAAATTCAAGAGTACCATCATTTATCAAAATATCTTCTTCATCATTAATCCCAATACTTCAATAATATTTGTTTTCCTACTATGAAAGTCAATGTTTACAATCAGCTGTGTGCTTACCATCATTTATTAAAATATCTTATTTTGTGTTCATCAAAAAAAAAAAAAACACTCATACAGTTTTAAAACAACACGAGGGTGAATAAATTATGACAGAATTTTCATTTTTGGGTGAACTATCCCTTTAAGCCCTAGCGCCTCGCTATCTGTGTTCAGTTCTACGATCGATTACTTTCCAAATAAGGCATTTTTATGCAGCTGAACTCCACTAGGGATTTACTGTGGTTTATCGCCTAACATTCAGCGTCAAGTCAACTTTATCGCGGTCTCTCACGACCTCTGTACCTTTCGCAAAAACAGGCAAAGGTTGTAAGCTTTAACGCACACAATAAGAAAATAATACTAAATTAAACTAATAAACCAATATTACAATACTTCTTAGTATGTTTGAATGCATTCGCACACTTTACGTGGATATTGATCGTTCGTTAGTTATATTTAAATCCTCATCCAGGATTTAAATGTAACTTCACAGAACTGGGGTCTTCAGCCCTGCTCCTGGAGAGCTACGTGCGAGTTCAGCTCATAGGTTCAGCTTCAGCTCCAAACCCAAGCAACACAACTCCACCTACTAAACAAGTTGGAAAAGTGGAGAACTGTGACAGAAGTATGCAGGAAGAAAACTCTCCATAAACAGGTGTTGGAGATCCCTGATCCAGATATTGCACTTTTTTGTCTGAATGACAATCATAGTTTATATTTTACGTACGGCTGCACGATAAATCGCACGCGATTGTCACGCGCATCTAGTCAGTAAAGCCGGTTCCTTGATTAGTAATAAATCAGGTGCTTTTAAATGGTGCGGCATTTACTATAGAGCCGTAGTTCACTGACAAGCGGGGAAATATCGCATTTAAAATCGCAGACGGTTCATCCGCGATTATGAATCCGATATTTCCCTGCTTGTCAGTGAACTACGGCTACGTAAAGTAAATGCCGCTCCGCAGCTGATGGCGATTTATTACTAATCAAAGAACCGGCTTTACTGACGAAATGCGCGTGACAATCGCGTGCGATTTATCGTGACGATTAAAAATAATTTACATCACTGTAAATAACATTTTTATTTAAAAATATTATTAAAGAAAATGACTTTCCAGGTCCAGAAACTTGTTTAAAAAGTTTTATAACCGTCCATAACTATAAGTTTTCCATGATAGTGGAAGAAATAATGTAACCCATAATTTTAGACAACAGCTAATAAGCAAATTCATGGTATGCACTTTATCCTAACTTACCTGAAGCAAGTACAACTGTGAGTGCCAGACGGTGTTCGTCCACAAATTCTTTTACTTGCTTTGTGTAATCCTGCATTTTTCAGCCGGTTGATCCTAGTTACACTGTATGACACTCGTATAACGGCAGCACAGTTTCTTCGACAATAAAGTTATCTTGTTGAAAAACATTTATTAACTAAGGTTGTAGTAAACGTGCCTGCAAAAAGGTCGACGCCCCTAAACTAGAAGGGGGGAGAGGTAAGGGTAAACAAAAAAGTGGATTCACGTTCCAGGCAGTATTGATTTTCAAAATAAAAGTTCGATTGTTACTGTATGTATGGAGTTGGCATCTACAGAAACAGCAGCCAATAGACTTATAATAAATAGTGAATAAATAACCCACGACCTTGACCGACTTTACATTGATAAAAAAAACTTCCATCTTAAAATCGAGCTATTGTTATAATAGTGGGTGATGATGAAAAAAACAAACTTTGATCTGTGTCGAAAATTGGATGGTGTATTTTAAAAATCCCCTTAAAATCTCATGCAAACGTTTTTCACTGTTATTTAATGTTCATTAAAGATAAATTCAAAAATTGATAATACAACAAGGAAACATATTTCATTTTCACGACCAATTTTAAAATGCACTAATCATATTGTTTTATATATTATTTTCCAGCCATGAAAAATCACTGACAAACTGACTCCCGAGTGGTTTTTGAAATAATCTAACGTTAGCTCTTATATTTATTTTGAAAAATAAATACAAAAATAACCCGGAAGTAGCTCGTCGTCCTGCCACGTCAGTGGTGTTTCGAGTCAGCTGGGAAGTCGGTGTTTTATACACGTAAACTTTAACTCAATGGAGGAAGATTTCTGTTAATTTTAAGGAATAATTGTAACCTTTATTAAAACAGCATGCGGCACGGGTGGCTTTTACTTTTAGTGGTATACACAGCCTATATAAACGCCACCGAATTGACATTTGAATTGCCTGATAACGAGAAGCAATGTTATTACGAGGATCTAGAGCAAGGAGTGAAGTTTGACATAGACTTTCAGGTAATTGCGCTGACAAAGATCAGTTTCTTATCAATATTGCGAAATAGGTGCTGTTTATCTAGCTTTTACTAAGTTGAAGGTTTGGGTAGCAGTAAAACAAATGACTGTCTTTCTTTTTCTTTTTTTTCTTTTTTTACAATTTTTATGAATTATTTATCATTTTTCTTTCAGTTTCTTTATATCTCCTCTTTAAAGATGTTCACAAACTTGCTTACTTAACTGGTAACAAGACACGGTACAGTTCAGTACTATACATATATTATAATGTATTGGTTATAGCTATTAAAGTGAGAAGGTAGACAATAAAACCATATGCATACATAGGGGTACTGGGGAATGTTGTCAAACAAGTTCAGCATGTACATTTTCTCGAAATGAATGATGAAAAGATTAATAGTTTTATTTTTGTTGTCAAGACATAAAGTGTCTGTAATGGACAAACAATATACAGTTTTACCTCTATGAAATGTGTTCAATATCAAAACTTTTCTTTCTCATGCAGGTTATTGCAGGGGGGAACTATGATGTTGACTGTTTTGTGACAGATCCACTGAATAGTATACTGTATGACGAACGAAAGAAGCAATATGATAGTTTTTCCCATACAACGGCCATGAAGGGAGAGTACAAGGTCTGCTTTAGCAACGAGTTTTCAACCTTCTCTCACAAAACCGTTTACCTGGACTTTAGAACTGGAGATGAGAGACCTTTACTGCCTGATACGAGCAGATCAACATCACTCACACAGGTGAGAAACTGACTCGTACACAAACACTACAGCTGTTTCCTAAATTACATACTATGCACTTAAACTATGCACTATGTACTTAACCAACTAGTCTAATGTATACATTTTAGAAGAGTAGTATCATCCCGATTGGAACACTTGCTTTTTTACTAATCACAGAGATATAACCTGGTTGCCAGACAAGTGCAAATGAGGTCAAATGTAAAGGTACAATGCAAGTCAATAAAAATGAATGTTTACATTGTTCTTTTAATGTCAAGGTTATCTGTTGTTATCACAATCCAATTAGTTAGTTAAATAAGTGCATCCAGGTATTTAATGTGCATTTCTTTTTTGAATTTTTTTTTGAAACACACTACTTGCACTATTTATACTACAAAATGGCTTAGAATAGTGCATAAGTATGCTATTTAGGACACACTTTATCCACTCACACATTGTTGATTTTCTTTAGCTCTGTGTAGCCTATATACTGTGCTAATATGAACCTCTGAATAACTCATGCAGATGGAGTCATCCTGCATGTCTATCCATGAGATACTGAGGGCGGTTTCAGACTCCCAGACTTGGTACCGTCTTCAGGAGGCTCTAGACCGAACCAGAGCAGAAGACCTGAATGTGCGAGTGTTCTATTGGTCCGTTGGCGAGGCCCTCATCCTGTTTGTGGTTAGCATTGGCCAGGTGCTAATGCTCAGGAGCTTCTTTAATGATAAGAAAACAAATGTTGCCACCAGCACATAGAACTTTTTGCCTTTATCTGCCTTTATCTCTCCTTGGAGATAATCAACTGATTTATCAGTCTTGTGCGATTTAAACAAGCCGTCTTAAATTATGCCTAAAGCCGACCACAAGTGACCTTTTTTTCAAACAAATTTATGATTGCAGAGCTTTGCACTAAATGATGTGCAAAGTTTTTCATAATAGCCCTGTTTCGCAGACAAGGCTTAAGTCTAGACTAAGATTTATGTTTGAGTTGTCTTAACTCAAAACATCTTGCACTGAAATATTTCAGTGGCATTGTTATGTCTTAAAAAATGCACACCAGTAAAGTCACATTTATAAAAGCTACTTAAATGTCCTGATTGAACTAATGCCTAAACCTGGCCTAATCCAAGTCTTGTCTGTGAAATTGGGCCCTAGTGTAGTAAATGTTGTTCTCTATGTGTATTTTTGCAGTAATTGAAATGAACTGCTATACCTTTATGTACCTACATCTTTTTTTTTTTTATGGGAGGGGAATACTACTTTGTCAATTTTCAATGCATAGACTTTCATTTAAATGAAGAATAGTAGTTTGGCAATAATATCAAAGTACACTCTCAAATGTCCATGATGTTGAAGATTATTTGCAATTATTATATGCAAATCCTAACTGTGTACTGTAAATGTAAGTGCCAACTGCATGCACATCATCACCAACTGTAAGTTATTGTGGCTATATAGCACTGGATTTTATATTGCGTCTCTATTTACTAATACTAATCAAACATCAACTAAATGTGCAGTTCAAACAATGTTTTTCTAGATTTACAGATTGTATTTTTACTCTCTTTATGCAGTGTTTACAGTTTCAAATGTTACAAATGTGACCATTGTACAATACGGCACCCCAAAAGGGAAATAGAGAATATAATGATTTGTTATGTAAATTAAATTCATTTTGTCCTTTTGAGTTGTTTATATTTCTGCCTGGTAATAACCGAGTAATTAAAATAAATAAATACTTTTTTATTTTATTACTTATTTTATTATAAGTAAATAAAGTAATTAAATTGAAATTAAATAATAATTTTTGTTTGTTTGTTTGTTTTAATGTGTTTGTTGAATCACAAACATAACAAAACAATGGTTTAAGATGCAGGCTTGCCAAGCAGAGCGATGTTTGCATTTTAAATGTCTTACACCACAGGGAAGTACTTTGAATACTTATTTATTTTTAAAGACGAATATCAGGAAATATTTAACAACATCCCTGGGCACCTTTGAAATAAATAAAGAAAAAATGACTCCTTGGTGTAAGTTTTACCCCAAACACCATCATAAGCCTAGAGAATTTCCAAGCGGATCGTGATGTACTTTTTGTACAGGATGAGTGTCGTGTACTGATCAGATTTTCTTCTCAGATTTTTAATAAGATAAATTCATCCCCTGAAACCCTTATCATCATTAACCTGCTTTCAGTGAATAAATCTGCCTCAGCCCTCCCCAGAAATAATGCATGAATATGGATGGGCTGTTGTGCCTGGGTCTATTCAGTGCATTGGACTACCTCCAACGTTGGCATAAAATCACCAACGGCAGAGGAGACTACACCGTCCGATCCAGAGGATAATGATGGGGAGCAATGACTCAAAAGGTCTCCTGATTACCGAGAAGGGTCTGTTGGGTATGTCTGCAGCGAGGAACATGTTGCGCTCATCCTAAATGCTCTCGTGCCCTGCGTCTCTATTGACTGGCCAATATGTTGAGTCGACTGATGAGTGGCAGCGGTAGTCTTGACAGGGAATTCAACTGTACGGTGCGACTGCTGGACGACTCGGAATACGCTTGCACGGTTCAGGTCAGTATTAACATGTTTTCATCATCACAAACGGGTTATCCCCGTCACTGACACACGTGTCTCGATGTTGGCGGTGCTGATGCTGCGCATTCAAGCGGGAAAATCCTCGAGTATCTGCACGAATCCGTACACAGCACGAGGGCTGCAATGCGTAATGGGTAATTAATTTTCTTTGGCGTACGTTATGAGTCAACGAGCGCGTGTTTGGTGACCCGTGTGAAGCCTTTAGAGAGCAGCAGGTCACCTGTCACGTATCTCCAGACTCGCTCAGACCTGAGTCACATTCTCTGGGTGCGCTTGGTCCATGCAGAGGAGTCTGAAAAGAGAGACCAGTGCCAAGGTTTCAGGTGCTACGTCAGTGTTATGGATATTTTAATCCCATTGCAATTACGTCTTGGGGCAAACTATGCACTAATGATAGACAGTAGAACGATGAGTTGAAAGATTGTATTAGACTTTTATAGCATATTGTGGTCTTGGGTTTTATGAGTTACAGTATCAAATCTGCAGGAAAAGTCTGAGTCTGTGCACATTTAAGCAGCTCTCTGTTGACCAATATGTGATTGAATGTTGATGACAGAACAAACTAGATTACCAAATCTATTTCTCTCTACGTATGAAGTGTACAGGTTGTGGGCAACCTTTTTGTTTTTAAAAATGGAGGCATAATGGATATTACATCTATGACTCTTAAAAGAAAATGATGCCATAAGCAGGGGATACTCAGTACCACAATCAAAATGGGTCTTATGCTAAATACTTACCAAACTTTAATTTTTGACAGTAACTTGTATAACCCTCTGCACATAGATAAATAGTATGCAGCGTACAGATCCCTGCTAATACTGATGTATTGTTTACTATTGGTGTCTTAAGCTGTTTACTGTATAAAAAAGAGGATATGTCAGTGTCTTGTGTCTAAACAGTTGGGATACGACTGATGGCTGGTTGCCGGCTTTGCATTGTAAATCCCTATAAAATAACACGCTGACTGAGCAAGACAATAAATGTGTTTTTAGCTATGTTTACCACATGATTATAAGACACAATATAAGTTACCCCCTCAATAATCAAAGCCTTTACACCCCCCCAAATATTTATATAATAATTAATAGAAACATGTACGATTGATACTTCAAAATCCCCCTAATGTTTAAACCTAATTAATGTACATGCTTGTTTAAAAGCATAGACTCTGATGCAATACAGTCAGGAATAATACAGAATTTATAGAGACACTTTAGTATTTTATTTAGCAGTTGAGTGTTCATCAGGAAGTTACAAAAGAATGATATTTCTCAAGGATATTGATTGTCTGACTCAGGTAGGCAACATTTTGAAGCAAAATAAATGATAGGTGTAAATGTGTTGTGGATGTGTAACTTGTTTACACATGACATATCACAAACTCTTGAGTAAAGCAGTATGGAATAATGCATTTGGTGATTGTCTTCATTCTTGGTATTAGTCGTGTGTGGTCGTATCTGTCATGTATGTCTGGGAATGTCAGTGCAGGATTGTGACATTCCATTGTCCTTGGAATTCTGTGTGATGCTGTGGTCACCATGGCAACAGACTGATCCCATCATCATTCCCCTGCTGCTCCTGCTTTCGTCAGACAAGCGTCAGACAGGATATGTGCACACATGTTTACTTGCATGCACAACACACCGTCTCGTACACAGAATTCTTTCAAATACGGTGATTATGTGCTATGGAGTAATATACAGTGGATGAGACTTTGATAAAATAAAGATACATGGAAGACATTCAGCTTCAGCCGTCCTTACCTCCCCTTATCAACTTGGCGTTGTCCTTTACAATTGATTGATCTGTACAATGGAGTTTGGTTAGTGATAAAATGCTTATTAGTGAAATATGGCCTCTCCCTTTTAAGAGACTGCTGACTGTGTTTGGCTCCTGGAAGTCACACATCTAGAGACCAGATATATGAGACACTCTCACATATAGTTTCATTATAGAGCTCACCTTTGTGTAGGTCAGCAGCTGCCTTTCAGATGTATTTCACTGCTTCTTGTTTAGCCAAACATGCAATGCAAATGAAAGGCACCATACTGATGATTTTATTATAATATGTTTCGCTTTACTAATTCTCACTTATTTGTACACTGTTGCATTACTGAGTTTCCACATGCAACTAGACTAATTAAAACTATTTGTTGCAGTTCTATAATAAATACACAGATGGAAATAATGCATAAATATGACTCTTTCAGCTTGTCAATGGGGCAAAAACTAAACTAAACTAAAACACCAGCTAAGAGTTTATCTTACCATAAAGTTTTGGAATTTTTTGCAAACTTCCAATGGGTTCGTTTTATTGTTGGGTGCATGTCCTCAAGAAAACAATGTCTTGCAGTATGCAATTGCTTTTTACACTTCTCAAGGCAGCATCATTAAGTAGTATAACATATAGTTGTTCTAATGGGGATATGCTCTTCAATTGAGTAGATCAGATGCAAAAGCAGCTAAACCCCACCTCTGTCAAAATTGAGATAATGATATTGACCTGAATGCTCTCGTCATGTATGTTCAGATACCTTCTGTGTGGTAAGCTTATAATGTACCATCTTAAGAATGGAAATCATGGAACTTTTGTAAGATTTAGAATTTGTTATTTTCCAGTATCACAATACATTCTAAATTATATACAAAGTATAATATAGTCTGTGATATATACAGTATAGGGGTCAAAATGGCCATGGTTCATTGGGGGGATTCTAGTTGGGGACATATTTTATACTGTTAACCACAGATGCAAAAAATCTCATATTTATGACATTTGATTGGTGGCTGTCACGTGATTCCCTCAACTCAATCCCCCAAGTACCCCTCCGATTTCAAGGCCTGGTTATACAACATGCCCTATTAGATGTTTTTTTTTTTGCTAAAATGTCACAATATGCAAACAAGGAATGTGATTGCTCAAATATCTGTTAAATATAATAACACTTATATTTTTATTTTGAAAATATGCCTTTTCCATAGTACTCCTGCTGTTATTGTTGAGCTTCGGAGTAATGATTCAAATATATTATAGGATATTATAAACTCACCGTACTGTGTAATTGCTTTGTAAAATGGCCTTTGGGTATGCCTAGTTCTCCTGCCTGATCAGATCGAGCTTCTCAGTCATGCTAATTCAACAACAACAAAAAAACATTAAAGAGTTATTCATTACTTTCATCTACATTCTTTAACGTGTCAGCAGTATTTTTTTCATATTGACTGCGGGACAAGGTATAATACTGCATGTGCATCTTTTTCCAATGGTCAAGATCCCTCTCACACTCCCTGAAGCAGTGACAGTTACCAACTTTGCTAATGACTTGAGCTAATGTTATGAGACAAACCAAGAATAAGATGAACTGTAACTTTCCCCAATCGTCCTTCATTTAAAGGCTTCCTTTTTGTTTGTTTGTTGATTTTTTCCTAATGCCATCCCTGCATCTATGACTATATTTATACCGGTCAATCCATACACAAGTTAATCCATACAAGTTCATTGATAAAGGCCCCCTGTAGTTAAAATCAAGTTTTAATGTTGTTAATAAATAATGAATAAATAATAAAAATATTTAGGCACAAATGCTATTCCTCAAAACATTTTGTACTATTAATTTTAAGTTCATTACACTTAGCATTTTTTAGTTTTCTGAATTTTGTTCGTTAAAAGGTATAGGTCCAAGGCATAAAATATTAAGTGATGTTTAATAGTGGGTGTATTGAAAAACATCTAGGATTTAGGATACATTATGGGGGGGGGGGGGGGGGTCCTGGACAGGGAATAGACTAGTGCTAGACTAAAATAATTGTAAGAGCTGTCCAAACTAAAAACAACATATCTAAAAATACATCAGTGCCCTTTGTTTTTCCTAAAAATGCACACAAGCAATGTTTTAAGTAATGTATGTTTGTTAAAACTAGTTATATTTCATAACTAAACTAATGCCTAGTCCTGGCTTAAGCTAATCCTTGTTATGGGAAACCGCCCAATAAAGCCTATTTGCCTCATACAGAATATGTCCCGCCACTACTAATGACACTATTCATCCAGTAAAGGGAAGCTATACAGTATGTGACAAACCTAAGATGTAGATGTCATTGCCAAGATCCAACCCCCAAAACCTCACCAAAATTCCAACAGACTGAATGTTAAAAATAAGTTTTAGACATAAATATGCAAGAAAATTTTAAATGACAACAATGCTGTTTCTTAGTTGAAGTAAAGTCATAAGATAAAAAAAATTATATTACATTTCTGCTATAAAATGACCAGATTAAGTCATCTTACTCATAGATTAAATGTGTTAACACATTAGTGTTGATTCTGGGACAACACACTAAATGCGTTGTTCCATGATCCACCCATATGTGTTATTATTGAAACAACACATTTTGTGTTACTTTTACACAACATGTGTTATATTCTAACACAAAATCAACATAAATGACACATAATATGTTAAAGTTACACATAATGTGTTAAAAGCGTAACGCACAAAGATGTGTAAAAAATTAACACATACTTTCTAAGAGTGTAGTACATGTGGAATGTGCTTCATCCATAAAAGCATTTCATTACAAGGAATACAAGGTATTTTTATTAGTTTGTGTGTTCCCTGGGTTGAAAATGCATGCATTGCTATCTCAATCATCTATCACTGAGCTACAAGAACCCTAGACAGAGTGTTATGCAAACATTGGATTCAGATGGACATACTACCTCCATATATGTCTACAACAGCAGCAGGACAGCCTTTGTTTATACCAATTTTTTTACATTCTATAGTTCTCTGGATCTCTGTAGCTGATCTTTATGACCATATAAGTCCAAATGAGAAAAATCATGTTTACTCTAGTTTATTACTTACTTACGTTTTTAGAATGTATATCATCATCTACTGAGCAATATCATCATCTTGTACTCTTCACTCTGTCTCTCTCTCACAAACAAGCTCGTATGCATGCACGCACACACATATTGTAGTATGTTCTTCATTTGCTAAAGATTAATCATTCAAATGTTATTAATAAATGTATCATTATTTTAAAATAAGAGATGTGTGGTGAGAGGTGAAGGTATGATTTTTTTAGTTGTTTGTGAGATATTTTGCTGTTTGGATAGGCTACCAGTTGAGATGATACCTGTTTTGATTTTGCATAGCTGTCATCATGAGCTAATGTCTTTCAATCTTGATCATCTTTCCAACACTTTTTTATTTGACTTTCCTCAACCACACAGCTTCTTAGAAGACCTTTAAAGTGCTGTGTGAATGTTAATATTTGATTGAGCTCTGATGTCTCCTGGGAGATTCTGAAATATTAAGATCTCTCTGGAAGCAACATACATGATTCAACTGAGCAGGACATCAGACCAAACACACACATCCTCTCACCCTAAAGTGTTAGTTCACCCCAAATTATAAATATTGTTAACTTTAAGCTGTTTCAAACCTGCCTAACATTTTTTTTCTATAGTGATTGATTTGTCTTTATGTTCCAGAGGGATGCAAAGGGTCAGTGGCTCTTCGAGCAGGTCTGTCAGCATCTAAACTTGCTGGAGAAAGATTACTTTGGCATCAGATTTGTGGATCCAGACAAGCAACGGGTGAGCTGTCATAGTATAATAAAGTATATAGTTGTTACCAAAATGGAAGTTTGTGTGTTATGAAATGTATGTGAGGATATGAGCAAGAATTACAGAAGTATTATAGACACTTCTTTATTATACTTTGTTATTTCAGCATTGGCTGGAGTTTAGCAAACCAATAACCAAACAAATGAAATGTAAGTCATACTTTACCAAACATCTGTGATGTGATTTCCTTCAAATGTCCTCCTTTAAAGGGTGGCAATTTACTTTGTCTGCTGGATTACATCCACTTAAATGTTTTATGTCCTAGCTCTGCCACCATACACCATGTGTCTGCGTGTGAAGTTTTATCCTCCAGACCCTGCGGCTCTGAAAGAAGAAATCACAAGGTACTTTTCTTTCTACTGAGTAGAACAGCAAAGTCTATATTATTCATGGTGATTTCCATTTACCAGTATCTAATTAAAAATAAACTATATGAAGCATTCAGATGCAAAAAGTTCGAAAGCTTTGTTACATTAATAAAAAATGAGGGGCAGTGATAGCTTAGTGGTTAAAGAGTTGAGCTTGTTACCCAAGAGTTGCCAGTTTGAGTCTCACAACTGGCAGGTTGCGACAGATGTGCCCTTGAGCAAGGCACCTTAAAGGAGTTAGAGGGTTTTGCAGCGAAAGACAAATTTGTTAAAATGATACCAATAAAATGATAATAAACCTGATTAAAATGCTAATTTACAAGAAAGCATGTCGGAAACACTTAGAAGGCTTTGCATTTAAACTCTTCATGTACTCTTCATTTTTAATCAAGAATACATTCAGAATCAACACACTGAAAGCTACACATTTAAATATGTGCTTTTCAATGTTCTACATTGTTTTTTTAGATACCTGGTCTTCCTACAGATTAAAAGAGATTTGTATCATGGCCGACTTCTGTGCAAGAGCTCAGATGCTGCTACGCTGGCTGCATTTATTCTCCAGGGTAACAGCAAATCTCACTCACAGCAGTCAGTCAGTCGTTACTAAATTAGTTAATTTTTGGTGTCTTTGTTACATGAACGATGTTGTACTAGGTCAACACACTCCACAGTATGATAAGACACAGTATGATAATACAGCTTTGTTTTATTCTCTCTTACTTTAGCTGAGATTGGAGACTATGACCCAGGGAAGCATCCAGAAGGTTACAGCTCTAAGTTTCAGTTTTTCCCCAAGCATTCGGAGCGCCTGGAGCGCCGCATTGCTGAAATCCACAAAACTGAACTGATGTAAGACAGTCCAGAAGATGTTAGTTATGTGCTACTGTATCTGTTTGACAGACAGTGTCATTTCTGAGTTTAGTCTCTTGGAACAAACAGTTGGAAGTGACTTTACTGTATGTGAGTATTTCATTCAAATCTCTCTATCTCTTTCCAACAGAGGTCAAAGCCCCGAAACGTCCGAGCTGAATTTTTTAAGGAAAGCTCAGACTCTAGAAACATATGGGGTGGATCCACACCCCTGCAAGGTCAGGACCAAAAGCCATCAGCTATGAAAGTATCACCTGTCTGTCCTTATAACTTTTACTGTTTGTACCTGATTTAAAAAAAAGAGACAGTGCAGTAAATGTTTCTGTGTGTTTGCATTTTGATGAAAGGATGTGTCTGGAAATCCAGCCTTTTTGGCCTTTACTCCGTTTGGCTTTGTAGTACTGCAGGGTAACAGGAGGATTCATTTCCTAAAATGGTGAGAAAGGGGAAATTAATCTGTCATATCATTTTCATTTGCTTAGCGGTCAAGATTCAATGACTGTGTGTATTAATAACTATGACAGTATATTGTCATTTTAATCAGGCACGAGGTGACCAAACTCAAGTTTGAAGGAAAGACATTTCATATATATGCAACTCACCAAGAGGTAGGTGATTGAAAGTCAGCGGCATATATTAACAGAGCAGATTATTGAAGAAGGACTGGATTTCTTAGGAAAACTAGCCTGTCGTGTTAACTATTAAAAGTACTCTAGTAACACCAAATGAGATTGCAATACTGTCTGTTATTGGTCAAACTAACTACACTTGTAGGGAAAATCAGCCTGGAAGGAAAAATATTTTTCCATTAAATATCTTTTCTGAATTTCTGTGAACTTCACTAAGGATCAGAAGATAATCTTGACTTACTTTGCTCCAACACACGAGGCCTGCAAGCATCTGTGGAAGTGTGGTGTAGAAAACCAGGCTTTCTATCAGTATGTGCACATGACATTTATTACTCATCCAGCTTAATTAGGATTAATATTACTTCTTTTGCTTCCGAACTAATTTACTAACTGACTTAATTCAGTTATTAAAAGTTAAGGGTTCTCTCTCTTTCTTTTCATGTCTTTTAGGTTTGAGAAATCAAGTCAAGTTCGCACTGTGTCTAGTAGTAATCTATTCTTTAAGGGTAGCCGTTTTAGATATAGGTGAGTGTGTTTATCACCCTGCTTAATTAGGCCTTAAAGATATGAATACTGAATTAGTGAATATATAATTAATGAATTAGCTGCAAGGCTGCTCTTTAATCCAGTGGTATGTAGTATAATTGAGGCACCGTTCATTCTTTTAAAGTGGGAAAGTGGCGAAGGAGGTGATGGAGCAAAGCGCAAAAATCAGAAGAGAGCCTCCAGAGATCCACAGGCGAGTATCATCAATGTATTTTTACACATGAGTGTGCTTTCAAGAGAGGGATTATTGTATGTCACATCTGTTTGTCTTTAGGGCTGGGATGGTCCCGAGCAGGAGTTGTCCCTCTATCACACATGGTCCACGACAGAGTAGCATTCCTCAAGCGCGTAGGAGAGCAGTCCATATTTCCATCATGGAGGGTACGTCTATGTTCACAGACACACACACATCATGATTAAACATTTCAAATGTGTATATTAATGAGCAATTCACAAGTTGATGACAAAATCAACCACATGATATGGATGATACCGGCATGATTCTTTTATGTGTGTTTGTTTCTCTGATCGTGTCGACAAAATGTGATTTGTTATGAATAATTTTATTGTAGGATCCTTTATATTCGTTATAGTTAGCACCCTCAAACACCCTGTAGAACTGGGCCTGCTGACTGAACAGAATAAAATATTTGAAATTACATTAATGTGGTATGAAGTTAAAAATTAAAGTAGTTTTAGCAGGCTGCTTTAAAATGGGGTTCTATTTCATTCTTTGTTAACACTGTTAAAGAGTTGGGTTCCTCATGCTAATTCACCGTCAAAAATTTCTCATTTCAAAAAGCAGTTGGACGTATGAAGGAGTATTTCTGTACCGAATGCACTTCTCTAGGGTTTGTCAAGTTTCAGAAAGTTTTTTAGAACATGAAAGATTCATACGTAATGATCTTGCTCTATTTCTTTTATGGGCAATTTCAGTGCAGGAAGTACAATGAAAGTCATAAAAATCACAAATCAACATCACTAGAGAAGTGTGTTTTTGTTTGTGAGGGAAATTTAAGCTTGTTTAGCTTTCCAGTGAGCACAGCATTATGGAAAGAATGGATATAGTTTTTTATCCGTGTCAGCAGTGGAGTTTTGTGTGTGGTCCCAACCGGGTCATTAGTCACAGGCGATAAGTAAAACTGCATCAAATGTGTTTTGTTGGCAATTGTCGTGTTGTTTTTCAACTTTTTGTCTGTGTGGACCACTATTTGTAATCAAGAATTTTCGCGGACCACCTCATAATAAAATATGTCTACACAAAGTCCTGAATTAATCTGCACCTCTAAACAGGCTTACTAGCACTAAAACTATAACTGGTCATCACAGTAGTACAACAGGTTTGTTAAAAGAAAGTTTACTGCACAAAACAGCTGGCACATATTTTATTTATTTATTTACTCAAGCGTCCGAGGGGATGGTTCATTTGAACAACGGGCTTATGTCCAATGGAGTGGTATGCAATCCATACAGTAACAAGAACACTTGGATATAGTCAACATTGTCATTGGAGTCCATTTCCCAGCCCGATATGAATATCCCCCTTTGCCCCCTCCACATCTTTCCCTTCCTCTTTTTATCCTCTGTCTGATATAGGCCTATTTAAATGCAAGCAGAGCGCCACTGGCCTATTTTAGTAATCAGACAATAACTTGACAATTTAATTAAAAAAATATATAAATATAGGCCTACATAATTCTTAAAATTTATTTTTCTTTGGCCTTTACACGGACCGCCTGCAGTACCCTCACGGACCACTACACAGTTTGGGAATGGCCGATGTAAACGAAATGAAAATGCACACCGTAAAAAAATGACTGGAAGCAGCGGTTTCCAAACAAAACTGTAAAAAAAAAATATTCTTAATTCCAATAATTTCCAAAAACAATAATTTTACATATTTTTTCTTTAAAAGTTCTGCAGCCAAATACTGTTATTTTACAGATTTTCCCAAGACAAAACCCACCCATTATTCATTATGAGTATGAATTTTAGACAGTGTGCTACATGCACAAACCATTTTTCCTGGCCTTAAATTAGCAAAAGTGGGTTGCTGTGGATTCAATTTTTAGAATGTTTGCACTGACATTGGTACAGGTGTGATCCTTCAATTATATATTGATAATTTATTCATTATTCATATAAATTATCTGTGACTTTCAAAACTGGTTGTGTATATGATGTCCAGTTCATAAGTCCAGTGCAAGTCCCAAAAACATCTGTTTCCCCTGACAACAGCACCAGCAATTTTGATTTACAAAAGGCATTTCTAGTCTTTTAATTGCACATTAATTCCCTTTTAAGTCTTTTAATGGAGCTTCGAATAAGCATCAAAAAACCAGAACTGGGAGCTTCGAATAAGCTTCGAATAAGCATCAGCTGCTATAAAATACAATGAGCTTAGGAAGGAGCCAGAATAATCAATAAGTTCCGTGATCATGTAGAGGAGATCGTTGCGATGCTTTCTCTTTTTTTCCAATCCCAGTTCTGGTTTTGACTATTTCCTCTGAAATGCCACCCTCTGGTGGTCCAGAGATGTCTTTCTTCTCATTGGAACATCTACTTTTTGGCAAAAGACACAGGGTTATCCTATTATTATAAACAAGGTTCCATTTTTTTTACCTTTACAAATGTGATGTAGCAGTACATTTACAGTCAGTTATTCAATGTCTCAAGCTTTACAAAACTATAATTTAAATAATTAATTCATGTGGTGTATTTGCATATTCAACCACAGTACAAACATCGATTCAAAGAGATATATATATAAGATATATATATATATATATATATATATATATATATATATATATATATATATTTAAGTAAAGTTGGGACAGAAGGACAAAACAATAGTTAGGCAGTGATAAGAATACCTTACACACCAACTCTTTATTACTCTGCAACCTGAGAACTGCTCTCATTGTGCATGTGACAAGACTTTCACATGCTTCAGTAACTTTATTGACACCGACACATGTTGGATTTGCCTATATGTGCCTGTGTTTCTGTGTGTACTAGTGAAATGTGTAATTTATTGTGGGATACAACTCTACTGTAGATAGGAATTACACTTAAAATATTCAAACTATGTTTTATGCAAATGTTCTTGAGGTTGCATAAGATTACATTTTTATTTTTCTTTGCATGCAAGCAGTGTTAACTCACAATGAAGGCATTGTCGTGATGTAAAGGGTATGAATCCAAAAAGCCCCTAATAACCGTCTGCTTTTAAAGAAAAAATAAATGTTCATTTATAAAGTGAACCAAGACCAGTTTTCATGAACAAATTTACATAAATGGTAATGTAAGTAAATGATAACAGTAAATACAAATTAAGAGCAGGATTTGAAGGTCCTCTAGACTTTTAATGCATTTTGTATCAAACAACATAGACAGAGACAATAGGAGCAACAAACTTTTCTTGCTCATCTATTGCTATTATTATACAGTCTATTATTAGGGAGCCTGCCAGGGACAGTCCATGTATGTCATGTGGCTTGTGTCAGAATGAGTGGTGTGTGGTGAAAATATGCTTGGCTTCTTTTGTTACATCCCATGTACACATTATTGGTTTGTGGGGGTTGGAGAATGTAGTGCAGTTCAGCTTTAGGGCTTACAGGGACTAAAGCAGCTTTAGGGTGCTCTATCTCATACTCTTTTTTTTTTTAGACACGCACATGCTGTTGTGTTGTTTCAGTTCAGTAGGGTAAAGGGAGGACAGAGGTTTGGCGGTGACACACTAACACAGAGCGCAAATTGCATTCACATTCCGACACCATGGTAAAGTGTCTCATACGGATTAAGACAAAGGTGAGCGTTCACCTGCGGATGATCAACCACTGTTACAGGGATGTCAGGGTACGAGTGTTGACGTTGGGACCTAGGCTGTTAGGGAAAGCTCTAGGGGCTTTGCCTCTTTTCCCCTCCTTGCCCAACTCTAACGCTTCTTCTGAAGCTCCATCAAGACTTGGTGTCCAACCCAGCAGCACTGCAGGTAAACTCGGGTTGTCATTTAAAACAAATGGGCATTGAGAAAAGCAAGTCTGTGACTGTGTTTTTATGCACTGATGTTTGTTGAGCAATGAACATGTGTCTGGTGTGTCAGTATTGTGTGGCTTTTATTGGTTGTGAGTAGTTATACTATCCTATCCTGATGGTTTATTTAATGTACAGTATGTTCTGCCAATGTTTTGGACAATACATTTCTACAAGATTAATATTTTTGCAGTAATTTACTTGTGAGTAAATATTAATACACTGTAAAAAGCTGCTACTTAAAAAAGTAGAGCAAGTAAATAACTTACTTAAATTGGTAACACCTAAAATATTACATTTTCAATGTCACATTTGTAGGCTAACCCACTGAAGTAATTTTTAAAGTTGATCCAACTTTTGCTTTTTACTTTGCGCACAGTTTGAGGTGTTCATCAGGGTCTCCACTTGCTGCTGTGATTAAGACTCATGGCGACAATGTTTACAAAATTTGTTGAATGTTAATAATAAAAAAATAATAATTTTGATATACACATACAGTGTGTTTGGTTAAGACATTTGTATCAGACCAGTTTTAAACCATTCTGGCTTTTCATTATGTTTGCTCAGCAACATTCATAATAAAATGTGCTAAAGTAATAGATTTGTCCACAATAATCATCCTATGGCAAGATCATCTTAAAATAAATTCCCCATTCTGATAAAAATATAATCAGTGGCACAATGAATACATAATGAATAACATATAATACAGTGAAAACATTAAAATATAATTAACTCTTTTCCCGCCATTGACAAGTTATCTCCTCAATTAAGAGAAAACATTTGCATTTTGCATAAAAAAAGTGTTCCCGATGAATTTTTATCTTAATCTGCATTACCGTGATTATCTACTAGATGGCTTAATTACCCAATTAATGAAAAAAATGAAGCCAAAACATTATTTACTAATTTTAAACTCTTTGTATGTTTTAATCTGAATCTGATCTCTAACAAAATTCCGTCACAAAATGCAATTGTTTCAGCTTTTCGCAAAAAAAATATTTTTAAAGAAAAAAAAATATTTTTAAAGAAAATAAAATATTTTTAAAGAAAAAAAGTTGTTTTTAAAGAAAAAAAATATTTTTAAAGGAAAAAAAATTTTTTTAAAGAATTTTTTTTTTTTTAAAGAAAATTACTTATTTAAGAGATTATAAGCAGAGAAAAAAATATAGATTGGATGAAACCTTTTTTTCCATTTTGTTTGTTTGAAGCAGAGGGTCTGATCTTTCATTTGATATATTTGTATGTTTATATATTTTTAGAAGAACATTTTTCTGAAAGGCATTTTTTGAAACTTTTGTGAAAATCACAAAAATGCTGTTAAATGAGTTAATGATAAAATTACTTTGAATGTGGACAAAATAAGAATTATGTTGTACAGATCTGAATCCTGAATGTGTAAACACAATCATGCTGAACATCTTCACTCTATCTCAGGTTTGGAGTCCCTGCGTGACAGTGGCCATTCCACACCAGTACGATCCAGTGGCAGTTCATTTCTCCAGTCCCATGGCAGTGGAGCAGAGGGAGGGTATGGAACAGCAGAGTTTTCCGAGGACTCTTACAGTCCCTCTGACAGCATGCTTTCCACACCGGTGTCCAATGACCACTCTTCGGACCAGGCTCAGGTTCGCCACACCAATGGCCCCCATAACATCCAAGAGGACCGTGGAACAGAACTGAGCGCTTCAGACCAGCCAAGGCCACTTGGCGCAAAGGCGAAAGGTTCATGTCCTGGGAAGACACGGTCAACCCAGCGCAGCCCAGAGGAAGAGCGGGTAAATGAGTTTATCTGCAGCTTGGCGCGTCTTTTCTTAGTGACCGTGGTTCTGCTGTTTGCCCTCCTCCTTCTTCTTATCGTCCTTACAGAGTCTGAGTTGGACTTGGCTTTTCTTAGGGACATCCGGAGGACTCCCGAATTTCAGCAGTTCCACTATGAATACTTCTGTCCCCTTAGGCGCTGGTTGGCTTGCAAGTTGCGCTGGATGGGTGGACATCTCATTAATAAATGAATTTTGTTTCTTGAGTAGCCACGCCTCTGCATCTTCTGAGAGGCATCATGGAGTCCATTGGTAGTAGTAAAACAGCGGGACGTAATAAGTATTTATGTCATGGTATTTTCAAATCTACATCGCCAAACACCTATCAACGTAGCCAAAGCTGTGGACTCCCTAATATCATGGCAAGAGGACACCTGTGTGTGTTTCAGCTGTAGTTATTGTGAAATTGTTCGGTTTTTCGACAGCACGATTTTGTGGTTGGGTAAAAATATGGTACATGTAGCTCTATAAATGCTGCCGTCACTCATAAATTTTTTATATTTTAATATATACACTTACTGCAAAGGTTGGTCCCCTAGACTGTGATGAATGAGACCTAATACTGCAATCATAGATGCCTTCATTGATCAGACTTGTTCAATATAGACTGAAATTGTCGATGGAAGTTGAAAAGTAAAGCTTTTAGATGAGGTCATTTGTAAGTATGAAACGTTGGTACTGGTGTGAAGTTGATCCATACCACAGTGTAAACAAAAATGGTATGGATCAAAGCCATAGGGTTATCTGGTGTGCTGATGAAGATCAATGTGTGTACATAAAACACTGAGGGATGGGTCATCATACATTTAAGACATTTTTCACCAGACAGGATTTAAAAAAAATCAACCCAGATTAATAACGTTTTATAATGTATATTTCTGTCACAAACAAAATAGCACTGATAGCCTGTGCAAATGGTGCCCTTGAGAATGTCTGGTTCTGAGAATGATATAGAAAGTGTATGGGATGGTATGTGAAAGGTTTGGAAAGTCTGAACGTTTATCTTATTATCCATAATCAGATTTTTATGTCATTATTTTTCAACCATGCTTTAATAATTTTAGAGACTTCACTTTCCACTAAAACATTTAAAAACAACTGAAAAAATACAAAAGTAAAATCTGAAATTGTTGAATCTTTTAATTAAAGACACAATACACACAATTTAATGGTTAACTTAGGACGTAAAGGTCATCTTTGAAGTAACTACTGTATATACACTTAAATGACATTCAATAAAATGTCATTGTAAATTTTAACTCATCATCAGCCTCAAATTGTCAAACTTATAGCAGCTGCTGATGCAAATAATAATTGTTGGGTTCATAAAGCTTAAATCAGAAGGTGTGTAAAATGACACTTTATACTGTTGTGTGTAGCATGGTTTTGTTTAGAAAATATAGCCTATAGTTTAACTAGAACAATATGCAACAGTACCAGTGATGGCACATGAAAACCTCTGGAACTGAAATTATGATGCGTTTTAATGATAAGAAAGAATACACATGAAGCAATACATATGACGTTGACAAGCCAGCAGAACATTTTATTGCTAACGTGAAGATGGCTGAGAATTAAAAAGCAATCTATATGAATTAAATAACGAACAGCTGCAAAATTTTAGCTGAAAGTGGTTTTATAAATCAGCAGTGCTCCCAAATACTGTGACTGAAATGGTTTCAGACATTTCAAACAGTAACATTTTCTCAAAGCAATAGTAGATTGAATCAAATTAATATGGAAGTCAATCTGAAAAAGTGAATCTATTAACCTGTTGTACAATGAACACTAAGCTGTCGCTGAGATCAATATTTGATTCCAGTAATCTTCCTTTATCATTGTATTGCATCACCTTATTACTTTTCTGTAAATCTCATGACATATATTTTCAATATGTTTAATACCATGAATGATTTTCCCTTGTATCAACAAGACATTAAAGCAGTTTATTTTTATGTTTTTTTTTTCAAAAAAAATTGAATAAAATAAACTTCCTACAATTCTTTATTATCTTTTTTTTAAAAGTTTGATTACAGTTTTTTTCGATTGCTAAACGACAGTGGGCACAACTGGAGCTATATGTGCAAAACTCTAACTACAGTCTGCACAGCAGCAGTTCATGTGGACCAAACTCTAGATCATTTTTCATTGCTTGAACACAGTTTTCAAAACTTTACACACTTATTCCATGACTTTAACCACAACCTGCACAACACTGTGGATTTACAGCACTTTGTTCAAATGCTAACACACTGCTGTCAAAACTGTGAATCACACATTCAAAACACAATTGATTTCAGCATTGTGCCTTTCAAACACTGCTGATTGCAATTTCATATAAATATAAATTCCAATTTCATATATGTATTTCATTTATATATAATATTACCTTTCATGTACTTTAAGTTTCTACCTTTTTTCTCATTACTGTAATTCCGTAAATTACTACAGACAACTGAAGCAAACTGCTAATTTTCATTTACCCTAAAAAATTATGATGTTCTAAAAAAAATATTGTGATAAATCAATAAATAAATCATTCTTTAAAGAAAACATTACTTGGTGTGACATCACTGAAATTGTTAAAACTGTAAAGATATAAAGTTAGTATTTTGTGTATTGGTGTTTGATGTTAGTGTTTTTCCTCTCAGTGTGTTGTGAGTGACAGTGTGTGTTATCTCAGTGAGGGTTGTGTTTAGTGTTTGGCTGCACGGAGGTGTTTTGAGCCATGTGTGTAGAGTTGTGCTCATGTGACTTTTGGTATTGCAGACTGTAGTTAGAGTTTTGCACATGTAGCTCCAGCTGTGCTCACTGTCGTTTAGCAATCGAAAAAAACTGTAAAATGAGTATTAAAAGGAATATAAAATATATAAGGGTGTTCAAATGCAAAAGCCTCTAAGCGCCACATCCGTCAGAAATTAGATACTGATATTATTTGAATACTCTCGGCATGTGTTAAACCTATCAAAAACTTTTACTTAAAATCTGCTTAATCCCAGCCTCAGGTCATTCAAAAATACTGATTTGTTGGAAGAATCCATTTACATTCTAATAAAAATGCTAATTTATAAGAAAACATGTCAGATGCACTTAAGAGGGTTTTGCTTCTGAGCTCTTCGTGTTATAAGCTTATACAGTACTGTGCAAAAGTGCCACCCTGTGCCATTAGATTTATGGTTTTTGAAATGGTTTACTGAACATACATAATTATTTCTTTGTCTATTTGTTAGAATACAACCAGGAAATTTGTGTAAAGTATTAAAAATAAACTGAAAAAAAGCATTTCATTATTTTGTATAGTGTGACCTCCCTTTATACTTGAAGAACAGCAGGTTCAGAATTGGCTTAATGTCAAGGGTGCTTACACTGAATACTGATTTCTGCAAGAAAAAGCTGTTTAGTTTTGAACGAAATTCATTTTGTTTACATTTCCTGTATTTTCTGTTTGTATCATAACGAACAGACCAGAAAAATATTCAGGTATATGGATTGTTATTTTAAAACAAATTTTAAAAAACAAATTTTGTGGTGGCCAAAAACTTTTGCACAGTACTATGTTCACGTATTTAATAAATCAATTGTCCTCACAGAGAATAATACTGCAGAAACCACTACAGTACAGTGACAAGTTATAACCACTGGTGGGCAGAAGTAACCTTTCCTCAGAAATCTCTACAGTACGTCTACAGCTCATTTTTTAAAGTCAAGCTGATCTAACTGCAGAAGAAAGCCATAAAGCAATATACACTGCAGTATAAAATCAAATGATATCACATATGGCAGAAAATCATACCATAAAAGATGATAGGAGATGTGACAAATAATAAGGTATTCTTAGATCATTTGCAGTTTAGATGCTGAGTGCACAAGATGTTATTACACATTTTATTCATCGACAACAGAAACATACAGTGAAGAGGGGAAACTCAAAAACACATACTGTAAAGACCTGAGAACACATTTACAATTTAGTCTTAGCCCTCAATACCCTACTTCAAACATAATGTGAAATGTGGGTGTGCCATCTTGAATGTCTATGTGTTTTAATCATTGACTTTCAATAACTTCACAGCTCATTGCAACCCTCGTGCAATGTCTTGCATATAGACATATAGCCGAGGGTGGCTGTAGTTTGTATAGGTACATTTGTCTATTTATTTATTTATTTATATGAAGTGAAATTATAAAAAAAAAACATTAAAAGCATAATGTGCACTTTCAGATGATCATAGCTAAAGTAAATATAAAAATAAAATATAAAAATAATGTTTTCTGAGCATCCTATGCAAGTCCATGTCCAGACTCTTGTCCTGTCCTGACTGGACTACTGCAGTGCGCTACTTGCCAGACTCCCAGTCTCCACAACCAATCCTCTACAGATGATCCAGAATGTGGTTTTCAATGAGCTGAAGAGAGTGCACGTGACTCCTCTCTTTGTCCAGTTACATTGGCTTCCTATAGTCATTTGCATTAAATTCAAAGCTCTGCTCCTGGCCTTCAAAACCACCACTGGGTCAGCACCCCTTACACTGTAAAAAATACTTGCCTTAAAAATTTTTGTTGAATCAACTCCGATTCACAAGTCATTTCAACATACTATTATTTATCTTGACCAGAGATGAGTTGTTATAACTACAGGTGAGTTGTTATTACTTATAAATTTAAGTTGACTTTTCTCAACTATATTTTATAAGTTGTGACAACTAATTTCTGTTGACATGACTTGTAAATCTGAGTTGATTTAACAAAAAATTTTACAGTGTAACTTCACTCGGTTATACAGACTTATGTACCCTCTAAATCCCTGCGCTCTGCCAACGAGCAACGTCTTGGGGTGACATCCCAAAAAGGGAAAAAATCGCTATCACGTACCTTCTATGGATCTGTCCCACATCTGTGGAATGATCTGCCTTTTTTGTTCTTAAAATTTTTTTTTAGCTTGATAAAAGTAGTTTGATTGCATGTATTGCTGTTCTTGTGTTGTTCTAATTGCTCATCTCATTTGTAAGTAACTTTGGATAAAAGCGTCTGCTAAATACCTAAATGTAAATGTGAAAATGTTTCATAAGAGAGATAAAGAAATGAATGAAAAATGAAGCAATACAGATTATCATTTTAACCAGTTTATTCAGGAACTTTAAAGGTGCCTATATAGTAAACTTCCTCAAATCCACACTATAGGATAACGTGTTAGAAATCCACATTGTCTTGCTGCATGTGGTTTTTACCAAAGCAAGCCAAAATCTACATGCTTGTAATATTGTCTAATCTCTACTATACTGTATATAACCTTATGATTCCTGGAATGTAATTCCATGTTCCTAGATGCCTAACTTTATCGTCTGAATTATTAGAGCACAGGGAAATGCCATCACTCTGACAGACAGGTTTACTTCAGGCTGTACATTTTAAGCATTTAGGAAGCTCTCCATGGTTTCCAGTTGACTGGTTGAGTCAATAGTGGACTAACAAACACGCTTCATCTATCTATTTGGGAGAGTAGTATACTGGGTTTTGGCTGCTTGTCTATTTATGTCACTTATGGCTCATGTGTACTAATTTTGAAAAACACAGAATGTCATTAATATCAGTACGTAAAAACAATCTGTGGGTAGGTTTTGGAAAATGTGATGTGCTTGTGTGCCTATTTGTGGCCCTACTAAAATTAGCCTTCATGGCCACGCAAGCTGCAGACTGATTGGAAACAGTAGAGTCTTATGTGTACCACCCCAGGAGCCTTAACAGCACAGAAAGAAACACAGAGTCTCACAAGTCCAGAACGTCTAAACCTGAGGGTCTAAGTAAAGGGGGATCTGCTGCTGAGATGTTGTAATGATGGAAGACAAGCAAAGTTTGGACAATCGATTGCATTTTGCTGTTTCACAGGTTTAACAGGTTATACGATTATGTTGGATCCAATCAGCTGACTCCTGTTAGTTTTGTTCCGGTTGAGCTGCTTTGAGTGGACACATGCAGATTGAGAACATGGGTTCAAGAAGGCTCATGAATCGTTCACTGTCGAGTGATGGAAAGTATTACGGTGGCAATGATATCACCTCTCAGAATAGCAAGGGTGGCTGTAGGAGCTACCTGAACAGTATCCGACCTGAAAGCAGGTACATCTTTCTGATTCCTGACATGCAAGTTCACGCATTATTGTGAATATTTATATCATTTAGACTTAGCGCTTTACTTCTGGTGAAGTTTGCATAGCTTTTAAAAGCAGTATTACATTTCATGCTCTCTACCAACGGAAATCATACAAATCCATGTGGTATTGTGGTTATAGCTAAAGTGAGTTTAAAGAAAGGTTGCTGGTTTGATCCCAGAAGAAAGTGATGTCATCCATGAGCTGTCACCATTGTGGCCCTGTGCAATGCTTTTATTCCCTAGGTTTATCCAGGGGTGTTGTCCCACTGCTAGATATCCTATAATGTTTAGCTTTATTTGACCAAAGCATATGCTAAATCAGAGGTTCATCAAGGACCTGCAATCTTTCTGCAATCCACTTATAAAAGTGTAATCTATACCAACATATTTTTACATATAAATGTTTGGAAAATACACTTATAATTGAGTAGTTTTTATTTTCTTTGTCATTAAATAAAATGTAAGTTTAATTGCAGTATCAATGATATATCAAATCAAAATCACCCAGCGACTTTATTTTTTTAAATGTACACTCTCAGAAATAAAGGTACAAAAGTTGTCACTGGGACAGTACCGTTTCAAAAAGGTACACCTTTGTACACAAAGAGTGCATATTTGTACTTCAAAGGTACATATTGAAAGTTCAAAGACACATATATGTACCTAAATGGTACATATTAGGACCTTTTTTTAAAGGGTACTGCCCCAGTGACAGCTTTGTACCTTTATTTTTGACAGTTTTTTAACCCCAGAAAGACTGCGGTAATGCAAGATTCAGTTGCCTCACTGAGATAAGTGAGACTATTACATCACTGACTGCAGTTCAGAACCCTGGTGGTCTGTTTACCTTGTGTGAAGGTCACACTGTTATAAATAAGTTTTATGTGCTACCACTGTCTATAAATGTCTAAGTATTCGCCCTTGTTGCAGCAACTTATAATCTCACCAAAAAGAAAAAATCATTCAATTCTATGACTAATGGATTCCTTGTTTGCTTCATCTCTGCTTAGCTATGCTGGCCATAGATTATCTCAATTCAAGCCATACAGGTAAAAAGATCATTTTTCGTAACCAGAACTAACGTCCTGCAGCCCCTAACAAACAGACATTTTAATATTTTTTTTCTGAGAAACATTACAACAGAAACACCATGAGGAACTAAACAAAGCCTAAACAAACACACAAGGACAGTGCTTGATATTTCTTCACAGATGTGATTTATATGAGTTGTTGAGTCATGTAAAACTTTGCTTATGGAAAACAGTGGGGCAGTAATAATAATGTTATAACTATAAGGGTGGAGTAATGAATTAACTACAATTATCCACAGAGCCACATTGGAACTAATCATACAAATAATCTAATTTTAATAACTGTTGAGAGTACTGATATTGATAATGAAATTGATTTAAACGCACTATTTTAACCTGATATCAATAATCATGTTTATCTCCATGTTCAGGAGCACTTTCTGCAGTGTGATGGCCCAATTAACTGAGGATACGCAGCCAACATTTGACACCACCTTGAAATCCAAAGCTGTGTCTGAAGCAACTAATGTCAAGTTCCTCTGTGTGGTCTCAGGTATCTAACATAACATGTTTTTATTTGACTGAGTGCATTTAGATCAACATGATCTCATAAAGTTCCGTGGGATAGTCACAGATTTTTTTGCTAATTTTCCCTGGCATTCTCACGTATCTCCACATTTTTCCGTGGCCTTGCCTCAGACTTTCTTTTCCGTGGCATTCTGACGGATTGGTTACTAAACTGCTATTTCCTATTTTCAAACCATTGTCTGTGGTTTAGGGTTAAATTTGGTGTTTGCGTTAGTATGTTACTTTAAGTATTGGTTTATACTATTTTTTCTGATGTATTCTTTTATATTTTCTAAACTTTAAATAATTGTTGCCTGGCAGTTGGGTTAGAGTTGGGTTTGGGTAGGGATGTAATTTTATGTAAATCTAACCCTAAACCGAAGCGACAATCGTAAGAAAATAGGACAAAACAGTTGAGTAACCAATCCGTGAGAATGCCAAAGAAAAGAAAGTCAGTGGCAAGGCCACGGAAAAATGCGGAGATCCGTGAGATTGCCACGGAAAAATGAGCAAAAAAATCTGTGACTATACCATGAAAAATCATGAGATCAGGTACATGGAACATTACAGGTGTTGTACATAGTTTCCCAATTTCATTTTCCATCAACACGTGTAGGTCACCCTGCCCCCGAGGTGACATGGTACAAAGATGACGTACAGCTGGACAGATACTGCGGTCTCCCCAAATATCAAGTTTTACGGGATGGAAAGACTCACACGCTCCTTATTTATGAGTATGTTTTTGTCCAGGATAGTCTGAAAGATTTTAAATGATGTTTGCTTAAGATTTATGATTTGATATTCCTCTTAGCTGCACTCTGGAGGATGCCGCAATCTACCAAGCGTCGGCACGAAACATTCGAGGCATTGTGTCTTGTTCGGGGGTGTTGGAGGTGGGAACCATGAGTGAGTTCAAGATCCATCAAAATTACTTTGCGAAGCTTAAGCAGAAAAACAAGAACCGTTGTCGTGAGCAGGAAGAGCCCCACCAAAGAGACAATGAGAACGTTCCAGAGGTCCTTAGGAGCAGTCCTGAGAGAACCCAAAGGAAACGCAGGTCCCCAATGGAAAAAACCTTAAGCTTTTGGGCCGCCAACTCTTCGGAGGAGAAAGAAGAGCAGAGCGCTCTCGGTCAAACATCTCAGGCAGAAGAAAGACTAGGTTCTCTTATTCAAGAACCTAAATCAGCCCCTGTTCACTACCACTCTGACTCTGAAATAACCACGAACAGAGACAACGCCAACCAGGAGCTTATGTATATTCACGATAATGTGCAAAATGCCTCAGCCAAAGAGACAGCTAAGGATCATTATGCCAAGAAGAAGATCAAAATCTCAACAGCCACATCAGAAAGAAATAAGGAGAAAAAGCAGGTAGAAAGAGAAAAAGGGACAGAAATGAAGATAAGGAATGAGAAGGGAACTCCCGTTGAGAAGATGGAGGTACAAAACACTGTCAACCAGAACAAAGTGGACACGAAACAGATTGAAAAGCTATCGGTTAAAGCAAGTAAAAATGCCACAGAAATAAAGAGAACACAGGTGGCTCAAAAGCCCATCTTAACCCAGAGACGCCCGTTGGTGAAGGTTGCCATGGCCACTCAAGACACAAAGCAACATGGATCATCTGACAAACAGAAACGTATTGATAGAAGACCCCTTATAAAAGCACATTCCCAACATGAAGCCCAAAATACTATACATGTTCTAAACCAGAGAGCGGAAAACTGTAATCCAAGCTCCTCAGACAACAAGGTCATGGATTTAGATGACAACAAGACTAAACCAGTAGCAGATACATGCGTGAGAATCCTGCCGCATTCTTGCGGCGGGGGTGACGTCAGCGCGGATACAGCAGACAGGAATGTGTCTGCACCCTCTCATAGGGCTTCGGTGAGTGTTTCCTCATGATCTGTCCGTGAGCTCATACGGGTGTAATGTTTCCAGAGGTAGTGGGATCAGTAACCCCCACTTGCTCACATTCACAAACTAAAAATAGAGACGCAAGCATGACTTTGAAGATGTGACCAGATCAGTTTAAATTACACACAAGCAGGGTGACAGACAATGATAACGATAATGATCCCATTACGCGCACCTTAACTTCTGGGAAACAAGCCCCATTAGACTTTTTGCTGTCCCAAATAACATGGTTTCAAATCAGACACAAAAATGACAGCGTAAGAGCTGTAAGAGCTCTGGTCAGTTTGACAGACATGTTCTGCCCAGCTGCTCTCCTTTTAATATCCAACTCTGATCTCATAACGCTTTCTTTATGAGAGTACTCTCTAAATATGGCCAGTCCAACTACTTCCCCAAGGCAATAGATGATAAACAAAGATAGATCCTATCAACTGAAGACAGGTGCTTGTCACTCTAACTTATAATCAAATCATTAGGGCTAAAATCTGACAACAGGTTCTTTCAAATACCTGTTGTGCTTAATAGTTGGAGTCAACTCAGTCATCTTGTCTCCTCTTACTTTTTCTCTTATCCTACCTAAATTAGTTATAATCAAGTGCTAATTTGGCTAATACAAAGCTCTGATGATTTGAGATTAACGTGACAGGTGCTAAGAAGTAAAATCTTCCTATAGATTTTCAGTGGTTAGGGTTTTGGCATTAGCACAGCACAACAAAACAGAACAAGTATACTGTAGATCTGGTTCAGTTATATGGAGAGCAAGTACACAAGTCTTTAATTTCGTTCACACTTCAACTTTTTAAGCTAAGCAACTTTAACTTGTTTTGATAAGTTGTTGTAACTCATAAAATAACTGAATTTGCTTAACTTAATTTGACAAGTTCAAGTATAGTCACACCTTAAAGCAGTTAGTAAAAACAGCCCATTTGATTCAACTTAAAATTTTAAGGCAGCTAAACTTTTTTTACAGTGTATAAGAAACAGTAAGCAAGGATACCTTTTAGGGCTGCAAAATGATTAATCGTGACTAATTGTTTGAAGAATAAAAGTTTTTGATTACATCATCATATATGTGTGTGTACTGTGTATAATAATAATGTATATATAAATACACACACAGATGCAAGTAGATATTTAAGAAATATTTACATATGTTTATACATTTTATATTTATATATAATTTATATTATATATATAAATAATTAAATATACTTAACCTATAAATAGTTTTTTTTTCTTAAAATAATACATGCACATGTGTGTATTTATATATACATTATTATTATACACAGTACACACACATATATGATGTAAACAAAAACGTTTATTCTGAAAACAATTAGTCACGATGAATCATTTTGCAGACCTTATACCTTTACTGTAGGAAAATCATGTAACACCTACGGTAAAACGTACAGTCAACTTGTATTTTTTTTTAAAAGCAAAAAGCAGTAGATTTTACTCTAATGTTTGTTATTAATTAATAACATTCAATAACAATAACATTCAGTATTTTTGTTACATACATGTAATTATACACTGCAAAAAATGACTTTCTTACTTAGCATTTTTGTCTTGTTTTCAATAGATATATCTAAAAAATCTTAAATTACTCTACCTTAGAAAATAAGTCTATAGTGTCTAAAAACTAGACTTATTTTCTTAGGTCATTTTGCTCATCAAGAAAATACATCTTTATTTAAGAATTTGTAGATATTTCTAGTGAAAACAAGACAAAAATAGTAAGGTAGAAAGTCATTTTTTGCAGCGAAAGCACTGAACTCCATTACTGTTTATACTGTAAATGCGTAAAAAAATTTGTAAAACACAATAATGTGATTTCAGGCTGGTGGTGAGACGCACACTGAACCCACAGAGCCAGCAATTTGTGGAAACATTCCTTCTTCGGAGAAAGAGGTGGCTGGCATGGAGTTAAACCAGCAACCCCCACTGACATCTGAGGTCACTTCCTGTGTTACAGATAAACATTTTAAACTCATTTCCCACCCGCTTGCATCCCAGGGACAAAATGAGAGAGCAGGTGATCAGTCCACAGCATTAACATCCAAAGCTACACCCTCTGTCACTAGGCATCATAAGCCAGATCTGGAAAGCGCTCAGATGGATGAAAAAAACTCCTCGGGTCATGATTCACACACAATCCAAAATGGTCAAGTTACAACAGCTAAGAGTTCCTCATCGGGAGAAGACATGCCAACTAAGTTGTGTGAGAAGGATCAAACCAAAGATGGAAGGCGAATAATCGAAAGAGGATTTGAAAAACCAAAGGGTGAAATAAAATCTGTGGCCACATCTCTGAACGATACGAAGGTAAATGAGAGGGGAGTAAGTGTAACACTAAAGAATTTTAAAGAAAGGTCTACCGCAAACACAAAGCAACCTGTATCTCTAGTAACAGAATTTGTGCAAGTTCACAACCTTGCAAGTGTCTCAGATCCAGATGTGGTGAAATCACAGATCATAAGTGACTCCTCAACTGATAAAACTCTAATAAAACACACAAAGGCCACCGAGTTTCAAAGAAACTCTCATGACAATGTTTCTAAAATGGACATACAGGAACAAGAGCCATCTCATTCAATCACATCTGAAGTACCTGAAGCTGTGAATCACCAGAGAGAAAGTAACACTTCGAAAGATAACAATCAACACTCTTCCACTTTTAATACTTCAAATATTGCTCCTGGAGATAAAAATAATGACAGCGATCCTGAAGCAGATCATTTCGAACCCTCTACATTCCTTTCCCAAAATTCGAAAATCTTACCCTCAAAATTTACCATTCCTGTCATTTATATAACAGATGTGGATGGCACATCTTTAACTATAGAAAACGTGGTATGCATAAATCCTATTAATGAATCAGAAACTGTAAAATTTTGCACTGAAACAAATGTGTCAAACAGCAATGATGTCACTCAAATAGTTAAAACAACTGATCACACAGACACTGTGAACAAATCTGCAGCCACCCTGGAATCTGAAGAGCTGCCTGATGCGCAAGTTGATCTTTCCCTGCCCTCAAAACCCTCTGAAGTTAACCAGCATGATCAGCAACCATTAGATGACAAAACTAACATTCAAGGACTCGAGAGTCAGCATTCCTCTGAGAACGTTGCCTCAGACTTCACTGGACCAATCAGGGAGCTCATGCCACTTTGCAATGCTGTGAAAAGCAATAGTTCAAATGAGTCAGATTTGGAAACCGAATCCCCAACAGTGGTGGCAAAGCCAGATCTCAATCAAAAAGCTGAACCTAATTCTTTCATTAAGCAAATGAAGACTGCTGCGCTGGACCTGGAGACGTCAAATCAAAGCTCAACTTGTGCCACAGTAAATGCTACACCAAATGGAGAGTCTACAGATACAGATAAATATGAGCAAGTGAATTCTGAAGTGATCAAACCTGGTATGGAGGAGTCTGCTTTGCTTCAAAGAAAAAACAATTTAAAAACTGTTTCTCCACTCAGTCCATCTTCAGATGTAACAATTCAACTAAAGACTACGGATGATCAGATCATCACCTCGAATGCTACACACAGCGAGCTTACGGAAACAGAGAAGAGCAATGTGGAAATGGCCGCATGTATTAAACAAGCAAATAAACATGCAGAGTTTCAGGAACTGTCACAATCTGCATCTCAAATACAGTCAGTAAATAATTCATCACACAAGACATTTTCCTCTCCTGGTCTTACTCGGAAGGGTGTCACAGCTGACCTCTCAGATCAAAAAGAAAACGAGAGCATTAAGACAAAATCGTCAGATAAAGACAAAGAAAACCAGTTTAAAGGTAACAACATATCAAGTTCTGAATACAAATATACATAATTCCATATTTGAACCAGTGCTTCCCAAACTGTGGCCAATGCTAAACCAAAAATGTAAATATTCGTAAATGTATTTACAGTATACAATATATTAATGTAAACACTATATTAAAATGTATATTTTAAAAACTGAATCTAAATCTAAAAATCAAAATATTTATCTGATTTGAGATTGGACAATTGTGTTCATAAGCTTTGAGTCTCACCCTCTTAACTCTGCTCTCTCTCTGTATCTCTCTCGCCCTCTCTCTCTCTCTTAGTTCCCCAAGTTATTCGTAGAATCCGTCCAGAAGTATTTGATAACTCTGGGCATCTGAAACTCTGGTGTCAATTTTTCAACGTAGTAAGTGACTCAACAATAAAGTGGTACAAGGACGACGTGGAGATTGCTGAAATAAATAGGAGGTATGCACTCCTGGAATGTTACTGACCCCTAGTGGTTTGTGACGTGATTATCGTTATTTTTAGTGGTAGGAATAGTTTTTTTTTGTTTAACAAAATGTTCTATTAAACCATATAACATTGTTTACAACACACATTGGACCAAATGTATACAAGCAAAATATGACTGTGTCATACAAATATTGATACCTATGAAGATACCCGACCCGCCCAACCCACCATCCCAGCTTGTCCCTTTAAATCCAGATCTCCCCAGGAACGATTTTCCAAGTGTTGATCCAACTAAAGATTGCCAGAGGAGCATATATAATGCTGTCATTTTTTGGTACAGTTTTGAATATTATTATAAATTGTGCTAATACTGCTGGTTTAATGCTGTGTTTTCTGTTTTAGTGCGGGAGTGGAAACTCAGGTGTGCCTGGCCATTGTGCAGATGTCCAAAAAGGATTGTGGGGTTTACAGATGTAGCATCACTAATGAGTATGGCCAAGATTCCACAGAGTACCTTCTTGGCACAGAAGGTAGCGATTACACAAAAATACAGTGGATTAAATATAAGTGCATATATTGTATATGTATGTATGTATGTATGTATACTTTCAGAAAAAAGGTACAAAGTGGTCACTGGGATGGTGCCTTTTTAAAAGGTCCTAATATTAGCAGTTTGGTGCAGATATGTACCTTTGAGGAACCTGTATGTACCTAAAGGTACCAATGTGTACCTTTGATGTACCAATATGCACCTTTTAGAGTAAAGGTAGCACCCCAGTGACAACTTTTGTACCTTCTTGATCCTTTTTTTTTTGAGAGTGCATGTATGTATGGATGGATGTATGACTGCATGTACTGTATGTATGTATGTATGTATGTATGTATGTATGCTTTTTAAATTCTAATTTTCTTCCTTATTTTAGGAAGTTCTAATTTTCTTTCCTTATCTATTAACAGTTCTTTCCAATATGGTCTTATGTCAGGAACTCCAAGAAGGTAGAAAACAAAAGCTGTATTTTGGCACAGTATTTTATTTTTACCCTAGACCTCCTAAAAATAACTGGTATTAACTATTATATTCTCTCTCTCTCTCTCTCTCTCTCTCTCTCTCTCTCTGTCATGTGTGGTAGTTGGAGAGGAGATTGAGATGACTCCTCTGATCTTTAGTAAAGGTCTTGCTGATGCAGGCTGTTGGGGCAGAAAATTCTATGGGCGTCTCACAACAGAGGAGGCTCAGGTCGGAACGGGATGCGAGCATAAAACCAGACGGATGAGGGTGATCTATGGATTAGATCCAGTGTTTGAATCAGGCAGCTCATGTTTTTTGAAAGTGCGAAACCCTATTGCATATGAGAGCAGAGAGGAGACTGTTTTGGCTGAAAAGAATCTTCAAATGACCAAACAGGTGACAGATGTTCTCTCAAGTCATTTCAGAGCTTTTCTGAAATGTTGTGACGAATAAATAAAAATGAAGATCATTTCATGTTAGTTCTTACACATGGTTGATCTCACATTGTTTACAAGACAAATGTATGTATTTTCAACAATGTATAGGACTGCAGAATTCAGAACATGGCACGAGAGTACTTTAAGATCTTTGCTGCAGAGACAAGAGAAATAGAAAGCTTTGGTTCAACATTGGAGTGAGTGTATTTTTTTCCACTACACAGTGTCGAAGTGTACACTACGGTGTCCAAAGCAGATTATATAATTCTGTATAGTAATCCATATTTAAGCAATCCAGCATCCCAGTTGATTCCACAAGGGTGACAGGTACATACAATGACTGTATGTATTTTTTCAGGATAATCCCTTTATACTTTATGTATCGGCCAGCAAGCAGTGTCCCATATGCGACTGTGGAGGCGGAGCTTAAGGGTGTCTATTTGCGGTACTGTGGATTGGACCACAGTGGGTCACTGGTATTCAACAACAAGTCAGATGTGACACAAAAGTGTTCCTCTCTTCAACACTGGATACACCAGTGGACAAATGGCAATGTGCTATTCTCCAGACTTGAGGGTATATTAAAGAAAAAATATTATACTATTTAATTAAAAAACAAATAGTTAAAAAAATATTTAAAAGAAATATTTGCAATAGTTCTAACCTAACTGATGATGTGATGACTCTTGTTGCAGGAGTTGATACAATATTAACAAACATTGGAGTAGTGACCAAGTCAAAGGGGTAGGTACCTGTTATTATATTAGGTAGTTGTAAACACTAGTAATTGAACTTCACAATGGTGTAATCCTGCATGCAATACCCTCATACTGTATATAAAGTATGAATATGTGAATTATTACAATACAGTACTTTACAAAAAATATCATTTATGTTTTATTCTGATGCAGGTATCAGGGGTTCCCCTGTGAGGCTAATCCAAAGGTTTTTGAGCATTTCCAGTCTCAGCATCAATGTAATTACTTTTGTGGTCTCCTGAAACTTAAACCTCCTAAAGTCCTAGAAACTCTTCAGACTGCTAGATTTAAAGGCTCCTCCAGTCCCCAGACACAGCGCAAGACCTCAAAGAGCCCCAAACTATCCCGCAAGCCAAATCCACAGACCTCCACCTAAAGCACAGAAGTTGAAAGTTTTAAAAACTCAAGGAAATAAAGACAGGGATGTCTACTGAAGGTGCAGCTAATGCCACTCAGGTTGTACTTTGTGACTTGATGTTTTGTCAGAAACATTCTTTTGATATGTGTGACAATTAAATCAGATATGTACATCCGTAAAAATAATCTCATATTGTGTTGTGCATTGGTCTTTTTCAGAATCTATTTTATAAGCCTCTGAAATCCTGATCACTGAATCTGCAAAATGTACAATTAAAAAAAAAAATATCATATCAATATTTGTTACTTTAACTTAACAAATTAAACAACTTGTTTTTATAAGTTATGTCAACTTATCACAGGTCAAAACTTAAAATAGTAGATTTGAATTGACTTCATGCTGCATTGTTTTTACAGTCAGTGTAGGACAATAATAGTACAAGCAAACCAACCTTATATCTTTCTGTGTCTGTAAAGAAAGCAAAGTGCTGTTGGCTTTCTAGTAATTAATAATTTTAAAAATGATACATTTCTTGAAATGAGAATGAGCTTTTATTGTTTTCCAGAGCGTAAGCTTCAACCTTTAGTTTTTTGATGTGTATCAAAAGTGAATAATTTTATGTATAATCTATACCATTACCTATTGGATGATGTCAGTTCAGTTTGATGTGTTTATTGTTCAGACTACACTTTTCATGGTGAATATTAATGTTAATATATCTAATAGTTCTCACTGTAAAAAGTGTTCATATCTGACTAAGCCGGATATGAGAGGGTAGGTGGAAACTATTATAAACGGTATGACAGATTAAATGCTGAAAGACTATAGGACTATAAGATTATAGGACTATAAGATTATATAAAGATCAGATCTTATAAGATATCAAATCTATCAAATCAAAACTGCAGTTTGAACTCTTGACCCTTTACTCTTGAGTGTGCAACGTGTAAAAGGACTGAACATTTTATAGGCAATGAAAGTCGGAAGCAGGTGACCAATCTGTGAAAAGACCTATTGTAGTGCTTTAAATAATGTAGTAGACGACTAATAAAGCTCAGATTAGATATATCTGAATTTGTTTCTATAAACAACTGCTGTCAAACTTACAAATTAAAGACAGATTAATCTACTCACAAAATACAGAGGTGACTAATGTCTTTCAATAAGAGCCCTTGTTATATAAGAGGTATACGGAAGCCATACATATTGTTTGTCTGTAATTTGTTTAAGCAAAGTTTGTTTTCCATATGGGACCAAATTTGACTCCACAACCTTTTCATTGTTTCAAAGAAAGTGAAAAAAGATTTTTGACGAAAGTAATACATCTTTAATCTCTTTAGCACCCTTAAATTGAAGTAAAAGACAGATTTATGTTAGAGCACGATTACAAAAATTGCATTGTATGAAGGCACATGCTCCTACCATCAGGCCAAAGGATTAGTCTATCAGGCCAAAGGAAATTCCATAATTAAAAATAGAATAATATGATAAAAAAATGGACAGAATGGATAAAATATGAATTTCTGTCCATTTCCTTATTTAACATCGAATTTGTTATTAAAATCAGATTTTTTCCTAATGTTGTTTTTAAAACATAAAAAATAAAAGCATTATTTTATTTTATTATCGGCAACTGTTATGTGCAGGGCAAATCAAAGATTTTTTTAATATTTACAAGACAACACAATGATATGAAAATGAAAAATTTCAAACCTATATGATCTGAATAGATTTTGCAGAGTAATGAATGCATTAAGATACTCTTACATATCAAACAGAGCTTTGGTGATACGAAGTTGTCATATCCTCTGATTTTGATAAATTAGTCGAATGAATGAATTTATATTCCAGCCGGAGATTTTGCAAATGTCTGTCATGAAAGATCCCAATTATAGAGCACTGGCATGTCCTTACGCATAATTGCCTGTTCACGTCATGATGAAATACATTAATAGGATAAGCTACAAAGTGAAGTGTTAGCTTTACTATGAATGGGTCTCAAGTTCAGTTAAAATGTATAAACTATGTGCTTTTAAAAGGGCTAGGCAAAACAATCAGAAATAAAAAATGATTAAAATGTCAGGTTAATTTATTTAGCATAACCTGTCTGGTTATCTAATTTACTGTCATGGTTCTCATGGCTGTAATCATGATGACTCACAGAATGTAATTTTGTGCTAAATAGGGGAAGCACCTAGAGCTTTGGAAATGTCACAATAGCGCTGGCATTTTGACAATTTTTATCTCTTATGCACTAAAAGTTGGAGGCCGCGATTGTGTCTGTGCCATCACTGTGGTAACTGTCATTGGTGGTAGCTATCTAGCTCTGCAGAACGTGCGTGAACTGCACACAGCTCTGACATTCAGGTAACAATCTTGCGGTCTTCATGTTGTGCATCTCAACAAGACGAAAGGCTAAACGTTCTCAAATAAAATAACAGCTGGTTATTATGTGATAATGCTTTTTTAAAGTATAAAGGTTAGATCATGGTTCTTCAATCCATATTTTATTACTTTGGTATCCTGAATAAACAGTCATTAGAGAACATAATGTTGGTCTTTTATAGCAACCGTAATATTAAAACATTTCCATTGGTTCACCCACTTTTTGGGGGATGACCAAAATCTAATTTTGATGAAATATTTCTCAACCATTCAAAATATAGCATATAACAGCCCATGGTATAAACATAAAATATACACTGGCATTACGAAATATAGAATATTGTTTACTGTATAGCATTAGTGTATAGCTACTGCATGCTCATAGCACCAGAGCTTCAAAGTGCTGGAGTTAAGTAATAATGTGCTCTTCCATCCTTAGCAACTGACTGGCAATTACTTATCAATTGACATTCAGAAAATTTTACAATCTGGGCATGACACAGTCAATGTGTCTGGCTTAATGTGAGTCACAGGTGTGTGTAATGAATGGGTACACTCTAAAAACAAACAGTGCTACATAGCACTAAAAGTAGTTCACTGGCTCATAATCATAGGGGAACCATTTTAAGTGCTATATTGCCCCTATGCAGTACCTGTGTAAAACCATATTGTGCTATATAGGACCATATCTGGTGCTATAGTGGTGCTATATCACCCCCGTATGGTTCTTAATAGGTGCTTTATAGGTGCTATATACAGTAGCACTTAAAATGGTTCCCCTATGATTACAAGCTTTTAGTGCTATTTAGCACCATTGTTTTTTAAGTGTATAATGATGTGCAAAAGGATGCAAGAGAGTTGGGGGTTCTTCAAAATGTGATGAAGTAATCTAGCTTCACTAGCCACAGGTGAATTTACATAAACAATACACAGACTCTCATGCCTCACAGTCACATGCTTACGTTAGACTGATGACCTTAGGCATAAGAAAGTAGCTGATAGGGAATTTATTTAGTCCCTTAGTACAGGCAACATGATGTTTTATTGATTTTTTTGACTGCTTTAGACAGAACTCAGAAATATTTATGTTATTCAAGCAGTATGTTATTTTATGGTATGCTGTTTCTTGTCTTTTTTAAAGGTTTGTCCACCTTTTCCAAAGTGGCAACATGACCGCTTTGCCAAAGTGGCAAAAATATCCTACTTTACAGCAATAAATATCAGTAATATTCAGCTCAATTGTTGTTATTCTCTGAATGACCCTTCCTGAAACCTGCCCACTGTATGTATACCTGTCAAAACAATCAAGTAAGCAAAGATTTGCATCCACAAGTAAACAGTGCCAGATGTTTAGAATAAGGCCAGCGTTGTTCCAAAGATTACTCACAATACTCATTATTTAGACGTATTATCTACTTATATTTTACTGTGTCAGTCTCACTCAATTGTTTGTGTTTGGTGATCATATAAATTTCTTTCTCGTGTACACAACCACCCTTCCAGGAAATTAGATTTTGCATTTCATGATAAGAAAGAGAAAGAGATTAATTATGACAACATTTACTTAGTACTGTCATGGTGAGCACTGACTGATAGGAAGAAACTGGAAGTAATCATTGTGTGGATTAATGTTTAAATATATGTCTTCATACTGGTGTATGGAAATTTTTTCACGATGAAACTTTTAGGGATAATTGAAAACTGTGGAAACATACCACGACGTGTGTCATTAAAAACAAGGTATACATTTGTAATTAACAGTTATAGGATTTATGAACACAAACACACACACACTCACACGGATGGTTACGGATTATGAGGATGAGGAATGACACCTCTTGCAACAGCTTGTAAAACTGCTAGCTATTGAACTAATACAAGATGAGTTATAAAATAACTTCTCACTCTCACATTTTAATGTTTCGGTTTGATCCGTCTCTTTTTATCCTGACGAAGTTGTGAAGAAAAAGAGTGCTACCGACGCAAAGTGGTAATTAGGTTTTATTTATCACATTCATTGTAATATGACATGATGCTCTGTGCATTCACACTTTAAAAGGTGTGTAAATGTTGAAATGGCAGGGGTGAAAGCAAAGGACAAGTTGGAATATTCACTGTTTCTGTGCTCTCCTTGCAACAGCTTGGTGCTTAAATGGGTTATCATAAAAAAGGTGTGAGGCAGGGGGAAGTTAGCACCTTTAAATCTCCAACACTAAACAACCTTTCACTGACTCACATCTGAGTTTTATGCGCTATCCCTAGAGAACCACTTGCCCATCTCAGGATGCAAGAGAATAAAAATAACAAATGATGTGTTTGGAGGAGCCCTTCGATTAAAATCTTAGGATATCAGGCCACGGGGACAAGAGGTGTTACTAATGGATTGCATTTTTACACCCTGTCCTTTGTAAAGTGTGGTAACCTGCAAAAGTTACCTTAAGAAGCTATGTGAAGTCAGAAGTGTAGCTATGTGGAGTTATAAATGTAGTTCTGTAGTTCACTTTGGGGGTAGGGAAGGCTTACGAGCCGCACCTGTCCCCAAAAGGCTTTATGCCCAGCTGCACTTATTTCTGAACTTCAGCCAGCTCGTTGTTTCCTGTCTGCCATTATTGGCCAAACTGATTAATCCATCCAGGTGTGTCACGACAACAATAATCAGACACACATGGATTAATCAGTTTGTCCAATAATGGCAGACAGGAAACAACGAGCTGGCTGAAGTTCAGGAAGTAGTGCAGCTGAGCATAAAGCCTATTGCACCAACAAAATGGTAATCAACTAGAATTTAAGTTTAACTGTTGAAATTTATTTCATCACATCATGTTTTGAAACATAACAGCATTAAACAGTCTCAATAGAGAAACATACCTGTAAACATGCAAATGTATTATCACTTTGCATGAAATAAGACTTTGTTTAAAAGTAAATAATAATAATGCAACTGTGTTTGCATTTTGTCTCTGACAAAAGTCATCATGCTTTATTTTGGGCTGGCTTTTTGGTTGATTTAGTCCACTGTCTGTGTCAGTTTTGTCTGCTGGTGCGAAATCTCCAGTTTTCTTTTCATTCCATGTCAAAAACGTATACATTGTTAACTTACATATTATCGCCTACCGTCTTCTTACATTAAAGATTTTTTTCTACTTCAATTAGCTATGATTCCGCATGATATTTTCTTCATAGTCTGATGTTGTTTTAAGTTAGGTGTGTCATTATATGGTCAATAAATTAAGAAATTAATAGAGATCACAAAAATGACAAAATTTCCTCCATTTTTCATGCCCCAATTGTAATGTTCCTAATCCCCACCAGTGGGATCCACCCCACACTTGGAGAAACGCTGGTGTAATTTAATATATTACCCATACATTGATTCAGTGATGTTGAACAATATTTTTGACTTGACAAAATGTGATGAAATGTTACCACATTTAGGACATTATTTTAACTAACAAATCAATTTCATATATTAAAACTACACAGTGGATTTCGTTAGAAATTATGTGAAATGAAGTAAATTGTATGGTATTATACATTTTGTAGCATATCCCATGAGAAGATGATGCCAAACTGTCAGAACTGTTGTCATGTATGTTGTCAATAATACAATTAAATATATTACAGTGGATTAATTGTATTTAAATTCTACTGGTGACTCTATGCATAAAATATCCTGTATGTAACAAAATCTAATGAATGAACGCGAGCGCTGTCCATGGTGCTGAACCACTCGCTGTAAGGTTCAGGAAAATGTGATTTTGCAAATAAGTGACAGCAAGTTTTCCTACGATTGGTTTATAGTCACACACCCACAAAACGTTTAGCACTGAGGTCATTGAAGATGACTAACTTTACTTAAGCTAACTGTATTTGAATTGAACGCAATAACTCATTATTGCACGACACGCCAGCCCTCCCATCCGCGGCATATAAAAACAACGTCTGACGACTCATCCCGTAATAGATGCGCGCGTATTGAAAGAGTAGCTTAGCGTGAGACACAGACAACGTTCAAAAATGTCCAGTTTTAGTGTAGCTAATTTATATCACTGTGGATTCTTCACATACCTTGTGATGTTCTCGTTTTACGTTTCTATAACGTCCTCTGTGAGCCTTGACTTGACTGAACTGAGAAACAAAGTTGCAAAAATCAAAGTTAACCCAAGAGGAAATTTATGGGCAACAGGTGAGACACATACATTACTTAATTTTGTCAAGATTTATTATGCCTTTTACCTATAATAGAAATGTGATGTGGCACTTAAGGTCATTTTATGGGGAAGAAAAGTATTGAAGACACTGAACAATTGCCGACCCAGGAGAACGCTGCGATGAAAGCCATCGAGGCGGCACTGAATCCACAACAGGTCGAGCCCATGGACATCTTCAATGAAATACTGAAGATCGCACTTCAGACACACATCGAGTCGCAAGAGATCAGTCCCAAAGATCGGGTAAGATCTGATGTTTTTCCTCACGATTGTATTGTTTCTTCCAAAGCATTCTGTTAATCTTATGTTGACGTCAGCTGTCAAGGCATTTGTATTTTATACATTTAAATAATAGATCTATCAAATGATTAATTCTATGAAATCTGTCACTTTTCTGAATTGTAAATATATAAAAAAAATTTAAAATAAAATTTCAGTTTACAAACTGCTTATAATCAGACAAGCGTTCTGTACTTTTATTTACTGTTTACTTACTATTACTATTAATTCTAGGAGACTGCACTATTAATGAAGATATTAGGCAACTACATCCAAGGCAACAGAAAATGATGATGGCTTCCACTGGCTGAAAACCATAAGGGTGTTTCCGTCATATGGACATTTTCAATTGCTTTTTCATTGACTGTCATTTATTAAAAAGTATGTCTACCATCAAAATGTAGCAACAAGTTATATTTATTTTTGGACATGCCCAGAATTGTTATTCTTATTCAATACTTTGTATTAATTAAAGACAAGTAGTAAAGAAAGTTGGTCCACCATGCATCTACATTGTTAAAAGTGTCATAATTTAACAACTATCAACATTTGTATTCAGTTACTTCTTGCGGTTGTGATTTAATAATTATACTTATTTATTTATTTATATAAAGCACTACTTGGGTTAAAATCAACCCAGTCAAGGCCATTTTACAAACTATCATGAATATCTAGTCACCAAAACAGTAAAAAAACACACGCATGCTAAGAAATTAATCATATGTATGATCTACACATGCATGTATTAAAGGAAAAAAAACATTATCAGCAAACTATGTTAAGGTTTGAAAGTTTTTTTAACCTATAGAAATGGAAAATAATTTTTTATGAGATATTATTTACAATCCAACTAATTGTAATTTATAAAAATGCATAGTGCGTACATCTGTATATAGCAAAAATAAAAAAACACCAACTAAAAGTGACCAAAGTGTTACAAGATAGCCTTAAAATATTGTTCTGAGCTGTTCTGCCTTTAAATATTAAAAACATTAAATACAGAACAACAAACAGATGGCCAAAACCAAGACAAACCCCACAAATAAAGTATACATTGAAAAATAAATAAATTACACTTTAATACATAGACATAATTGTGTCATGCAACAGATTTTGGTCTGGGTTTTATTTGTAGATAATGGTGTATTTTAGCACTTGCGACGTAAGATAATCGCACAATGTAGTGCTTTAAAGGCTATGAGTCGCTGTCGGTTGTGTAGTTCTGAAATGTCCTCTTATGGAATGGCTTGTAACTGTAGTACATGCTTGTATTTTTAAATATTTAAGCTAGTTATCTTGACCTGATGATCTGGTAATATTGTTAAATCATAACTACACTGTAAAAAAATTCCGTAGAAATTACAATGTTATTGCAGCTGGGTTGCCGGTAATTTACCGTAGATTTAAATTTATGTTATTTACTGGCAAGAGTTTGTTCAAAGTTGAATACATTTTAAATATTAACAAGTCTTTATCTTTACAGAATAAAACTATACAATAACAGCCTCATGCAAAGCATTCTGGGAACCAGAAATCATCATCAACCTTTTTCTGTTTTTTGCTTCAGATTTTGTTTCCCAGAATGTTTTGCTTGATGCTGTTTTTTTAGTTTTACTCTGTAAAGACAAAGACTCGTAAATATTTAATGTTAATTTAACTTTGAACAAAATGTTGCCAGTAAAAAACATAAATTTAAATCTACGGTAAGTTACCGGCAACCCAGCTGCAATTTCTACGGATTTTTTTTTACAGTGATGATTTCTTATGCAATGTAAAATAATATTTTTCATAAGTAGTAAGACTAACAAACTCAAAAAATGAAGAACAATTTTGATTCTTCGTTTTTTGTTGCCTGTTAAGATCTAACAGTATATTAGTATGAACAGTATGAGTTTTCCTTTTATTTTTTAAAAGTGAATGGCTAATGATAGCTATTTAAGTATGAACCTTACAGCCAGAGAATAAATTAAATAAGGCTAGTGCAAATGAATACAATACAATTTCTTTAATGGCAGCATGGTTAGGTTCCTCTAAGCCAGTGCTTCCCAATCCTGGACCTCGAGCAACCTCTCCCAAAGGGTTTTAGATGTTTCCTTCTTTAACACACCTGATTAAACTCATCAGCATGTTAACCATTTTGGAAGGATGCTGATAAGTTGAATCAGGTGTTTTAAATAAGGAGACATCTAAAACTTTCTGGGAGGGGGTGTTCAAGGACCAGGATTGGGAAGCACTGCTCTAAGCCATTATACTGTGTATAAAGTTTACACGGTCTTGCAGATTAAATCATAGCTACACTACAGTGTTCCTCAACTGAGAGTTAAAGGAATACTGTACAAAAATAGAGGCCACTATCAAGTACTGTGTATATTTTTATTTTATGTTAAATTAATATATATATATAAAAAAACGCAAAAACCTAATAAAGGCAGATACATAAAAATTATATTAAAGTCACATTTAGGCAAAGATCCTACTGAAAAATCCACCCTGCCCTACTGTAAAATCCAGCTTAAGCTGGTAAAATGGTTTTAGCTGGTCTCCCAGCTTAGATGGTATTGCTGGTGTAGCAAGCTGGTCTAGCTATATTTTGGTCACTTTTTAAGTTAGTCTAGCTGGACTTAGCTGCATGCTGGAAGACCAGCTGACCCACCAGCTTGACCAGCTTTGCCAGGCTGGTTGGACCAGCTTAGACCAGCTACTGCCACCTTAAACCAGCTAAAACCAGCTACCAGCTTATGCTGGTCTTTGCTGGATTTTTCAGTAGGGTGACCAGCTAAACCAGCTTAAAAAGTGACCAAAACACAGCTAGACCAGCTTGATACACCAAAACCAGCTTAAAACAAGCTGGGAGACCAGCTAAAACCAGCTCACCATCTTATGCTGATCTTAGCTGGATTTTTCAGTAGGAGACTACTGCAGGCTACATAGGTTAGGTTACAACGGTCGTCTTGCAGATAACCCTTTAACTCTAAGTTTACGGTGCCCTTTACAGTGAGTTTAAGAATGCTTTTTGGGAACGACTCGTAGATCTAAAATTATTCGTTTATAGGATCCATTTGGGCGTACGATGCTTTCAGAAAACCCCCCTCTGTGTAGCTACGCCGATCAGAACATAAGCAGCAGCGCAGCGCGCAATATTGAGGTCAGTGGGACACGTGACTGGCGCTGTTCAGTCGCTTGCTGACAGTTGCACGCTATGCGGCTGTTAATAATGTAAACGGATCCCTGTAATAAAATCCAGATTCGTCGCGATCATGGGACAATGTGGTGTTATTTCTTCGAAGACGGTTTTAGTCTTCCTCAATCTGATTTTTTGGGTAAGATGTACATTTTTTCATTTGTCATGATTGTTGCAACGATAGCGGCTCTCTGACACACAGTAGCCTACACTCAAGAATGCACGACCCGTAACAAGGTTGTTTACATGTAATGTCGATTATATACCATTTACATTTATATAACTGAATAGACAGAAATGTACTTTGACCGCTTGAAAGCATTATAACAGAATGCAAGTGCAATGTTGCATTGAGTACCGACAAAAATCAGGTATGCATGCGGTTCTGCCTGCATCGTCGGTTATATTGTCACATCTGAATGAGCATTAGGCAAAGCTAATGTAAATATTCACAAAGGAACATATAAGACTGCATTGCACTGTACTGTAACATTTTTGTTTATATATTGTAAGAGAACACTCTTTTGCCTTTAACAACACTGTGTTTCGCACCCTCCCTCTCAGGCTGCAGCAGGCATACTGTGCTACATTGGGGCCTATGTCTTCATCACATATGATGATTATGATCATTTCTTTGAGGATATCTACACCTTCATCCCTGCAATGGTGATTATTGCTGTTGGAACGCTTCTCTTTGTCATTGGATTTATTGGTTGCTGTGCCACCATCCGGGAAAGTCGCTGTGGTCTGACCACGGTAAAGTTTATTTACATATATCTGATTGCATTTGGCTCTGAACAGTTCCTGAACATTCTTCTCTGTTTTCTCTGCAGTTTTCTGCGGTGCTGTTGCTGGTATTTGCCACTGAGGTGGTTGTAGTGGTGCTGGGCTATATTTACAGAGCTAAGGTTAGTTATATAGCATGCATGTGGGTTGTTTTAAAATGCCATTGTGAAAACATTAGAACACCATCTTGTCTTTTTCTCCAAAAGGTGGAGGCTGTGGTGGATCATTCTATTCAAAATTTATATAATGAATATAAAGGCACCAACACAGACGCTCCCAGCAGGGCTATTGACTATGTGCAGAGGCAGGTAAGGCCATGATTTTTTTATTCTCATGTTTTATTTTGCCTTGTTTCTCTAGATCTTTAGATATTTAATCTCTTCTCTTGTAGCTTCACTGTTGTGGCATTCATAACTATTCAGACTGGATGAACACCCGCTGGTTTAACGAGTCCAAAAACAGCAGTGTTCCTGTGAGCTGCTGCAAACCCAGCATCAGTAATTGCACTGGGACATTAACGCGTCCAGGAGACCTCTATCCAGAGGTAACTGTACAAAGATTTTATTTTAAGTTTATTAAAATAGTTTATTTTAAGTTTATTTATTTTAAGTTTAAGACATGGAAATACAACCCCAAATCAGAAAAAGTTGGGACACTGTAGAAATTGTGAGTAAAAAAGGAATGGAATAATTTACTAATCTCATAAACTTACATTTTATTTACAATAGAATATAAATAACATATCAAATGTTGAAAGTGAGATATTTTGAAATGTCATGCCAAATATTGGCTCATTTTGGATTTCATGAGAGCTACACATTCCAAAAAAAGTTGGGACAGGTAGCAATAAGAGGCCAGAAAATTTAAATGTACACGTAAGGAAAAGCTAATTTGCAACTTATAAGGTTAATTGGCAACATGATTAGGTGTAAAAAAGCTTGTCAGAGTGGCAGTGTCTGTCAGAAGTCAAGATGGGCAGAGAATCACCAATTCCCCCAATGCTGCGGCGAAAAATAGTTTTCTGAGTTTCTCAGAGAAAAATTGCAAAGAGTTTGAAGTTATCATCATCTACAGTGCATAATATCATCCAAAGATTCAGAGAATCTGGAACAATCTCTGTGCGTAAGGGTCAAGGCCGGAAAACCATACTGGATGCCCGTGATCTTCGGGCCCTTAGACGGCACTGCATCACACACAGGAATGCTACTGTAATGGAAATCATAACATGGGCTCAGGAATACTTCCAGAAAACATTGTCGGTGAACACAATCCACCGTGTCATTCGCCGTTGCCAGCTAAAACTCTATGGGCTCTATTTTAACGATCTGAAACGCAAGTGCGAAGCGCAACGCGCAAGTGAGTTTGTGGGCGGATCTTGGGCGCTGTTGCTATTTTCCCGGCGTGAGAATTAACTCTTGCGCCGGGCGCAAATCAATAAGAGGTTGGTCTGAAGTAGGTTCATTATTCATAGGTGTGGTTTGGGCGTAACGTCAAATAAACCAATCAGAACGCTAGCCAACATTCCCTTTAAACGCAAGGGCGCAAGTTCCATGGCGGGTTGCTATTATTATGACGGATTTACCAGGCGCACGCCAGGAGCGGTTTACAGCCGAGGAGACCCACGTTCTTGTACGGGGGAATCCCACGCTTGCCAGCATAAATCGGGCACGCCGTGTAACGGGAGGTGGATCTGCCTCAGGACTTGACGCCAGCAGAGGACATCGCTGCGTCCACCCTCACCGCTGAAAGGGTTTGGGGGCTTTGAAATCGGACCCAAGAAACGCAAGCAAGGTCCAACCCCAAAGTACTCTTACAAATCAAGTTCATATACATTAAGGTTTCTTATGAAAACATTTTAACTATTATTTACATAAAATAAACGTAATACAGCCACACAACAAAGTTATGAAAATATTTTAATCGTTATTTGCATGAGAATAAATAAAAAATATCACCACAATGCTCACCACTATGATTCCCCTTATCTCGTGTATTAATATTTTTAAATGTAACAATTTATGATTTGCAAAAATAACTGTTGCATCTGTGTAGATTAGATAAGCAAAGTGTATGCGCGTTGTGCACGCTATACATTATGGTCAAGCATGCGCCCTTAAAATAGCATAATGAACCACGCGCAACGCGCCACTGACTTTAGACTAGTTTTTTTTGGTTAGTAGCGCAATTGTTTTTTGAAACTGCAAAATAGCATAAGAGATGGTTTGCGCCGCAACACGCCTCCTTTTTGCGCTGAACCGCCCAGGGAGCGCAAGTTCATTCCCTAGTTTGCTGACGTGCATCTGTGGAGGGAAAAACCCCGCTGTGCGCCGGCGCAAAATACGAATGATACATGCGTCACTGACAAAGTCAATTGCGCTGGGTGCAAGATAGGGCCCTATAGGTCAAAAAAGAAGCCATATCTAAACATGACCCAGAAGCACAGGCGTTTTCTCTGGGCAAAGGCTCATTTAAAATGGACTTTGGCAAAGTGGATAACTGTTCAGTGATCTGACGAATCAAAATTTGAAGGTCTTTTTGGAAAACTGGGACGCTATTTCATCCGGACTGAAGAGGACAATGACAACCCAAGTTGTTATTAGCGCTCATTTCAGAAACCTGCATCTCTGATGGTTTGGGGTTGCATGAGTGCGTGTGGCATGGGCAGCTTACACATCTGGAAAGGCACCATAAATGGTAAAAGGTTTATCCAAGTTTTAGGGCAACATATGCCCTCATTCAGACGTCGTCTCTTTCAGGGAAGACCTTGCATTTTCCAACATGACAATGCCAGACCACATACTGCATCAATTACAATGTCAAGACTGCGTAGAAGAAGGATCTGAGTACTGAAATGGCCAGCCTGCAGTCCAGATCTGTCACCCACAGAAAACATTCAGCTCATCATAAAGAGGAAGATGCGACAAAGACGACCTAAGACAGTTGAGCAACTAGAAGCCTGTTTTAGACAAGAATGGGACAACATTCCCATTCCTAAACATTGGTCCTCCTTCAGCTGTTCCTTTATATGTACATTTAAATTTTCTGGTCTATTATTGCTACAAGTCCCAACTTTTTTTGGAATGTGTAGCTCTCATGAAATCCAAAATGAGCCAATATTTGGCATGACATTTCAAAATGTCTCACTTTCTACATTTGATATGTTATCTATATTCTATTGTGAATAAAATATAAGTTTATAAGATTTGTAAATTATTCCATTCCTTTTTTACTCACAATTTCTACAGTGTCCCAAATAAATAGAGTAAATAATTTGAAGTAATTGTCGTGACTGTTTAAAAATAGCCATGATAGAACATTCAGTGTAGAAATAAAACTGTCTAATTAGATCAATAATTTTTTTTAACATTAAGTGAACACTTTGCAGATTGTTCAAGTTTATGAAGAGTTTGGTTCCAAAACACAATAAATCCATTTTGACTAATTTCGGTAAATACGTGTTTTCTATACCAAAAAAGTGACAAAATGAAAATCACTATTTTCTGTTACAAACTTTCACATAGCATCTTTAGGTTATAAAAACATAAAAATAAATTTGATTTTCAAATATTTATTATAAAACTGATTTTTTCCCCCCACAAAATGCAATAAATCTAAGTTTTTTTTTTTTTTCAAAATGCTATAAATCTATTGAATCAATATCTTTGCCATGTTATATTCGGTTGACTATTGTTATACACTGATTAAACATTAATGGCACTAATCTAAATACTTCATTGCTGCGGTTATACTTGAGACGTCGTTGCTGAACTTTTTTGATAGCGATTAGCTGTAAAATGATTTGGTCCTGCTCGATTTTCGTTGGCTTTGCGTAAAATAATGGAAAGTTTCTCATAAGATCCCCTGGGGTCAATGTGTTAACATGACAGAAGCTTGATGGTGTCGGGAGAACAAGCAACCAGCATTTTTCTGTCTACCGTGTAAGATTTTGATGGCTTACAGTATTTCTTTCCCGTCACAAAAAACCACCACAGGTTTAGCAATACCATCAAAGTATTATTTTGTTTTTGTTTGTTTGTTGATCACGGAGTACAAGATGAAGAAAACTAGGATTCCTTGTATTCAACATGCCGCCATTGTTGTTTACAGTGTGTGGAATGGTGCGCTGTGATTTGTTGAGCGGATTTATTGCCATCTGTAGAAAAGTAGGACTGGCGTTTATCGCGTTTGGGAAAAAAGGGAGAAGAGATAACAAAATAACATGGCGCATATTGGGTTTTGCATAAATTAAGAATTTACTTTTTAATACTGACCTGATGCAATACTGATTTTGGCCGTAACAAAATTTTAAAAAATGGCGTTAATTGCGTTTAGAACCAAACTCTTCATAAATATCATAAAAAAATGTAATAAAATGCAAAGTGCCTGCTTACTAACTATTCATAACATTACTTAAGCTTTACACAAAAGACAATGGTAACAAAATAAAATTACCAAACAATCTAACAATGAAACCATATAAAATTATAGGGATCCCAGGAATCTGAAAAATATTGTGGAAGTGGTTAACACATGAATTTAGAAAAAGCTTTTGGTTTAATTTGATGCACTTTGCTGGAACAACAGAAGAGAGAAGGGAATGCAAATCATTGCAACAAACAAAACCACAGAAACTTGTGCATGCATATTCGTCCAAATATTATTCCATCTCACCTGCTGTATTTTTTAATATTGAATGTATACTGTATATACTGTAAAATGCAACATTTTTGTCAAATTAGCATTTGTTTGTATGTTACTTTAACTTAAAAAAAATTGTTGACAATTACAACTTGATTTTATAAGTTATGTCAACTTATCACAAGTCAAAACTTAAAATGTTAGCTTAAATTGACTTGCAATACCAAGTTTTAACTTTATGCTGCATTTTTACAGTGTAGAAAAACTGCATTGAGTTGCCTTATTCGTTTTAGTAAAAACTGATCACAAAAAAATTGAAAGTAAATGCCATGATCAAGTAAATTGCTTGTTAATTTTTAGATTGTTTATTTACTTCATCTAATAACAATCGTTTTACAGTGTAGACCTACAGTCAATCACTTCAGTTACTTTAATGTATCTGTACTTCTCATTACAGGGCTGTGAAGTTCTTGTAGTAAAGAAGCTCAAAGACATTATGCTGTATGTCATACTTGCTGCATTGACATTTGCTGCCATTCAGGTAAAAACCATGGGTATCAATTACAGCCAAGCACTCTCAAGAAGTTGTCAGTTGTAAGGCATTAATAGTCTAATTATATTAGTACGAATATGAGTTTTTTCTTTTTAAAGTGGAACTAATCTTATCATAATAATTTCACTTACCAAAGAAGGTTCCATTACATTTTTGGTCATTTAGCATGAAAGGAATAGTTCACCCAAATATAAATACATACATATACATATATTTCTTAATTGCCTAAAGCTTTCATGAGGCTCTTCATTTTGAGCTTTTAAACAAAATTAATTGTAAACGAAATTAAACATGGCGGCACATTTATAAAATCTCAAATCAGGTTCTCGCATGTCTCGTGACTAGTTGTCACATGCCTGTTTTCGTCATGAGATGCACAAGAACCAATGAGATTGTGTAAATTTAAACCAAGTATTTTCCCTTTTTTATTCATGAATTTTGAACATATAAGAATCCTTTTATGAATTTAATGTTTTCCTGAAATTTCAAAATATCATGCTAAGTGTAAATGTATGTCTTGCCTTTGCTTTTTTTCAAAGATGCTTGGACTGCTGTGTGCATGTGTGGTCCTTTGCCGCAGAGGTCATGACCCTTCGTACGAGCTGCTTGTCAACACAGGTGTAGATGCCTGAGTAGCATGACATTTTGGGAATGGCTGGTCCTCTCAGCTACGGTTCTGTAAATCTTCATGCTTTAACCGAGGCAAATTGAGTTTTCTATGCTAGTATTAAAACCTATGGGATATCTTGGGAAAATGTATAGCTGATGGTCTAAATAGCCTCATGCTGATTTGATTCTGAGCATAATAATGATGGGCAGAAAACTATAGTTTTGCTACCTGCACTTATTTTATTGTAAACATTTTACACTAATTGATTCCATGTGTCATGGTAATGTGATATTATGATTATGTATAAGTGGTATTCTTGGACCAACGAAGAAGTCACTGGTTGACATTGTCCATATATTGCATTCTTAGTATTCCCATTTTTACAAGCTTTTTTTTAAAATGACGGTGAAATATTGCTACAAGATTGCACTGTATGCATTTAAATGTATTTTTTAAACGCCTGTTCTCAAGATTAAAAATTGGTAACATGAAATTGTTAACTTCAGGGGATATCTGAAATAACTCTGTCGTAAAACTGTCATAACCTAATGTAGTCAAGTTGATTCAGTCATATATTTTACTCTTTAAAATCATGATACAGTGAAGACAAAAAGTCTACCCACTCCTGTTAAAATTACAGGTTTTAAAATGAAACCAAGATTAATAATTTCTGAACTTGTTCCACCTTTATTGTGAGACTCAACCTGCATATTAAAGTAAAAAACAATAAGAATAAAAATCATTTGGGAAATTTTTTTTAATAAAATTTGTACAGTATCCTGTGGCCTGTTGCATAAAACTTTAAGACTAGTCTTAAAAGTTAGTCATGAATTTTTTTCTTCAAGACTGATCATAACTGTTTTAAGTATGTTACATAGAAAGGTAGATTGGTCTAATTTAAATCCAAATAATAAGACTGATTAGCCCTAACTAATTGCTAGTTAGTAAGAATCATTCTTAAGACGCAGTCTTAATGTCACGGCTATGTTTATGCAACTGGCCACTGGTTTCATAAGTGTGCACACCCCTAAACTTAGTGCAAGCACCTTCAGATTTTATCACATTTGTGCAATCTCACTTCTCCCAGAAGAGTGTGCACAAATATCAACCAGAGCAAGATCATGCCCACCAACATGTTTTGTTCGGGTTATGGAAGTTGTCGGCAGCGTTGCATAGCGCTTTTTCAGACTTGCTCGAGAAAGATTGTTGTTTTTGTAACACGGAAACAGATGGGTAAGTATTCAATATATTATACTCAACAAATGTTTAAGTAAAGCCTAGGTTCGACTCTAGGAGGATTTTAAAATAACAAAAGAATTGGGATAAAGTATATTCAATTAATTAACAGCCGGCAATTTTATTACAGATACAAAATTTAAAATGAACAATTCCCACAATGTAAATGAAATCACAATGGTCTCAATTCACAATGGATTCATACTCAACACAAAGAACAAAACTTGATATTGAACCCAAAAATTGTCCAGAGTAAAGTCTCAATAGTCCTCCTTTATGTGTGTGTGTGTGTGTGTGTGTGTGTATGGGCGTAATGTATGTGGATGTGTAAAGGCCTTTTTGTGTTACTTTTTCTACCCGGGTAGTGTTTGTGTGCTTATCTCAAGTTCAACAGATCCGCATGGAATCGAGTTGGCTCTTTGCATCAAAGATCAGGTACTGGCTCGCCATTCAACTGTGGATCAACAGAATCGAATTGTTTTGAGATTACGAAATTAACAATGTCACACATTGAGAATAAGAATAGTGTCTCTGCTTGGAATAAAAACAACTGTTGAATCTGTTTCTAGTCAGTCAAAGTTGGACTAGATATTGAGAACACAACTAAGATTATTCAATAAACTCATTTCATTCTTTCCTCACTTTGTCTCCTGCTTGCTCTTCGTTTAATTCATCTCTGTATTTGCTTCATGGTTGAGTAGATGTGTTAACTCACAACAAAGTTTGAAAACAAAGTCATTTTCTTGATAAGGAGAGATCTAGTGCAAGAACTGTTTAACTGGACCTAAGCCAATTATTTCTGTTAAATATAACATCTGTAGATTTAGTCTTTGTTTTTAAAAGCTACTTCCCCTAAAACGGCTGTGTTAAAAAAACATTTTTGCATCTAGTTAAGAACAACACATTTAATGTGTTGTCCTTAACTAGACACATCTCTGCGTTATTAATGGAACCACATATTTTGTGTTGTTTTAACACATCTTGTGTTGTCCCTTTTATTTATTTTAAGTCAATGCACAATGTGTTAAATAGAATAACACAAAACAATTTTTACAAAACGAACACATCCTTAGGTGGAATCCTGTGTATCCGAAATTTGTATGGACTGTGGAGGAACAACAGGTGTTTGTACACTTGGCTGAAACTGGAGAATTTACATCACTGAATAGTAACATTGTATATATTGTCCCTGATGCTTTGCATGAGGGTGTTATTTTAGTTTTACTCTGTAAAGATAAAGACTTGTTAATGGTTAATGTTCATTTAACATTGAATGAACTGTTGCCAGTAAATAACACATTTAAATCTACAGTAAGTTAACGGCAAACAGCTGGTAGTAATTCTGTAATTTCTACAGAAATGTTTAACAGACAGACACTGACAGGTCCTTAACTCATAAACTCGAGAGTAACATTGTCTATATTGTCCCTGATGAATAAACAAAATACATTTACAACTACTGACTGTTCTGTTGTGTGCAATGTAGCAATAAAAGCTCACAGACTATCAGCACGAAATATACTGTGTGTTCTATTTGATCAATTTATGTCTTCAGTTCACCAATCAGATGTAAAACAAAAGTTTGTTTGTTTGTTTTTATTTACTGAGGGGAGACAAAAATAACTTTTTATAAGCAATACACAGACTATTAAACAGGAATACAGGAAGGAAATTTACTTAAATTTCAGTGCTTCACTTATCTTCAATTAAGAGTTAATTATTTGTTTTGTAGAGAGTAAACTAATATAACTTATCAACACTAACAGGTAAAATAAACATCATGTTTCCAGAACAAATCTTCACCACTTACAAGAGGATTGAATGATATTTATATTGGTTGATTGATACAGTCATGCATACAGTATTCATTATCTTCCTAAATGTATAGGATGTAAATCCGTCATAATTTACAAAGCTTGATTTTTTCATATAACAATATATATAATAAAATATATTATATAAGCCCACATATCATATTTATATGCAGTGGATAAATATGCACATAAACACTACTATTAGTAAATTATAGACATTATGTCCCCTAGATTAATTCACTAGATTTCAAGCAGAATCTATAGCTATAAATGCTTAAATTTAATTTTCTTCATGTTATGTTTTTCTTTTGTTGTCTTCTTAATGCCTTTGAAAAGAAAACAAAAAGATGTTATTAAGGTAAACTTCTTTATGAGATGTTCAAAAGTCTGAGAGGTTCATATTTTACTGCATTCTTCTTTAATTCTAGAGGAGAGATATAATCCTTTTCTCTTTTAGCAGAGACTTAGAATTTTTATTTGTATAAGTTATAATAAAATATAAGCTGAATTGCAACACCAAAATACTTTATAGTAAGATTTCAAAACCACTGTCATTGTCAACCGGTTTTTTCCCTTTCACCACAATAGCCAAATGATTTTGCATTCCCTGTCTCACTGTGCAACAAGTGGGTCCCAACCCAAAGTATTATACAAGTATAATATTGTGTAAGCATTGCATAGTCAATCTCTACTTGTACTGGATAAAGAAAACAATAAGAATATATTCACACACAGGAATGCACAACTTTATGAACATAACCTGGCGTTATTCTATGGTTTGCTACTTACCCTTATCTCTAATAGCATAGGAAGTAAAGTTTATCCATACAGTCTCTGTTCTCCCAACTTTTAGCTGTGTTGTTTCGAGCTCCACAATTAAAGCGATTGTCAGGACATGATGGCAGCTGGACCAGGTTTCCCAAAGCTTCACCACTCACCCAGAACCATGAGCCTGTCAGGAACCGCAGACCTGTCCATACGCTGCGTGTGTCAGTGATTGTAATGGTTTGATCGGCTTGGGTGAGATGTGAATTTGTAGGCAGACTGGCCAGATCAGTGTAGTGAGTCCTGCAGTGTTCTAATGCATCCTCCCAGCTCTTGTTCTCTTTTACAAAAATCAGTTCAGAATCCCACTTGTAGCAGTAAAAAGGTTTTTGATTGTTACAGTTTATGCCACGAAGTTGGGGATCTTGAAATATAACACAAAGGCTCGGAATGGTACCCTCGTATGGCTCTATATCAGGATTTGGAGTTCCATCACTCCACTGCCAACTGGCTGAAGAGATCTTGTTTAGACCAATCCAGATCTGTTTACTGTAAAATAAAGTGCTCACTGTGGTATTAGAATCTGTATCTATTGCTTTTCTTAAATCCCATATGCTTGCTAATCTGTCCACACTAGACAGGTCATCATATTTCTCCATGCAGTATTGTCGAGCATCGTTCCATGTCTTGGCTTGATTTATAAAATAATGTTGCCTGCTCAGAGCTAAAGTCAGCTCACAATGAGCTGTAAGGAAAAGAGCAAACACGACAATCTTCATCTTTTCTGTGAAAGGCAAGTTAGTCAGCTCTCACTGTCTTAAGAGACACTCAGATGTTACAGCAGATTCCTTATTTGTTATTCAAATATTCACTTAAAGGGAAAATACTAACACTTAAACAATGCAAATGATCTCAATCATGTATAGTGACCTCAGAAAGCCTTTGTTCACGTTTTGTTCAGCTTTTGTTCTGGCCTGAACCCTAAGTGTGAAATTTTGTTTTGGGTTTTGGTGACTATGGGGGAAGATGGAGACCCAATGAAAAAATAAAGAACAATGGATGCACATCAGGTGTGTTTTGTTTTTTGTGTTTTAATTAATTCATGAAACCAGCTGACATATTAATTATGTAAGCTGTTACATATTGTTTTTTTACAATGCTTAAATAGTGCAGACAGCTTATTTTGTTGTTAATCAAATGTTACAGATGCTGCTTTTACTGATTCAGTTTCTCATATAAAGTATACGTTCCTAATGTGCAGTGGGATTGAATTCAGTCAGACTGTAGCTATGCAGCTGTTTGTTTGTTAGTAACTTACTTTAAATGTTATTTACTGGCAAGAGTTTGTTCAAACTTAAAAGTATTAATGAAAGTATTAATGGCAGCTATTTGCCAGTAACTTACTGTAGATTTAAATTTGTTATATACTGGTCTTTGTCTTAACCGAATAAAACTATAAAACAGCCTCATGCAAAGTTTTTCTGTTTTTCCTTAAAATTTTGGTTCCCAGAATGTTTTGCATGAGGATGTTTTTTAAGTTTTATTTGGTAAAGATAAAGACTTGTGAACGTTCATTTAACTTAAAATAAATCTGTTACCAGTAAATAACAAATTTAAATTTACACTGAAAAAAATCTCTGGTTGGACCTGATTGAGTTTTGAAGTTTGAAGTTTTCTTAAAATGTTTTTTTCTTAAAAAAATTGTTGGATCTACGTACTATAATTATGTACACAAGTTCAACATGACTGAATCAAGTTTCCTAAAATGAAATAAATTTTAATTTATGTTAATTTCATTTTAAGAAAACCTCATTTAATAATGTGCAACCAATGTTCAGAAGTTTTTTTTCAGTGAAGTTACTGGCAAATAGCTGCCATTAATACTTTAATTTCTACAAAACCACTGCCCTAAACAAACTCTGCTTACACAATTCTACGGAGAAGACCTGAAAACAAATGCTCAGCTAAATTTAGTACTGTACAAACAAATACAAACCTTATGCAAAATATGCACCACACGTATCTGCATGAAAAAACAAGAATACTTTTGTTGTCATCTGTTGCCTCTTTAAATGTATTACTCGAAGAAAGGATATGTTCATTTTTTAGACTTTTTGTTGTGTTATCCTATTTAACACCTTGGGCTCTATCTTACACCCGGCGCAATGCAGCGCAATGCGCGACGCAAGTGTCTTTCGCTAGTTTCCACCCTAATTTTCACGTTTAGCGCCGCGTTGTTTAAATGGCAATTGCATTTGCGCCCCCTTTTGCGCCCATGGGCGTTCTGGTCTGAAAACGAGGTGTGTTCAGGCGCATTGTTGGCGCGTTGCTATTTAGAGGCAACTAAAATAGACTACGCCATAGACCAACAAAAACCTGGTCTAAAGTCTAAAGTCAATGGCGCAATGTGTTTTATGTTATTTAAAGAGCGCATTAGTAAAATGCGCCTAAACACGGGAGGACAACGCGGGTTTGCTTATCACAAGGTACATAATGCGCAGCAGCACAAAAATGCTTTTAAATATGAAAGATTAAAGGATTGAATGTAAAAGATTATTATTGAATCTCTTGGACATAAATGAGGACAGATTATGAGACGTTAGAAGGCGCAAAGAGCTGCTTCACCTGCAGCCTGCTAAGTAAATAAATGCTTTGCTTTAAACAAATGCGTCTGTTTTTAAATGTTTTTTTTTTAATGCTACCTCACGGATTTATTGTCTATGATGACTCTGTACCTGTGGATATGGTGAGATGAGAAACATTTTTAAGTAATGCTTAAAAAAACTCTTTGCTAAAAAAAAACGCTGTCCAAAGTGCTGAAACGTGAGGAGAGCCGTTTGTAAATTCTTTATCTCCTGTTTATTACAAATAAAGTATTTTTAGAGTACAAACCTTATCTTACATGCTTGTAAATAATTTTTTGATGATATTGGATAGCCATACATTAAAAGCAATTACAAGCCTGCTTTTTACTTCCATGACTAAAAGAAAACGGGTTTTAAAGGTTTTGATAAAAAAAAACAATTTCAATACAAGTGAAAAACAACACAATTATTTAACATTAATCTTAAACTGGGGATCTTCTTCCTCCGCTTATTTTTTCAGTTTACAAAGTCCGTCATCTAAATAGGGATTAGACATAACGCCAGCGCAACTAGCTTTTAAAGGGGATGAGAGCAGAGACTCTCATTGGTTTATTGCACGTTACGCCCAAAATACTCCCATTACAATAGGACCTACCCTTTTCGACCATGCGCTCGGCGCAAAATCCATTTTTCCCGTCGTTAAATTAGCAAAAGTGGATTCGGACACGCCCATTTAGATGTTGCGCTGTGCGCTTTAGACAATGCGCTTAGATCGTTAAAATAGGGCCCCTTATGTGTTATTTTAGTGTTGATCTTTTGTTAAAATAAATTAAAGGGACAACACAAACAATGTGTCAAAACAACACAAAGTTACAATTGTACCACAGATATGCGTCTTTTAAGAGTTATAAAAACAGCTGTCTTATAAAATAATAGTACATAAAATACTATAGGTATAGTATAATGTAGAATGTAATATAGAATGTCCTTAAATTATATAAATGAAAAGAGGATGTGGCAACTGATTGGCTAATTATAATTTTAGTCATAAATCAACTGAAATTAAAGCATTCTGCAACATAGGGCCACATCTATACCTTATAGTGCCCTGACACTCATCATTTTAAAATCTTGTTTAAACACACTCTTTGTACTTTCTTAATTAAAACAACAGCAAGGAAAGGCTTAAATACTGTATTTTATGTAGTTACATTTTGTAATGCATTATGGTGACTAAGTTTTTGAAGCATCCATCCACCATCTATAAGCTCCAAAGGGTTAATATACCCAAACGTTTTAGGCACATTAGTATATTCAACCTTTAACAAATGGTTTTAAGTGAGTATTTTATATATTTTGCTGTAGTGTGTAATATCAGTTTACAATCCCATTATTTGTAAAAAACCCAGTGAGATTTTTGTATGCAAAAGGAGTCTGACCACAGCTGGTGCTCCACCCAAAAAATAATTAAAAATCCTTCCACATTATTCTCAGATTAAATGCATGACTATATAATTAGAAAAAAGAACAATAAAAATACATAAAATGGAAAGAAACCTTATATTTATACTCCAGTAATACAGTAGGTCAGGGTAAAACAATTTTCTTTAATAGTCAAGTGTAGAAAAAAAATGCAAACTATAATTGGTAATATATTTCAAATATATTATGATCATACAGTATGAATTCACATATTAAGAAATATATTTGTTTTTTGATAAAACTTTGTTAGATGCCATACTTCATATAACCACAAGGTGACGACATGACGCCAAAAATCGGTTAAATATTTTAGTAAAAAATATATCCACCAAAAATGTGAACCTGCCTGCCTAAAACTTCCGAATTAACGATCATCAAAGTTTGATTTCAGCCACTAATTTAGTATGCCTGCTCATTCTCATCTGGTACACCATGATTGCATTTTCTTTTTGAACACTCTTTTAACAGGTTGTGATGTACAGTACAACATTATATTGCTGGATACTACTGTATGACAGATTGTAGTACATCTCCAAACAAAGTGTCTTTTGTCATAGGTAAAAATATCACATCTAAAAAAGTGCATACACTCTTAAAGATAAAGGTGCTTTAAAGGTTCTTCACACTGATGCCATAGAAAAACCATTTTGGTCCCTTAAAGACCCCTTAACTTATATCTAAAAAAACCTTTATTACTAAAAATAACCTTTTGTGAAACAGAAAGGTTTTGGGATATTAAAGGTTCTTTATGGAACCACTCGTTCAAAAATGATTTTATGGCACCTTTATTTTTTAAATGTCTATAGAATCAAAAAATGAATGCCCAGCAAATCACGTACTTAATAGCATGCTGCTATTACAAAGTTTTTAATATCCCACAGACGAGCACCCAATTTATGTTATGATCAGGCTCAGTAACCAGAATATAAAAGGGACTACATCACATTGTTCAACAGTTAGTTTAAGGGTTTAATTTTGGTTAAGAACAACACAGCAGCACAACCAAATAAAAAGGGGATTGCAACCCATACACCACTTCTCACTCCTTTAAAACTAGGGGCAGATAGCCTTTAGGTGCGCACAATTAAGAAACTCACAGGTGAGGCGGACCTGTGAAAGAAAACACAGAAGACGCAACCAGGGGTAGCCAAAGAGGCACCAATGAGGCAGAAGGACATAACAGTGCAGATCTTAAATTAGGTCAGAACATGGAAAAATTTAAACTAGACTAATGTGCAAACTAAAATGAAAAACAGGCAGATGGATGGCTTCCAGGGATTGTTTATTCCATGGAAACTTAGAAACTTCCTGTGACACAAGTGATAGTGATCGTTGGTGACAGGAAGTACCCAGTTGTGTGACAAAGTAGAGAAAAGTTTAACTTTATGTATGCAAATGACAAGCGTCTTTCGGGAGTGACTAGCAGTGCATGAAGCTCACTTTATCCATCTGTCATCAGTTACTAAAAGGGCGGTTACTCAGTTGTTAATAGGACAACCAGAATCAGGAACGCCTCCTAACGGCCATTCAACTCCGTTCACTTTTTTACAGTGTAAGGGGAACAAATGTAATCCCCATTCATCCGTATGCCCAATGGCGTTAACCAACGGAATGGCGGAAGGATTGTAGCGCACACTGTAAAAAAATTCCGTAGAAATTGCAGCTGGGTTGTCGGTAATTTACCGTAGATTTACATTTATGTTTTTTACTGGCAACATTTTGTTGAAAGTTAAATGAAAATTTAACATTTACAAGTCTTTATCTTTACAGAGTAAAACTAAAAAACAGCATCAAGCAAAACATTCTGGGAAACAAAATCTGGACCAAAAAACAGAAAAGGGTTGATGATGATTTCTGGTTCCCAGAATGCTTTGCATGAGGCTGTTATTGTACAGTTTTATTCTGTAAAGATAAAGACTTGTTAATATTTGAAATTTATTTAACTTTGAACAAACTCTTGCCAGTAAATAACATAAAGGTAAATCTACGGTAAATTACCGGCAACCCAGCTGCAATAACATTGAAATTTCTACGGAATTTTTTTACAGTGCATTCTGTCTTTTCCGGCGCTTGTAGATGACGTTTTGGCATTACGCAATTTGGCATTATTATCTGACTCCAAGATAAAGTTAATATAAATCGGATTGATAATTACTTTTAAAAGTTGCAGAATTTGGGTGAATGTTTGGTTATTCTGGTTTAGCCCTACTTGTTATTGCATCCGTTCATTCGGCTACTCATGTCGCTTTGGACTCACGCACCGGCCGTTTATTAATATTTAATGATCATGCGGGCCAATGATCACAATCGAACCAGGCTTGGTTGCTGCTAGAGGTTTCACCATATGTTCAGAAGGCCGCCTTTTGTGCGTGCTCGTCTCTGAACATATAAGTCCCCATAGAGGTGCAACTTAACTATTACAATATTTATTTCTAACCAGAGGTTCACGACCTATCATAAAACAAAACTGACCGTCTTCCCCAATGATAGCTTTGTATAATCGTGTCATAATATAATATGCAAACGAGGCTCATCTGATTTAGAGTGGTCAGACAACATTTATATGTTACGCTAAACACGAAATACACTGTTAGCCTCCAAGCATCTAATTTAACTTAAACTAATGCCAAGTGCTAGTCGGATCTCCAAAATCCTCTGCTGATGTACTACTATGCCATCTATTCTGGGATTTAAGTCCGTTATACTAGCCTGAATTTCAGTCGTTGCGGTAGCAAGGATACATCGTAATTTACTAATCATGTCAATAACTTTTGTAGCCACAGAATAAATCCAAACATAACAATTTATTGACCAGGTAGGAAGGTTATAATTCAAAGTCAATTCACAATCCAATTAAAACACGAAGAATCAAATGAGAATATTGCTGGTAACTGATGAAGATCTGTTTACAGATTCCTCAAAGTAAAATGAATTACATGATGCTATATCAAAGATACAGCATCATGGGGGTGCATTTCTAGATATGGAAAGTCCCGCCTGAATCTTCTACACATCTCCATAAATAACCAGAGAACAAAGCATATAGGAATTTGGTACTGATTGGTTGTTTTAAAACTAAGGGCTGTCTTTACAGTGGGTGATCGGTTTATGCTTAGAATGGGAGGTGTCTATCAACATTGAACGAAGTTTCACCTATACTTTAACATTGAAATCTGTTGTTATATGAGTGAGACCATAAAGGGTTTTCACCAACGTCACGTTCTGGGCGGTAACCCGGATGCACGGCCATTGTGGAGGCACTCCGTGTAAAGAACTGAACGGAGAACAATGGAGTATTGGATACTTTAAGTGAATGTAGACATGTCTAAACCACAGAAAACGCGTCCAAGATGCAAAGGCAAAGGGAAGGTCTTGGACCACAAGAAAAGGCACGATATTTTGAGAAATTACAATTTATAGGCAGTGCAGAACCATACGAGTTAGCTCCCTCTTCTTGGATCCGTGACGACCCGGCAATTCTTCCTTCAGTTGCATATCCCGATATAGTCAACTACCTGGTTTTCATGCCGAGCCCATATGTCAATGTCAGCTTTATTTGTATAGCAAATTTAAAATAGCCAGTGTCCTACCAAAGTGCTTTACAGTAAAATAAGCACACAGTAAAACAATAAAAGCAATAATTGTTTTTACCATTTACTATTAAAAATATTATCATTACAAAAGAAAATTTGTTATGAGCAATTAAGCACAATGGCATCAAGGCATTGCAGCGCAAATTTTATTTGTGTTTAAGTACATTTTGTGCAAACACTAAAAGTACATATTAAATACTCTTTAAATGAAGCACAACAAGTAGAAGCATAATTGTTTTATACTTTATGTACTTCAATCATATTTCTAATACAATACTACTATTTTTCCTGAGCTTTGCTTACCACAAGCGCCTCCTCTGATAATTTCTTGCATTCCTTTCCCTGGATTTTAATAACTTTTGGAAGTCGATAACATTCCAAATGTTTTTCTCAATTTGTCCTATTGGTACAACAACCTCAAACACGGCAATAATTAACCATTTTCTCTTCTTACGCAGCGTCTGAAGTTTGCAAATAATTTATTATTTCTCTCTCCAGAAGCCACTCGCGTGCATTTTTTGTTTATTATAAGACTATAAAGAGCGCGTGAACGCACAGTTCTATGCTTGTGAATGATTTCAGCTTCGGAGTGGATTTTTGACGAGCTCCCTGATTTCTGCTTTGATACAGTTTTCAGACATTTCTCATCGTGATTGTTTATATGCATTTAAAACCCGCATTTTGAGGAGCTAACGATATATCTTGTTGGGATGACGTGTGGGTATTTTCGTTTATTATAGCTCAAATGAGCAAGTGACGCGATATTCTTTTATGCTGCTGAATGATCCCCTTCAACACAGTAAGTGACGAGCTAACTTACCTGATATCTGCTTCAGTCCAGTTTGCCAACATTTCTAGTCATGAATGTTGTAAATCCCTCATTTTAAAGAGTTGAACCAACTTCATGTTGCAATGACATGCTACGGCACGTGCATCATTGTTTATGCGTCTCATTTATCATTTCCTGGTTCTAGTTTGCAACATTTCTTGTTGTGAATGTTTATATGCATGTTATCTCTCGTTTTAAGGAGCTGAACCATAACTTTTGTTGTAATGACGTGCGCGTCCTCACTACGACACGCCCGTTACGGCATTGTTTCGGCCTCTTGTTCACACAGAGGGTTTTCCGTGTATCTGACTAGGTCCTCTTTCCGGCAACGATCCCAGAAGATATACGGGACGAGTTTGTGTTCACACAGACGCTTGTCTGGCAATTTTACGGGTATTTTCTGCAGAGATGTATAGTAGCGAAGTAGAACTACTACTAAAAGGCCGTATCTGTACTCTACTGAAGTATTATTTTTTTTCCTACTTCCACTTTTACTTCAGTACATATTTTCGATGAGTTTAATACTTTTACTCCAATACATTTTTTATGTGCTGCATCGTTACTCGTTACACTCGTTATAAAAATGTTACAAATCATTCAAAACCCACATTATCATTGCGGTGATACACATTAGAAACACACACACACTGTGAACTAAACCAACCGGAGATAGTGAAGGGCAGATCCCTTCCTCCCTCTCACTAACTCACAAATATGAATATGAACCGAAGAGAGAGCCAAAGCAGAGAGACAGAGTTTGCGTGCATGCGTCGAGAGAAAGAGAGAGAGAGAGAGAGAGAGAGAGAGAGAGAGAGAGAGAGAGAGAGAAAACGCGAGAAAGGGCGAGTGTGCACGAAAGAAGGAAACATTAATACATTGAAACACCTTGTACATTTACCTATTAAAGGAATTGTCCTTCAACTTAAACATTTGAAATATTATAAACAATATTATATTCAAACTTTTGACTGTTTTCTTTAATAACTACATTACACAATAATTGTACTTTTACTTTCAGTACTTGAGTAGTATATTTTAAAATAAACTACTTGCAGTACTTAAGTACAAAACATGTTTAATACTTTAGTACTTACACTTTAGTGCTGTGCTTAAAGAGCACTTCAACTTCTACTCAAGTCACGTTTTTGATAGAGCACTTGTACTTTTACTCAAGTCTGGGTCCCTAGTACTTTATACATCTCTGATTTTCTGGGACCAAAGGTCTATGTGAATGGGGTTAATGAGAATACAAATGTATGACGCCCTAAGGTGTGATCTTTGAAAACCAAATGTGCTCTCGGTAGGAAGTCCACTGTGAATCGTGGAGAGTTGTTTTCCTGGGCTCACATGGCGAACTCATGCTGTGTCCTTTGTGGAGGGGCAATCTTTATTCAGGAAATTGTCCTTACAACAGCAATGATGGATCACGGAGAGTCGCAAGAGTTCCTGGAAGTTACTGTCAGCCCCATAGAGCTGCAGCAGAAAAGACTGAATGTGATAAACTTTATAAAAGTTTTAAGACTAAAAGTGCACTTATTTCATTGCTAAAAACAGCATTATTTTGTGCATTTGGTATGATCCAATGTGTTTGCGTGGTTCATATAAAGGATGTCACACTGTGGACACTGTGGATAGTGGACACTATTGCCCTAGCCTATCAGAAGCAGGGTTTGCCATGCCAGCTCTAGCTAAGGATGCACTTTCCTAGAAGCATAGTGTCCTCTTGGGCATTGGTGCCTCACTGACAGACTTTTGTAGAGATGCAGGCTGGGGGAAACCTAACAAGTTTACTGGGTGTATAGTGTTCGTGTCAAACCGCTTTCCTCCCATGTTTTTCCTCTAATGCTCTTGGCAACTAGACATGGCAAAGCGTCCTGTGCCATCCTTTCATCAGCTGAATTCTTAAAAACCTGTTTAAGGCCTGGCATCCATGGGCGACCCCTACAGGGGGATCCCATATGTGTAATGTCTGTGGAATAAAAACTAAGCCCACGTCTTCCCTCAGCAGGTCTCTGTACCGGTGAAGTCTCATTAGAAAGCCACCAGAGACCTCGATATGCAGTAAAGCCCTTGCGGTTATTTTATGAAGAGACCTCAATGGGATGTGGCTTCCAAACAGTGGTGTCAAAAGTATTCATATTCATTACTCAAGTAGAAGTATAGATACTAGGGTTAAAAAATACTTTTGTAGAAGTTGAAGTATCAACTCAAGCTTTTTACTCAAGTAAAAGTGAAAAAGTACTGGTTTCAAAACTACTTAAAGTATAAAAGTAAAAGTAATGTAAGGAAAAAATGTCATTACGGAAAAAAGCCTAGGCCGCGCCACAGGGGCCTTTTGTGCACTACCCTATCTCCTCTAAAACATGTTTCTAAAGGCCATAATAACTATAGTGTTATATTAAAAATGTTAATGTTAAAAAATTTGGGATGCACTAGGGCCAGGGGTAGGCAACATCAGTCCTGGAGTGCCGATGTCCTACAGATTTTAGCTCCAACCCTTATAAAACCTTGGCTACCTGTAGTTTCAGGTGCCTTTATAAACCTTTATTAGTTTGTTCAGGTCTGCTTGATTAGACCTGGAGCTAAACACTGCAGGACATCGGCACTCCATGTTGCCTACCCCTGCCCATTAAAAATGAATGCATTTCAATACAATGCAAACAAATACATTAAAGCAGTGGTTCTCAAACTGGGGGCCGCGAGATGGTGCCAGGAGCCCCAGTTTTATAATATTTTATGAAATACATTACTTTATTATAAATTCTATGTAATTAAACCTCAAAAAATAAGGCTACTAAACAAAAGCAATACATTGTATAATTTAATATGTTTTGTTTAATTCAAATTGTAAGTTTTAGAATGTTTATGTCATACATTTTCTTTGGGGGGTCGTGAAGGAATCCACTGTACACAAGGGAGGCCGCAAAAAAGAGGTTTGATAACCACTGCATTAAAGAACCATATATGTGTACTACTGAGCAATAACATGTGTTCCATAGAGAGGAAGATATGATGACTAGTTGCCTATAAATATTGTAATGGTGCAAAAAGTCAAACTTCAGAGCAGGGCCGCTGCTGGCAAAACTTCTACAGTGGTGCTCTCTTTAGTTAAAATACAACAAAATCACACACAACTATAGTATGTGTGAGAATAGAAATATGCTATTATTGTTATCATTTAAAATTTTATTTTGACAGCAACACAAACTACAATTATACAAATATGCAATTATATATACTTTACTTTAGTCAGTATAAATCCAAGCAATTAAGGAGAATTACTAAATGTCTTTCTTGTAAGTAAATTAAAAGTCAGGTTTAAGGAAACAGCTGATGTCTATTAACAAAAGCAAAAGTTGGTATGTATGGTTATGTGTTTGATTGATTTAACACTCAAGCATTCAGCTAAGTAGGTTTTGTTAATGCAAATAAAATTTAGGGTAGTTATAAGCATATACAAAACAACAGATGTCTTTAGCATAGATATCTTTGCCATGCTTCAAAACGCAACACAGCACAATGTCATTTAAGTTGAACAACTGAAGTTACATGATATAAATTGGTATTGTTACACTATTTAAATCACACAGATGAGTTGGTGTCAGCAGACAGCTATATATTTACACAGGCTTGTGAATGTGAATTGACCTGAAAGTGAACAGTCACACGAAACTTGGTAGTTTTGATGGCAGTCATGACCTGAGGGTTCATGCCCAGTTTCGTCACAGCGCCACCTAGTGTTCACGAGAATTGAAAAATGGCTATTTTTGCTTATAACTACTGCAAACTTGAGTCTAAAATTATAAAAGTGCTATTGTTAGATTCCTTGAGGCATGCCGAATCAAACGATACCAAAATGTCCCGACTCCAAATTTGGAGTGTCTTTGTCAAACCCGATAGCGCCACCAACAGTCCAAATTTTCACTTGCATTTTTGGTTGTAACTGCTGACCCATACGTCATAGAAATGCAATTCTTGTTTCTTCTGATTCCTTGGCTCATGCCGATTCGATTGCACCATATGACGTCATTTCCGTTATGCTAATTATTTTGATATTTTGAATTGTTTGTAAAACCTACTTTTTCGAACTCGTCCTAGAGCTTTTGTCCAATTTGCGTAAAGAATGGGTGTTTAGCATCTAGAGACACTAATGGCAAAAAGTTATGGAATTTGTGTCGATTCGCCAATCCGTTTCCGTATACCGCGTCATAACATTATACGTAGAGCGCAAATAAACAGATTTGAGGCTGTATCTTTGCCAAAATAGTTTTGATGGCAGTCATGACATGAGGGTCCGTGCACAGTTTCGTCACAGTGCCACATAGTTTTCACGAGATTTGAAAAATTGCTATTTTTGCTTATATCTAATTATAACTTGATATTAAATTACAATTTTTACATTGATGTGTGCATTGCCAGTGGTTCAGTGGTTAGTGTAGGTTGTCTACAAATCGGAAGGTTGGTGGTTCAAACCCCAGCTCCACTTGACCAAGTCTTGATGTGTCCATGAGTGAGACATCTAATACCGACTGTTATATGTCATGAACTGAGTGTGCATGGAATGGTTTGTCACAGGGCCACCTAGTGGTCACGAGATTTGAAAAGTGACTGTTTTTGCTTATATACTGCAAAATTGAGTCTAAAATCATGAAATTGTTATTGTTAGATTCCTTGAGGCATGCCGAGTCAAACGATACCAAAACGTTTTGCCATTTTCAATTACAAAGCATACCAACTTTTCAAACTCTTCCTACAGCGTTTGTTTGATTGGTACACACAATCTAGACTCTAGACAAAAAGTCATAAAAAGATTTTGATAGACCAGTCAGTTATTGTATAGCGCATCAACAAATATGATGGCGAGCACGCCGAAATGGATTTGAGGCTATATTTGCAAAAGTTTTGCATATTGATTTGCGTATTTCCAGTGGTTCAGTGGTTAGTGTAGGTTGTCTACAAATCGGAAGGTTGGTGGTTCAAACCCCAGCTCCACCTGACCAAGTGTTGAGGTATCTTTGGGCGAGATATCTACACCCCAACTGCTCCCGATGAGCTGGATGGCTCTCGCATGGCTGACACTGTATGAATAGGTGAATGTTTAATAACTTGTAAATGTAAATTGAGGGTGCATTGAATGTTTTGTTACAGCGCCACCTATTTCATCAGCAACATTTTTTGAAAGCCCTTGTAAACTTTTCAGTGCCCCCTAGTGGTTAAGAGTTTTGAGGCTTTATCTCCAGATCGCTTTATTGTGTGTACACCATATTTGGTGGGTGTCATCACAATCATGACCTGAGGCACCATCTATTGTTTTGGTGCAGTGCCCCCAGTGGTCAAGTCATTGGAGGCTATATCTTAATATTGGTTAATCATATGTATATCAAATTTGGTGGGTGTCATCACAATCATGACCCGAGGCACCATCTATTGTTTCGGTGCAGCGCCACCAAGTGGTCTCAAGATTTGAAAAATTGCTATTTTTGCCTTAATCTACTGAAAACTTAGATCTAAAATCAAGACAGTCATTACTGATACTTCATTCTGTGCCCTTTTTGGCTTGACCCCGCCATCGCTGCTTTGCAGCTATATTTCATCTCTGTATTTGCCTCATGGTTGAGTAAATGTGTTAACTCAAAACAAAGTTAAAGAAATGACATTTTCTTGATAAAGAGAGATCTAGTGCAAGAACTCGTTAACTGGACCTAAGCCAGTTGGTTCTGTAAGATCTCAAATCTGTGGATTGAATCTTTGTTTTAAAAAATTTCTTTTCTTAAAACAGTTGTGTTAAAATAACACATTCTGTGTAGTTAACACATTTCTGTGTTATTAATTGGAACAACACAATTTGTGTTGTTTTAACAAATCTTATGCTGTCCTTTTAATTTATTTTAACACAAAATCAACACACAATGACACATAATGTGTTAAATAGAATAACACAAAAAAAGTGTAAAAAATTAACACATCCTTTCTTAAAGGTGGAATCCTGTCTATCCTAAATTTGTATAACGACTGGGGAGGAACTGCAGGTGTTTGTCCACTAAGCTGAAACTGGAGAATTTATATTGTCCCTGAATGCTTTGCATGAGGGTGTTATTTTAGTTTTACTCTGTAAAGATAAAGACTTAATGGTTAATGTTCATTTAACATTGAACAAACTGTTGCCAGTAAATAACACATTTAAATCTACAGTAAGTTAACGGCAAACAGCTGGCAGTAATACTGTAATTTCTAAAAAAAAAAATTAACAGACATAGACACTGACAGGTCCTTTACTCATAAACTCGAGAGTAACATTGTTTATATTGTCCCTGATGAATGAGCAAAATACATTTACAACCACTGTGTACAAAGACACATTTAAAAAAAACTTTTGAAGAGTGTCCTAACATTGTTTATACTGATCACAGTTTTCAATGTAGCAATAGGAACCCAGAATATCAGCACCGAAATATATTACTGTAGAGTGTTTTTGATCAATTTATGTCTTCAGTTCACCACTCAAATGTAAAACAACAGTTTGTTTATTTTTTTATTTAAACCAGGGAGCTAAAATTCAATCAATTCATCTTCCTAAATATATATGTAGATCTGTCCTAATTTACAAAGTTGAATTTAATATATTATATAGTCCTACATTTATATGCAGTGGATAAATGTGCACATAAACACTACTATTAGTAAACTGTAGACATTATGTCCTCCTAGATTAATTCACTGTATTTCAAGCAGAATCTATATATGCTTAACTTTAATTTTCTTCATGTTATGTTTTTCTTTGGTTGTCTTCTTAATGCCTTTGAAAAGAAAACAAAAAGATGTATCAAGGTAAACTTCTGTATGAGATATTCAAAAGTCTGAGAGGTTCATATTTTACCAAATTTTACAAAAGGTTTCCAAACATCTTTAATTCTAGGAGAGAGATATAATCCATTAATTCTCTTTTAGCAGAGTCTATTTGTATAAGTTATAATAAAATATAAGCTGAATTGCAACACCAAAATATTTCGTTTTTGTCCTATTTACCACAACAGCCAAATTATTTTGCATCCCCTATATATCACTGTGCAACAAACAAGCATTACAAGTACAACAAGATGAAACAAGTATTATACAAGTACTGCAGTATCTACATCAATGTCTAATATTATTATTATATTATTATAGTTTGCATTGCAAATTCAATCTCTACTCTACTGAGAAAATATTTGATAAAATACATACAACACATATAAAAGTATAACTTTATGAACATAACCTGGCGTTATTCTATGGTTTGCTACTTACCCTTGTCTCTAATAGCATAGGAAGTACAGTTTATCCATACAGTCTCTGTTCTCCCAACTTTTAGCTGTCTTGTTTCGAGCTCCACAATTAAAGCGATTGGCAGGACATGATGGCACCTGGACCAGATTTCCCAAAGCTTCACCACTCACCCAGAACCATAAGCCTGTCAGGAACCGCAGACCTGTCCATACGCTGCGTGTGTCAGTGATTGTAATCGTTTGATCTGCTTGGGTGAGATGTGAATTTGTAGGCAGACTGGCCAGATCAGTGTAGTGAGTCCTGCAGTGTTCTAATGCATCCTCCCAGCTCTTGTTCTCTTTTACAAAAATCAGTTCAGAATCCCACTTGTAGCAGTAAAAAGGTTGTTGATTGCTACAGTTTATGCCAATAAGTTGGACATCTTGAGATATAACACAAAGGTTAGGGTAGGTACCGTTATATGCCCACACATCAGGATTTGGCGTTCCATCACTCCACTGCCATCTGGCTGAAGAGATCTTGTTTAAACCAATCCAGATCTGTTTACTGTAAAATAAAGTGCTCACTGTGGTATTAGAATCTGTATCTATTGCTTTTCTTAAATCCCATATGCTTGCTAAATTGTCTACACTAGACAGGTCATCATATTTCTCCATGCAGTATTGTCGAGCATCGTTCCATGTCTTGGCTTGATTTATAAAATAATGTTGCCTGCTCAGAGCTAAAGTCAGCTCACAATGAGCTGTAATGAAAAGAGCAAACACGACAATCTTCATCTTTTCTGTGAAAGGGCAAATCAGTCAACTCTCACTGTCTTAAGAGACACTCAGATGTTACAGCAGATTCTTTATTTGTTATTCAAATATTCACTTAAAGGGAAACTAATCACTTAAACAATGCAAAGATATTGAAATGATCTTAATCATGTAGTTTATTTATATCATGTGTATAGTTTATACATCTAAGATGGCTGTTAAGTTACCTGCACCTGTTTTTAAAATGGCTACCAACATTCCTGCACCTGTGATCCAAAAAGCCATCACCACCACACCTGCATTGAAGAGGGCTGTTTTTAACCCTGCACCTGCCATCAAGGTGGCCTTCATACCTGCACCTGAGCCACTGCACAAGATGGCTGTCACACCTGAACCACTGCACAAAATGGCTGCCTCACCTACTTCTCCAGTTCACCCCTTAACCCGACGAGTGAGCTCGAGTCTGCTAGATACCCAGATGGTGTCAGTACGTACGTATTGGATCTCACGTCAAGTTGTATCCTGTTCTGTGATTTCTACTGCTACTGAGGTATGTCTCATAAACATTGTGCTTCATGCATTTGCCATGGTCCTGTGGTGTGTGTGGTCTGCTTTCTGCTCTTCTGTTTCCTGTGTTCCTCAAGCCCCTAAGTCTGAATCATCTGATGCACCTCCTGTTACGGCTAGAGGGTTCGAACCTGTGTCTCCTGCACCTGATACCACGACTAGATGGTCCGAACCTGAGCCCCCCGCACCTTCCATCAAAAATGAGCCGTCTGGTACGCCTGAGCCGTCTGGTTCGCCTGAGCCGTCTGGTTCGCCTGAGTCACCGCCATGTCATGTTCCAGTTGGAGGGTCTAAAGCAGTGGTTCCCAAACTTTTTCAGCGTGTGGCCCCCCTTGTGTACGGTGCATTCCTTCGCGGCCCAGCTGCCCCACGGCCCAGGGCCACGCCCTCCCCACGGTACACTCATATTTGAAATGGGATTGAATTCAGTCAAAAATGTATGTTATGTATTGGCAACAGTTAAACTATTATTCTAAAAATAATGAAACCATTAACGTTTCTGTTTTTTCCTTTAGATTTTGGTTCCCAGAATACTTTGCATTAGGCTGTTATTTTAGTTTTATTTTGTAAAAATAAACTGTAAAGTAAAATACTGGCAAATACCTACCATTAATATTTTAATTTCTACAGAAATTTTAACAGACATAGACACTGAAGGGTCCTTAACTCATTAATTTGAGAGTATTGCCCTACTTTATGTCATAGATGCTTTCATTTTTGTTTATTTGATACCTCCTAAAATTATAACGTGGCATATCCCACTAGTTTCCCAGTCCTCTTTCCCTTTTGGATAAGTCAAGGACATGTACCACATCATACTTTACTTGACTCTTACATTTTACCACATGTAGTTTTTGGTCCAATTATTTTAAAAGAAACAAGTCATTTTCTACAATTAAAGTAGGTTCCCAGAAACAGATTTTTGCCCTAACCATTACCCTAAACAACCTCTGCCCTAAATAACCTCTATGAAGAAGACCTGAAATCAAATGCTCAGCTAAATTTAGTACAAACAAATACAAACCTTATGCAAAATATGCCCAGCACGTACCTGCAGGAGAAAACAAGAATAGTTTTGTTTTCATATGTTGCCTCTTTAAATGTAGAAAACGTCTGTCTATAAAATAATATAGGACATAAACCACAGCCGGTGCTCCACCCTAAAAATATATAAAATCCTTCCACATTATTCTCAGAATAAATTAATGACTATATAATTGGAAAAAAGAACAATAAAAATACAGAAACTGGAAAGAAACCTCATATTTTTATGTAGAAAACTGTAAATCTGAAAAGTTAAAAGACTTTAGCTGGGCAGGCAGGGTCACAGACATGTGCACAGGTATATTGGTAATATATTTTGGAAAATATGTCATTTTCTAAATTAAAATAAACAATTGCTGTCATTGTGTAAAAACAAAGCATGAAGAAATTACTGTCAGGAAAAACTTTTACATAAGCTATTATGACGCTCAAGGATGAGTTTTTAAGTGATACAATTACAACTTCAGATGAGCTTTAAATATCCTGCTGTTAGAGCCGTGTACTGAATCATACGATACACTCTAAAAAAAGGTTAAAAGGTGTTAAAAACAACACAATCTACACACATCTCATGTTTTTATTGAAACAACAAATTTTGTTAGTTACTTTTAGCACAAAAAGTGTGTTGTCCCTTTTATTTATTTTAACACAAAATGACACTGTGTTAAATAGCATAAACAAAAATCAACATAACATTTTTAAAGTGTAGTCAAGACTGTGAAGGATCCATCTGATACACAAAAGGAAGCTCTCAAATTTTACTGTAAACAAAACATTGAAACTGACGTTTGTTTGACTTTCACTCTCAAATTTCCAAATTTGTTCACATGGGCTCTCTATGAAGTCATTTTTTCCATTAATTTGTTTGTTCAGCTTCTGATGTGAAGATATGAAAAACTTATGAAACCAATCAATATCCAGAGAAAGTACAGTCAATTTTCTATAAAAAAATAGCCTTTACACGTGTTTCATCACAAATCATATGCCGTTTCAGGACATAATACTGGGCCCTGCAATTGTGTTTTATCCTAATTTAGCCCACACTTAAGTATTTTATATATTTTTGTTTTTCTTCAGCAGAAGCTTTCTTTGTGTCTACGTGATTATAGACACAGTATATTATATATATTCCAGTTACAGTCATATAATGAATACAGCTTAAAGCAACACTATGTAGTTTTTTTACCTTTAAATTTCAGTGATAGAACAACTTTTAACTGGACAAATTCTACTGCTGCTGCAACCTGAGCAGCCTCCCAGCTGCTACTGTAAAAGCACACTCTGAAAGTGGCGGTGGAGGGTAGGAAACACAGCCCCGCCCTTCCCCCTTGTCTGCAGAAGAGTGTCTGATACCAGGCACTGTTGCGCTTTTCAACCACATGGGGGAGCTGCAAGTCATTTTTACATGGAAACTACATAGTGTTGCTTTAAATAACATAAAACGTGCCTCTGTTTAATTAATTACATTTTTTATATTAATATGCTGACTGTACATGACGTCAACGTGGTATTACAGTTTACGGTAAAAATTGCTTTAAATTTATTAAATTATAGCAATTCATGAAAATAAATTGAAATTGCTTAATTTGAATGTTACATCCGCAAGGTGTAGTACCCTTCCCCACCACCAGAGAGCACTCCCTTTTGGACATTTAGTACACATATGAACTAAACCTCCCATAATTCTCTGCAAGACTCATCTTTATCACTTACACCTAGACCTTTATAATGGACAAAAATTTGCTTTTGTCCTGCCTTTTTGCTCTCTCTTATTTCCTCTTGCTTGCTCCCTCTCTCCTCCTAGCTGTGTTTATTTTCTTTAAGGGGGATCATGTAAAACAAGCTGAAGAGACCCTTTAGTGACAGTTTGTGATCTGCATGCTAACACACACACATGTAGAGCTAAAGTAGTATGTGGTTGGTTATACTTTATTTTGGATACTCCATTACTCTCATGTGGTACAGACTGGATATGACCCACGAATGTCTTAGCAGTAAATGGTCAGTTTCAGGTCTCATTCATATGTGGATATAATTTGGATATGTGGATACGTGCATTTGAGTCTGCAATGTAAGTAGACAAATCAGATGATTGCGTGTTAAGACGTCCAATGTTGGCAAATGACGTCAACTCAGATGGACACCACCCGCAACCACATAACTCTTTAGCAATGCACTAAAGCCTCCTTCTCCAAATCTTACGCTGGAGGTCCGGAGCACTGCAGAGTTTAGCTCCAACAATGAACAAACACACCTGAGCAAGCTAATCAAGGTCTTCCTGATCACTTAAAAATCACCGGTGGGTAAGTTTGATTAGGGTTGGAGCTAAACTCTGCAGTGCTCCGGACCTCCAGGGTAAGATTTGAGGAACCCTGCACTAGAGTATGACACCTTCCTTTATTGAAGTAATGCTAATGTTTTATGTCTTGTTGCAGAAATAAATCTGTATAATAATGTATATACACTCACCTAAAGGATTATTAGGAACACCATATTAATACTATGTTTGATCCAAGTTCTCATTCAGTTTACGCCAAATTCTGACTCTACCATCTGAATCTCTCAACAGAAATCGAGACTCATCAGACAGGCAACATTTTTCCAGTCTTCAGCTGTCCAATTTTGGTGAGCTCGTGCAAATTGTAGCCTCTTTTTCCTATTTGCAGTGGAGATGAGTGGTACCCGGTGGGGTCTTCTGCTGTTGTTGCCCATCCGCCTCAAGATTGTGACTGTTGTGGCTTCACAAATGCTTTCCTGCATACCTTGATTGTAACGAGTGGTTAGTCATTCAAAGTTGCTCTTCTATCAGCTTGAATCAGTCGGCCCATTCTCCTCTGACTTTTCACACCATTCTTAGAAATGGTTGTGTGTGAAAAGGGTTGTGTGTGAACTTCAATTTGAAGTTCAGAAGATTGTCTTGACAAGGACCACACCCCTAAATGCATTAAATAAACTGCCATGTGATTGGTTGATAAGATAATTGCATTAATGAGAAATTGAACAGGTGTTCCTAATAATTCTTTAGGTGAGTGTTCATTGTACTGTAAGCCTCGTACAGTATAATCATTTTGTCTGCATCCATTGCATATTGCTGTTTTAATTTCCTTCGTGGTTGAAACAGTAATGATGCAAAGAGAGGAGCTGACTGCGAACCTTTATTTATCCATATTTATGAAATGAAACAGGATGGGCGTGAAGAAAGCCTTTTCTCTTTGTCTCCCTCTCATCTCTACAATGTTAAGTGAGAAGAAGCTTCAGATCTGATGTTGCTCAGCAGCGAAATGACAGCAGATCTCTGACCGTTGTTCTTTCCACCCATTTCTAATTGGTTTAACTTCTCGGTCTTAGTGTCGAGCAGCGTCCCCCTGAGTGTCTTTGTTTCTGTCTGTTCACATTGAAATTTCCCTGTAATTCTCCTTCCATGCTGAGTTTAGCTCCTGAGAACAGAGAGCATGTGAACGCGTATGAAAAATGGCTGTGGGTTGAGCGGATTAGACTGTAATAATGCTGAAACCTTACACAAAGCAAAGGTCAGACAGTCCCTACTTTTTTAAAAATTACTGTATATAGATCGTTTCAGCAGCAAATGACTTACGTGGCCCAAACTTCTGGTAAACCTCCGCATTGAATCAGTAACAACAGAGTCCTTCTAGAGTAGATTATTTCAACTAGCAAAATAAATAACAATTTACCTTAATTCAAATCAAAGTTTAAGTATATAACCATTACACTGAGCTAAATGAAAGACTACCAATGTTAACTACAGATCGGTTGCCAAACCTCTGGTGATCCATGCTCTTTAGGAAACACAAACACTATTTATGTTCCACAGAAAAGTGCAATTTAGCCACTAGCCAAACTATTAAACAAGCAGTTAACTTCCTGCTAGACGCGAAACTGCAACAACGGACGTGCATCTGATGAAGGTGTGGCATGACACACAGAGGGCTGATAGAATGTATGTAGCGACTACGCCACCCTGGCACTTTGCCAGAGATAACTTGCACTTAGGCAACACAGGTTCCAGACCGCCAGAGGCGGAACAAAGTGGAAGACTTATACCACCAAGTCACGAGAAATAATGAATAAAGACAGTAGACAAAATCCGAACACAAACTTTATTAACACAAGTGCAAACACACAAGGGCAATCCACTACACCGCACCAGGCAGCACCGCTGCAGAAACAGGCGGAAGTGGAACCACATTCAGTTTGTAAAACCTGGACAACGTGCTGGCCGACGACCAAGTGGCCGCTGAACAGATGTCGGCAAGAGAAATCCACTTCAAAACAGCCCAGGAGACCACCACACCGCGCGTCGAATGGCATCTCACAGACACAAGTGCAGACACACCAGCACAACCATAAGCTGTTCTGATGGCATCAGAGACCCAATGCGCCAGCCTCTGTTCTGTCCGCCACTGAGCCGTCACTGAATCATAACGATGCAAGGCACGCACCGGACACAAAACCCGACGGGACTCGTCCATAGGCTGAAATGCAGCCATAATCAAGGGCTGATTAACAAACTGAAGTGTCAAAACCTTGGGCAAGAAAGCAGGGTTGGGCCACAGGGTTCAGGACCCCATCTCAGACAATGATCACTCACCGAGAGGGCATGGAGCTCACTGACCCTCTTTGCGGAATCAATGGCCAGTAGAAACGCCGTTTTCATGGAGAGCCATTTAATGTCCGCCTGCTCCAGAGGTTCAAATGGTGGGGTACACAGACCCGTCAAGACCACATTCAAATCCTAAGGAACATAGTCCGCACGCACACGTGGGCACAACCGCTGTGCGCCGTTGAGAAAAGCCACTACCAACTTAAGGGAGCCCACAGAAACACCATCCAGAGGAGCCCTGTAGGCCGAAAGTGCAGCAACATAAACTTTCAGTGTTGCCGGTGAACGACCGTCGTTCAAGAGTTTTTGCAAGAAATCGAGTATGCCCGTGACGGGACAATTGAAGGGGTCAAGCGCACGCTCAGCACACCAGGCAACAAAAAGTGCCCAGCGGTTGCTGTACATCTTCCTAGTGGACTGAGCCCGGGCATTCAGAACAGTGATTTTAACTCTCTCCGAACAGTCCAGGACGTCCCGGTACCCCCCAGCGGCCATACCCAAAGTTTCAGCCACTACGGGCAAGGGAGCCATAAGGATCCCCCCATCTGGGACAGTAGGTCCCTCCGGGGGGGCAGCGGGCAGGCTGGCCCCATTGTAAGTGACAGAAGGAGGTGGAACCACGGCATGCTCGGCCATCAGGGGGCTATCAACAACAGCCGGTGGCTCCGCTCTTGAACCCGATTGAGCACTGCCCATAGTAAAGCTGTCGGCATATAGAAGCAGGTCCGGCCATTCGTGGGCTAGGGCATCCCCGCCCAGAGATCCCGCCTCGTATCGTTCGGCGAACCACAGCGGACAGTGCGTCGGCTCCCGTGAGGCGAATAGATCCACTGCTGCCATGCAGTGACGCAGTTCGCCCGGCATGATGCTACACTCCGAGCAAGGGTTAGATCAAGCCTCCTTGAGATGTTCCTTACCCAAGCACGGCGGGCAACGGTCATGTCCATCCAGCATGTCCATGCCGGAAAGGCATCGCGAACAGAAAGCTGTATGCTCCATAATGTCAGGTCCGTAACAGAGAAAACCGCCTGCTGACAGCACGATGCACGAGCGTCAAACGGAAAGCAGGCCGATACTACAGCGGGGAAGCGTAGTAGCCTCGCACGAGGGAACCCAAAGCCAAGGGTACTTGTAGCAAGAGGAAGCGGCGGAACCGAGCGATGGGACCCTGGCAAACCAATAGGTACTCGCCGGTGACGGTTACTGTATATGCAGTGCTGGCGTACCTGTACGAAGCCTAGTGGCGTGGTATTCCGTCGATGACACCAGCGAGGGAACCCTGGAAACTAATAGGTACTCGTAGGTGGTGTAAATATCCAATGTCAAAACCGTAGAGTCCAACGAATAATAAAGCTAAATAGGGAGCGAGTCGCTAAGCCCAATAAAAGCTGCGCAAAACAGACTGAAGTTCATCGCCAAGCAAGAATGAAAAAGAGAAAGATCATGACGTGTTGATAGAATATATATTGGGTGTCATGAGGTCACGGGATGACAGCCAATCAATAAGTTCTCGTAGCCAATGCGCGAGCGCATTATATTCCACTTTGTTACGCCTCTGGCGGTCTGGAGGTATGAAATAGAACTAAAGAAACACAACCACTTTCAATAAGCTTCAATCAGATATACACGCACACACACACACACACACACACACGTATTAAATTACAGGCAAAGCAACAGTGATACTTCCCACGAAGCCCTGACCGTACAAAAGTGAATGAGCGATCCGAAAACACAGGTTAATGCAAGGGTAAGCTAGAAAGCCGCAGGCTCGTTCTGTCAATCTGAGATTAATGTGTACAGGGAAACAGGAACCGCCGATACGAGACAACACAATCTATAATAAAGTTAACAATATCATACAACCTACCATTTGGAACTATAGCGCGGTTAGAACTTTAAAACCACGTACCGTATGTGTGCGATCTCCCCACAAACACGTACACAGCACTCTGTGCACCCGTGGGCTCACTCGAATTAATAGATCTCACAGCACACAACGGCACAGGGTAACATCAGGCAGTGGTCTGTAATGTTAAAGTCTCCCGCAGACTCACTTCAAAATACACAAACACAGATGCATCCCAATTACACATGCAGTCTTACACGAAAAACGCATTCTATTTCATCCCTACTGACCGCCAGAGGCGGTGCTTAAGCACTGAATGATCCATCTCGCGCATGCGCAGGTCGAGTGTTTATACCAACAAAGTCACCCGTGACCCCTGATGACTACGGAGAGTCTATAACTTCCGGTGACATCAGAGGATCTTTTCCTTTTCATCTTCTCGCTTCGCAGGTAGTTTTTCCATGCCAGCAAAAGATGAAAGGATATTGCTAACTGTTACGTGTTTCATTCGTTGCTGGTGGCCTTGTGACATTTTTTGTCGGAGCTGCGAGTTGCTCGCCCTCCAAATGCCACAACGGAATCCACCGAGAGGTGAGGTACATACTTTACATAGCTGTTGTTTATTTGTGACTATTGTTTGGTGCATTTGTTGGTGACGGCTGTGTTTTCGCTCCCTCTCCCGACATTTTTAACCTAATGTTACCGTTTATATTATTGGATTAATCTGCGGGCACTGCCTCGATTTATTGTTTATTCCTTGTAACACGGACGAGTTTCTGGTTGATTGTTCAACTGCGCTCGTGTAGTTGCTTCGTGCCAACTTGGTTGTGCCGGTTTATTTTGTTCAACGTCTTTTTGCGCTTTAACTGCGCTTGGTGTATTTCGTGCCAACTCGGTTGTGCTCAGTCTGTATGGCTCCTCTGCAGCTTGAGGATGGCCATGATTTATGTCCCTCATGTCTTGGCTTCGAACATTTAACTCTTTCACCGCCAGCGTTTTAAAAAAAAAGTTGCCAGCCAGCGCCAGCGTTTTTCATGATTTTCACCAAAGTTTAATGCCTTCCAGAAAATGTTCTTCTTTAAATATATAAACATACAATATACCAAATGAAAGAACATACCCTCTGCTTTCAAACAAAAAAAACGTTTCATCCTACCTTTAGTGGTTCTTTTGCAATCAGCTTTTGAATATGGGTAGGTTTTTGCAAAAACACCATATTTTGAGCAAAAAGCAGAGATAATTCCATTTTGTGACGGACTTTTCATAGAGATCCCATTCAGAGCGATCTTTAAAACAGACACGGACATGCAGCAGCTTGCCATAGGGCAATACTTCCGGGTTTAAAAAGTTGCGGAAGGGCACCACCTGGTGGATAATAGCGGTATTGCGGAAAGACAGAAAATCTCGTCATTGGCTGGGAAAGAGTTAAAGGAGGGTCTTTCTGACGACCCCTGCATGAATTATGGTTTCATGCCTCGGGCAGTGAGGGCAGCTAGACTGGCTGAGGTGGAGCAGCTGTTGGGCTCTACTTCGTCACCTGGACATTCAACCCCAGCCCAGCGACTGGCTCCAGATCAGACTGGGCAGTCTAAATGTCAGGCTGCTGAGACCGCAGGCCCCACTCCTGCAAAAAAGACTAAGGGAACCCCGGCATTCGTTTGGCTCTAGCCCGTCTCCAGTTGGACGTGCCGCAAACTCAGCCGGCCAGTGCTTTTTTCAGGCTTGTCCCTGCCTCCGTCAGCTTTACTGCGCCCCCATCGGATGAGTATTTGAGGGAATTGCAGGCATGTTGGAGGGATTCTAAGGCCCTCTCTCATGCAACGTCCGAGACTGAGGTGGATGCCTCTGTCCACATTTTTAGCGATGCTTCACTACAGACATTCGCATTGATGTCTAGGGAATTGGGGCGGTTGATGTCTACTCTTGTGCAGGTTCGCCGCTAGGTATGGTTGGCAAAATCTCCTCTCACTGAGGCCTGCAGGAGAACCCTCCGCAGTGTTCCGGTGGAACCAGGGGAGCTGTTTGGTTCCGCAGCCCTGAAGGCGCTTGAGCGCACGGTCCAAGCCGGACGGACTCGACAGCAGCTCTCCGGGCTTCAAAGGAGCGTGCCGCCTCCTAGCAGGCCTAGAGGTCCTCCAGCTCTCGTCCACAGGCTCACCCCAGGGGCTACCTAAGGTCTCTGCGCCCACGTCTACAGCCTGCTCAGCAGCAGGCACCGACCTTTCGGGTGCCTGAGCGACTGCCCTCGGGACAACCTCAAGCCTTTCCAACCTGTCGTGCCTCTGGAACCTTTAGAGGCCGGGGACCCCGGCGCTGAAGCCCGGGGGTCAGCCGTCGGCTGTTTTTCCCAGCAGCAGCTCAGCTATTGGGCTGCCTCCACCAGGGACTCATGGGTGCTTTTCACCTTAACCCACGGGTACAAACTTCAGTTCCGACGCCGGCCCCCAGCCCATGGCCGGGTCAAGATGACCATCATAAGCAACCCGGCAAAAGCCCAAGCCCTCACCCAGGAGTTGTCTGCCCTCCTGGACAAGGGTGCCATCGAGCCAATAGATCTCCTATTGCACCCCGGGGGGTTCTACTCAACTTACTTTCTGGTAGCAAAGAAAGATGGCGGACTCCGTCCTATCCTCGACTTGAGGGGTCTCAACAGGTTCCTGAAGGTTCTGAGGTTCCACATGCTGACCCCTGCAGAGGTTCTTCGTACAATTGCCAAAGGACAGTGGTTTACGTCAGAAGATCTGAAGGATGCCTACTTCCACATCCCTATAGCTCCACACCATTGGCAGTTTCTGCGGTTTGCCTTTCAAGGGCGTCATTTCCAGTTCCGAGTGCTCCCATTCGGTCTCTCCCTCTCCCCTCGGGTGTTCACCAGGTGTGTGACGGCTGCCCTCTCGCCCTTGCAGTCGCAGGGCATGAAGGTTCTCCCATACTTAGCATGTTACCTTTTACACAAGAAAATGATTCAATACATAAATAAATATGCCGCGAGTTTAACTTCCCCAATGGTAGACCCAAAGTTACGCCCTTGATAACAAGGGCACGCAAAATCGCTAACCCGAGGTCCCGGGGCTATTGCAAATTCTTGTCGGTCTATCAAAATGTATCTCCGCCCTGCCCATCGGGTGTATGGTGGAAAAAAATATTTGAATGTTTTTGCATTCTCTCAGATTTAGTTAGGTAATTATATTGTATGTAATTCGGCGTCGTCTGTCAGTCATTACTATCCTCACATAACAAGTGAAACTTTCAGGAAGTGAAAGTATAATTAAACCCATTATTTTTCTTGTGTTCACGTCTGATATGCGCACATTGCGCAGCGCTTCTCTGCAAGCGCTTCTCCCGGCTGGGCTCTTCATGAGTACCTGGTTAAGTAATTCCGATTTTACCTCAGCCCTATCTTAGCCCTATCAAGCTAGCCACAACGTCAATCACGTTTTCCACCATTTACCTCAACCACTCTCACCGCAGAGATTCGGGCCATTAGACTGTTAACGGTCTATGATTAGGACTTCTTCTTCTTCTTTGGTGTTTTATGGCAGCTCGCATCCAGTTTGCATGCTTAGGACTTCATGAAGGCTTACAATGTTTTGTTTTTTACCTGCCCACTTGAAATCAAAGCGTGATTGGTCGATTTGCCTGTCACTCTCCACACCAAAACGAACCCTGGGATTCGTGAAGTCCTAACCAATGAATGAGCCAGCTAACCAGGCCTTAATAGAGACGATTTTGATTGGATAAGATGTTTTCATGACATGAACCTGACAGTAAGCTTGATGTTAGAACATAGATGAGAGAAAATATATTATATGTATTGTAATAAATTAAATTAAATAGAGATTAAAAAATTTAAAAACATATTTTTATTGAATACTTTATTATTTATTAGTATTATTATTATTTAAAAAATATTATTAATTTTTTAGGCCTTCTCTGAATGGGTATAAGGCCCTGAAGGTTCCCCACTGTTTATTATACATTGACTATTGCTGCTATTACTTGACTATTAACAGAATTGAAGCCCTGCTGTAACTGTCATGCAAATATGAAAGTAAACTTTTATTTGGTTAACTATGTGTATTTATGTGTTTGTAGCCTCTTATGGAACGGCTGAAATTCCACAAGGGGGCGCATTTGTTCCTCAGACGTTGCACAATAAACATGACATCCGAATATATTCATTATAAATCATGAATGAAAAGTGAGATTCGAACGAATGTCTGTTAGTGAACTTATTGTATACACTATTTATATCGTAATTCGGTCAGAAACGTCAAGATTGTGAGATGAACAAATCGTTTTGGATTAAAAGGCTTGGATATTCCATTTCCTTGGACTTTTGCGGATTTATGAACAATTTGTTTTGGACAATTTCACCAAAGCGGATAAAGGAAAGATTTTGAAGGTAAGTAAATATTCTAAATCGGCGCCGCCCGGTTCAGGTAACTAACAACTAGATTACAGTTTTATGACTGCTAAAAATCATATTATGCTTTTTGTGTGCGCTTAATGGAATCCCAAAAGTCTAAGCTTTACAACGATGTGCCGCATGACCGTATATTTTAAAGATTTAATGCTTCAAAGTTACAATGACGTAATGCAGCCTCACGTGCAAGGGAGGGGGTGTGCCGTGTACGGCACAGTGTTCCTTATCAGGTTAAACGATTGTCATATAATTGCATAGCGGTCTGACCGTTCTGACTGGTGATCACGTGATGCGCGCAATGACAGTTGGGTGATTATCACTCTCCACTTCCTGTGAAGTGATGTATCGATGTTCCCTGATTCCCTATGCCGTGTGCAGTGCCCTTCGAACTGAACATGTTCGCTCCCTTCGGATTGAAATCTCACTTCTCTCCACTTCGCAGTCCACTTACGGTCGAATGGAACGCACCTATAGAGACACCCCTCGCTGCAGCCTGCAGCGCGATGACGTAGTGGATTCTTCTTCTTCTTCTTTCAATTTTATATACATAAAAATATGTATACATATACAGTATATACATAAAAAAAATGTATCCTCACATACAGCCCTGCACTCTTAAGGAACCTAATCAGTTCCCCTGGCTTTACTCCAGGTCCCAGAACTGCAGCCAAACTAAAGCCTGAGCATCCTGCTCTTTGTAATTGATCTTTCCAGTGCTCCCTGTGACTGATATTTAGGACAAACAAGCAAAACATGTTTCACTGTCTCCTCTTGGTCTGGATACCACATGCAATATCCTCTCTCTACTCTACCAACCCTGCAACTGAGTGCTGTTCAGCAGTGTATGCCCAATTCTAAACCTAGCAATGACAACTTCATCCCTTCTGCATCCTCCCACTTAAGCTTCTCTCCCAACCTCTGTGTGGATATTATACATGTGCCTCCCTTTGGAACTTGAGCTCCACTGGGTCTGCCACTGCTTTGTCAGGGCTCTTCTAATGAAAACTTTTACCTCCCCCCTCCCAAACTTAATATTGACCTGTTGATCTGGTCTCTCTAGAGTCTTTTGGCTAGACCATCCGCCTTGTCATTGCCCCATATCCTCACATGAGCTGGAACCCACAAGAAACATACAGAGCCACCTCGCTGCTCCAGCCTATATAGGCATATATACACTTCATTTATTAGATCCATTCTACAGGATCTATATGACTGTATACTGCTCAGCACTGCTGCAGAGTCAGTGCAAATGAGCACATTCTCTTGTCCTGTCTCTTCAATCCACTCTAGTGCTTTTATAATGGCAATGATCTCAGTGGTGTACACAGACAACTCATCTGTCAACCTCCAGGAGGCACTTATATCCATACCCTTCACCACCATGGGAGCTGCAGTTTTCCCCGATACAGGATCCTTGATCCATCTGTATAAATCTGGACATGTCTTGTATATGTACTCAAAATATATTCCACTGCAAACCTAACCACATACTGCTTTTCTTGTTCTTCCTGTGCATACTCTAATATGTTCATGTCCACTAAAGTCTGACAGGGATAGACTTGCCCCCCACTCTATCCCTGTCAGACACCTAATAACATTTAGTATTCTCTTGCATTTTGTCTCTAATTTATCAATATGCACTTTCCATGTAAGCTTTCTGTCAAACCAAAGCCCCAAGTACCTGGCAACCTCTACCCTTTCAAGTGTCTCCCCATACATGTATAATTTAACATTATCAGCAATTGTCCTATTTGTAAATAATTCACAGTATGTTTTTGCTACTGAGAATCTAAATCCCAGTCCCCAGCCCATCCCACAACTGCCTCAATTGCTTGTTGGATCTTATTAACCACAAAATGTGTGTTCCTTCCCCTCCTCCACAATGCCCCATCATCTGCATATAATGAGACCTCTATGTCTGGGTTTACACTCTTAAATACCTAATTTACCATGATATTGAACAACACAGGGCTAATAACACTACTATGGGGTGTGCCGTTCTTCACCTCAATCACAGTAGATATTTCTGCCCCCACCCTCACCTGGATTGTACGCCCAAATAGAAAGCTCAGTATCCTGTTAAATAGCTTCTCTCCCAACCCAAGCTTCTTTAGCTGTATCATGAGGCCCTCCTTCCATAACATGTCATAAGCCTTCTCAATGTCAAAAAAGACAGCCACCAGCACCTCTTTCATTACTAAGGCTTTCTTAATGTGTGTCTCGAGTCTAACCATGGCGTCCAGCGTAGACATCCCCTTCCTAAACCCACTCTGGCATCCTGCAAACAGCCCCCTACTTTCCATAAAGTATGTTAACCTATTTACCAACACTCTCTCCATCAATTTACACATGTTAGACGTAAGCGCAATGGGCCTATAGCTGGTTGCCTTTGAAGGATCTTTCCCTGGCTTGGCTATTGGAATAACAAGAGAATGCTTCCACACAGCTGGCACCTTTCCTTCTGACCATATTCTATTGAATATTTCCACTACCTTATTAAGCACTACATCAGATACATGTTTCAACATTATATAGCACACTTCATCCTGACCTGGTGCAGTATAGTGGATTCTTCTTCTTTGAGATTTTACGGCAGCCGGCATCCAAAAAAGTTGCATTGCTGCCATCTATGGGACTAACACCTTACTGCACTATATTCGATAGGATAAACCAGTGTCTATTAAAATTTTGAAAATATAATGTTTTCCCCTCCCGCTTGACCCTACCTCTAAACTACTTTTCAGCAATATTTCTCGCAAACCAACTTCATACAACTCTCTAATTATGCTCTTGTCTTTGGTGGTCGTAATTTCTGCAATACATCAAGACATGTTGTACCGTCTCAGATTCCTGACATGAACACATGCCACTCTGATGCTTTTCTAAAATCAATAAAGTGCTGTTCAGAAATGTGTGTCCAATCCTCATTCTAGACATACTGTAATCACCAGCTCCTTACGACTCATTCCTCCTCTTTTACATGCATTAGCTGAATCAGATACCTTACTAGATACTGAAAATAAATGCCTCCCTTTATTTTCCTGCTCCCAAAGCTGTTGCCATTTTAAAATGGTTTCTTGCCACACAATACTTTTACCCTCTGCCTTGTCAAGTTGTCTGGCTTGACAGTGAGTTATTTAATCTAAACATTTTCCCATAGCTCAATTGGTAGAGCATTACATTACTATATATCAACAGGGAACACACATACTAAATAAAGCATGTCAGTAGATGAGTTTACATGGACATTTGTAATCCGTTTAAATGATCAATCAGAATAAAAAGTCTCCATGTAAACACCTCAATCGGACTAAAAAGTGCCAATCTGATTAAAAATCTAATCCGCTTGTTAGGGGTGGTTTATACCTTTTGTAATCCGTTCAAAAGGACATGTATACACTTGATCGGATGGATAACTGAAACTGGGACGCTCTGCGCATGTGCCATCTTCTTTTCTTCTAATGGCGGTTGGCAAACCCACTGAAAGGTGCTTTTTTCGCCACCTACAGGACGGCAGTGTGGAGCATATGCACACGTGCAATGACGTAGAATTGGTGTTATGACATGTGACCAGGGCCGCCTTAACCCAATGTGAGGCCCTGGGGCTGAGATGTTTTGGAGGCCCCCCATACCCTCAATTTATAGTCTCATTTAAAAAAAAATAAGTGTAATATCTAGGTAATCTACATCACAAAATGCATTAGTTTCTTTCAATACATACAACAGTGAGTTTTCCCTCCTTGACCCAGAAAACACCATAATATCATTATTAACATATCACTGAGCCCACTTGAGCATAAACACAAGACACTTTATTTAACAACCACACACAGCAACTTGTGGTGAAAATAAAACCAAAATGTGTGAGAGTATATATGTTTATAAGCTTGATAGTTTTTGGAATATACAAATTTGCAGAAAATTGCCACTCACTAACTAAATGCTCACCACAGTTTTAAAAATATAAGAAGTTAAAGTTAGTTTTAAAGTGAAAATGCATTAATGTTAACAAAAGATAAGTCTTTATAGACAGAATCTTGTTTTTTAATCAGTTATTTATTTTGTAGGCTATTGAAGATATAGTATGCATTGTATTTAGTATTTATGCATACTACGCATGTAAAACGAACACGTATGAATATGCACAAAACAGACAGGGATACCTGTATATAAGATCTTTAGATAAGGAGATTATAAATATGAATGGTGCTATCAGGGGATGATCATTTGAGATGGTCTTGTCGCGCTTTGACTTGCACATGTACCGTTGCATCGTCTTTCTAAACCAACAGATGTGTACTGTGAACTAACATCGCGTCAAACTACATCGCTCCGGCTGCGCACGCGTCACTGATATAAACGCGAGTAAACTTAAACTTTATAACAACGAACAGCATTAATATGTTCGGGAACTCCTTTCTTTATTTGGCGGCACAGTATCTTGCGCACAGTTGGAGAGACTTCTGCATGCCAGAGACTCAAGACAGCTGCACGAGCACAGAGAGAGCGGGCGCGCGCACGAAAGAGAGAGAGCGGGCGCGCGCGCGAAAGAGACCTGCAGTGCTTATTATGAAATTTCAGAAATTACTCTTTCATTTGTTGGTGGATTATTTCCTGTTTCTCTGTCACACTCAGTCTAACATGCAGGAATGCCAAGTTGACAACGCGCACTTAATTACATTACGCGGAATAGAAAAATCTGTTACGTCTGATATTTTATTTCAAGATAAGTTACCACGGACCAATCAGCAGCCATGTAATGTGCAGTTAGAGTGATTGACAGATAACCTGACAAGTTACAAAACAATATAAACGTGAACTTGGGAGGCCCCTGAACTTGGGAGGCCCCTGGGCTTCAGCCCAGGTAAGCCCGTGCATTAAGGCGGCCTTGCATGTGACGGAAATAACTCGAGTGTGTTGTGTTGAAGGAAGTCACAAGAAGTGATTGTCTTGTTAATCTTGTTCCTATTATCCTTCCAATTCCCCATAAAGTGATACAAGACAGCGCTGTCCGGTCAGTCCATGATTTATACTCTGATCCACAAACGCGTGTTTTTGGACTCGCTCTCCCGAACGGTCTGCGTGAAGTAAAATACGCTTTTTGGGCACACGTGAATGGGTGTTTTTGCTGCTGCTTTATAATCAGAGTGAGGCAAAAGCAAATCTTGAAACAGCGTGAAACTATATTTGTGCAATGTGCGCATGTCAACTTTACTTTGGATAAGAGCATCTGCCAAACGTGTAGATGTAAATGTGTGTGTGTGCTTATAGTAACAGTGTTTTTATTCTAAATTCATATCAAGTATCCCTAGATTTAGACTATACATTTAAGTTAATTTTTAATATTTACTTCTCTTTCTTAAAATAGGTGTTGTCAACTGGAACACATTCTCCATGGTGTAGAGATTTATTTACAGACTGTCCACCAGGTCGAGTTGGAGGAAGGGTGTCCCAGGGATGAATTGTTCATCTATTCTTTTCTCCCTCTTTCTCTCTGCACTAAATGGCAGTGCTGTGGTTGGATAGTGCAGATAAAGGGGGTTGTATTATTGAAATTCGCCTTGCTACCTACCTCACAAAACAGGCGAAATCTGAAGGACCTAATTTTTCACATGCTTGCAAAAAATGGCTTACTCAAACTAAGTTACTGGGTTGATCTTTATCACATTTTCTAGGTTGATAGAAGCACTGGGGACCCAATTATCGCACTTAAACATGAAAAAAGTATAATTCACGCTATGACCCCTTTAACACTGTGGGTTTAACACTGATAATTTTAACACTGATAATTTAACACTGATGTTTTAACACTGATGGTTTAACACTGATGATTTTAACACTGATAATTTAACACTGATAATTTAACACTGATGTTTTAACACTGATGTTTTAACACTGATAATTTAACACTGATAATTTAACACTGATAATTTAACACTGATGTTTTAACACTGATGTTTTAACACTGATGTTTTAACACTGATAATTAGGTGAACAGGTCCAGGTGTTGCTGTTGTGCAGTGTCTGACAATAGCACCAGATCATCTGCATACAGAAGAGCTTTAATCTCTGAGTTGTTTAGGATGAGACCGGGTGTGCTGGATTGTTCCAGTAACACTGCTAACTCATTAATATATAAGTTAAACAGAGTTGGACTCAAGTTACAGCCCTGTCTCACCCCACGCCCTTGACTGAAAAATTCTGTTCTTTTGTCACCGATTTTTACTCTGCACCTGTTTTCTGAGTACATGATTTAATGATGTTGTATACTTTTCCTCCTATGCCTGCTTGTAGAATTTTATAATATAAGCCGTCGTGCCGTCTCTCTCTCTTTCTGTGTGTGTGTATGAGACAGACAGGAAGCAGAAATAACAGAGGCAATTTTTGCACACAAACACACATGTAAACACTATGGTAATATAGCACCTTTTAAAAAACTACCCACATCATGTTCACCTAACGTTCAATAAGTCAATATACGGAAGTCACTATCGCAACAGGGCTAATCAGTGTTAAAGCATCCTACAGTGTTTAAAACATCAGTGTTAAAACAGCAGTGTTAAACATCAATGTTAAATTATCAGTGTTAAATTATCAGTGTTAAATTACCAGTGTTAAAACATCGGTGTTAAAACATCAGTGTTAAATTATCAGTGTTTAAGTGCTATAATTGGGTCCCCAGTGCTTCTATCAACCTAGAAAATGTGATAAAGATCAACCCAGTAACTTGGTTTGAGTAAGTCATTTTTTGCAAGCATGTGAAAAATTAGGTCCTTCAGATTTCGCCTGTTTTGTGAGGTAGGTAGCAAGGCGAATTACAATAATACAACCCCCTTTATCTGCACTATCCAACCACAGCACTGCCATTTAGTGCAGAGAGAAAGAGAGAGAAAAGAAGGACTTGACAGCACAATTGTTGTGATCAGTGTTTGAATTTTCATCGGCTCTACACTCTGGGGACACCCACAGTGTTAAATTATCATTGTTAAACCCACAGTGTTCAATTATCAGTGTTAAAACATCAGTGTTAAAAAGTCGATAATATAGTCCTACAGTCCTAATCTGATCAGTCCTAAAGTATCCTACAGTGTTAAATTAGCAGTGTTTAAACATCAGTGTTAAATTATCAGTGTTAAACCCACAGTGTTAAATTATCAGTGTTAAATTCATTTTTAAATTGTTGACATAACTTATAACTACTGACATCATGTTCACCTATCGTTCGATAAGTCGATATAGTCATTATTGCCACAGGGGCTTTCTGTGGGAAAGCATCCCACAGAAAGCATCCTGTTAAATTATCAGTGTTAAAACATCAGTGTTAAAACATCAGTGTTAAAACATCAGTGTTAAAACATCAGTGTTAAATTATCAGTGTTAAATTATCAGTGTTAAATTATCAGTGTTAAAACATCAGTGTTAAAACATCAGTGTTAAATTATCAGTGTTACATTATCAGTGTTAAATTATCAGTGTTACATTATCAGTGTTAAAACGTCAGTGTTAAAACGTCAGTGTTAAAACATCAGTGTTAAAACATCAGTGTTAAATTATCAGTGTTAATTTATCAGTGTTAAATAATCAGTGTTAAAACATCAGTGTTAAAATATCAGTGTTAAATTATCAGTGTTAAATTATCAGTGTTAAAACATCAGTGTTAAATTATCAGTGTTAAAACATCAGTATTAAATTATCAGTGTTAAAGCATCAATGTTAAATTATCAGTGTTAAAACATCAGTGTTAAATTATCAGTGTTAAAAACTTTTTTTTAACCCTAATAAGGTTACATGTCCTTAAAATAGACACCAGAGCGATGTTTGTGGTAACCGTGGTAATAAATAAAAGGACTTCGGTCCTTTGAATTATTTGAAAATAATGCACATCTGCATTACCATCTTGGGTGTGCATTATTTTATTATAATTCAACGCTCTGCCATCAATTATTCTTTACGTAACTAAGACAGTATTGAGTTACGTAAAGAAGTTATGCTGGTAGCAGAGATGCTCTCAAGTCTCTGAGCTCGAGCTCGAGTCCGAGTCAAGTCTGAAGTCTTTGAGCTCGAGGCCAAGTCAAGTCTGAAGTCTTTGAGCTTGAGTCCAAGTCAAGTCTGAATTCTCTGGGCTCGAGTACAAGTCAAGTCTCAAGTCTCATTGTAACAAATAAAACTCTAATAACAAATAAAGAAATTATAAACATTTATAAAAAAGAACAATGTTGCACATTAAGTAAGGTCTAAAATTAGCATTAGGTACAGAAATTTAATTAAATGGATAATAACACTGTCTTTATTGTACAAATTAAATATTATAATTATTATTTTTAGAGCAATAGAAGTGATTTTCTGTTTGTCTTGGGTTGTTTGATAAACATAAATGAGACAGACTTAAATAGGTTAATTGAGGTTACTGTCTCTTTAAGAACAAATAAGCCCAGACTGGTTTCTGACTGGTTTCTTAAGACATAAACAAAAATGTTTTTATTAGAAAAAGAATACTGTGAGATCATTTTGTGTGTATGTGCCCTGTCAAGAAATGAAAGATTTTATGTTGGCTTAACTTTTGAAACACTTCTCTCTGTATGTGCACTACTGAGGGCACTTAAACGCGTGCTCAAACACAGGCAGAGGGCGAATTCCAAACAGCGCTTCAGGAAGAAGATGCAGCAGTTGCTTCACATAAAAACATTACGTTGTTTTTCATTGCTCTATTCAGCAAATGTATGTTAATGGACTACAGTATGACACAAAGTAGCGCAACTCTGGACCTGACTGGAGCTGGACCGGACACACTTAACCGCATGTGCGTACAGAAATCTGCTCACTTGAGCGCCTTTTTGCGGTTAAATTGTTTAACCATTTAAACAATTGCAAGCCTTTGAAACACGTTAATGATAAACTTACCCTATTTAAATTGCATATTAATCCGTGAATCGCATGCGAGCCCAACCGCGGATCCGTCAAAGCACTACCCAAAGCTTCAGATGAATGGCACAGCAGCTGGTGCAGTCGACATGTATGTTCGCGGCCGCGCGCGCGGAGAAGATACGTCACGTGTTACGACCCTGTTAGATCAGGTCTCCACAGCAGACAAAATAAAAAACGATTCAGCCCCGGACGCATCACGTCCGAAAATATAAATATACTTGTTTAAAGGCAGGATAGGCAGGAATTATCTAAAAAAACTTCTTTACAAATTTGTTTAAACTGTCTTTATATATCAATACATAAGTAAAATGTAAGTACTCTGAAAAAGAGAGTATAAAAATCGAGTGTCTGTAGACCTCTCACCACTGTTTTAAACACAGCTCATTTTTCCATTCACTCCACCCCCTCCCTTCTGGGTTTCTTCTAAACCCACGCCCCCAAAACACATGAACGCGCGACACGACAGCTTTGCTGGGAGAAAGATTTACCTCAGACAAGCGGAGAGGAAGGAGCGCGGTGCATGTAATAACATCATGTCACAATCACATGTATTAATACACCTAACTTTATCAGTAGAAATATAAACAGATAGGATGGCTTTTAGTACTCACTATTAAGCCAGTGTTTTGCATGGAAGAGTTTCCGTGATGAAAGCATTGTTGACTCTGATGAGGACTACACTCCGCAGACAATACCGCTACCGAATCATCGACTCGAGGAAAAGCCACGTGATATTTACTCTCGTTTAATTGCTTCGTTTATTCCTTTTTTGCCTTGTTTGCCTTCGCTGACTGGATATGCAGGTACTGTGACATGTACACTTTCTGTGAGTTGTGAATGCACTCTCTAACATACTTTAGCTCTTCATAGAGTGCCTCGTGCACGTTCAAATCAATCGGGTGTGCGCATGTCTGGGCAGATCCCATAGCAACGGGTGGTGACATGGTCGAGAGAGAGAGTGATATTCGCGCAAGCTAATCATTTGTTTCGTCCCGAATGGAAATAATTAACTGTGTTTAAAACAGTCGTGAGAGGTCTACAGACACTCGAGTTTTATACTCTCTTTTTCAGAGTACTTACATTTTAATTATGCATTTGTATATAAAGACAGTTTAAACAAATTCGTAAACAATTTTTTTAGATAATTCCTGCCTACCCTGCCTTTAACAGGCTTCTGTCCATTAAGAAGTTGATCGATTGTTGCTAGAGAAGAGCACAAGCAGGACATGAGACGAAGGTTTTGATGATAAAATAGAACAGAGTTTTAGGGCTCTATCTTACACCCGGCGCAATGCAGCGCAATGCGCGACGCAAGTGTCTTTCGCTAGTTTCCACCCTAATTTTCACGTTTAGCGCCGCGTTGTTTAAATAGCAATTGCATTTGCGCCCCCTTTTGCGCCCATGGGCGTTCTGGTCTGAAAACGAGGTGTGTTCAGGCGCATTGTTGGCGCGTTGCTATTTTGAGGCAACTAAAATAGACTACGCCATTGACCAACAAAAACCTGGTCTAAAGTCTAAAGTCAATGGCGCAATGTGTTTTATGTTATTTAAAGAGCGCATTAGTAAAATGCGCCTAAACACGGGAGGACAACGCGGGTTTGCTTATCACAAGGTACATAATGCGCAGCAGCACAAAAATGCTTTTAAATATGAAAGATTAAAGGATTGAATGTAAAAGATTATTATTGAATCTCTTGGACATAAATGAGGACAGATTATGAGACGTTAGAAGGCGCAAAGAGCTGCTTCACCTGCAGCCTGCTAAGTAAATAAATGCTTTGCTTTAAACAAATGCGTCTGTTTTTAAATGTTTTTTTTTTAATGCTACCTCACGGATTTATTGTCTATGATGACTCTGTACCTGTGGATATGGTGAGATGAGAAACATTTTTAAGTAATGCTTAAAAAAACTCTTTGCTAAAAAAATGCTGTCCAGAGTGCTGAAACGTGAGGAGAGCCGTTTGTAAATTCTTTATCTCCTGTTTATTACAAATAAAGTATTTTTAGAGTACAAACCTTATCTTACATGCTTGTAAATAATTTTTTGATGATATTGGATAGACATTAAAAGCAATTACAAGCCTGCTTTTTACTTCCATGACTAAAAGAAAACGGGTTTTAAAGGTTTTGATAAAAAAATAACAATTTCAATACAAGTGAAAAACAACACAATTATTTAACATTAATCTTAAACTGGGGATCTTCTTCCTCCGCTTATTTTTTCAGTTTACAAAGTCCGTCATCTAAATAGGGATTAGACATAACGCCAGCGCAACTAGCTTTTAAAGGGGATGAGAGCAGAGACTCTCATTGGTTTATTGCACGTTACGCCCAAAATACTCCCATTACAATAGGACCTACCCTTTTCGACCATGCGCTCGGCGCAAAATCCATTTTTCCCGTCGTTAAATTAGCAAAAGTGGATTCGGACACGCCCATTTAGATGTTGCGCTGTGCGCTTTAGACAATGCGCTTAGATCGTTAAAATAGGGCCCTTATTGATGGACAGTTTCAGTTGCATATGTCTCAATGTTCAAACCTCGCCCAACCAGCATGAATTCAACATGTCATACCAAAAATGCTTAATAGCAACATCCCACAAACCTTGAGCTTCCATAAACATTCTTTTTATCTATCTCTGTTTACACAGACAGGACAGCTCATGAAACTTCACAAATGTGAGACAATTATAGGACTGAACAACAATGAAATCAATAAGACATATAAAATATGGAAATATAATGAATGAATGAATAATATAATAAAATATAGAAATAAAGGGGTGGTTTCCCAGACAGAGATTAACTTAAGCCAGGACTAGTCCTTAGTTTCATTAGGAAATATAACTAGTTTGTAGAAACATGCCTTACTAAAAACATAACTTGTGTGCATTTTGAGGCAAAACAAAGGGCACTGATGTATTTTAAGATATTTCAGTGCAAGTTGTTTTCAGTTTGGACAGCTCTTACATTTATTTTAGTACATGACTAGTCTAATCCCTGTCCGGGAAACCGCCCAATAATGAATAAACGAATGAATAAATGAAAAGAAAATATAAATTAATAAATGAATAGAATATAGAAATATAATAATAAATGAATAAACAATAATATAATGATACAATTATAATAACGAAATTGATAATAAAAATAATATTAAATAATAATAAAATCAACAATTATATGGATAACTTATGATTATAAAATGATTATGATGATTATGTAAATAAATGATTAGGAATAAACTAAAAAACACAATAATAAAAACATTCTGCATGTGAGGATCTAAAGTAGGAGGATCCTTCAACCCTTTCCTGTGTGTGGATATTCTTTAATAAAACCTGCAATTGGAACCCGTTTCACATGCATGACATTTAGCTTCAATGTAGAATCATAAGTAGTGCTATAGTAGGGCTCACTCAGAGCTCAAGCCTCTTGGAACTGAATAAGTTAAAATAATTAGCCATTAGTTTTTATTAATCTACAAATGCTACTGCACTTACCACAAACTGCAACACACTCTAATTTACCTTTGTATTCATACTTATCTTATGGCATAAACCCTAGATGTGTGTAAATATATTCACAAGACCTGACAAATGTCAATGAGTAATTAAGAGGAAGAACAAAGGGAGTTAAAGGGCAAATATGGCATGCACAATGTATTAGAAGGAAAAACAAGAAAGGAACTACAAAATAGGATTTACTTTTAACATCAATTGAAACACATTTTAAAACAAACAACAACTATTTTTCCTTGCTTTTTCTATTAAGTGTCTATTAGTCAGAAAGAAATATTTGTTTTACAGAGATTAAACTTAAGTGAGCTCTTAACAAAATTAACAGATAACATTGTTTTTACAAGACAATTGATGCTGATATTGTCCCTTTTTGGTCCTATATCCCTTACAAATAACTTAACTGATGAAGCGGTAACATATTCAACTTTATAAGTAAATCTAAAGTGACATGAATACAATCTTCCTAAAAATTTTGTTTGTTACAGCCATGTTAAGTCATGTGTCCTAAGGTGTATTGCAGGGAGCAGATGGCCATGTTGACAAACAACTTGTTTAATTTGCAAATCTTTTAACAGTATACCTAAGTTTGTCACACAGCAATATAAAATATATATTTCAGGAACTTAATCATTACCCTACTAATTAATTATATTTCAATTATATATGCATTTACACTTTTTTTCATATGTCATGTTTTTTCTCTCGTTGTCTTCTTAAAGCCTTTGAAATAGACATGAATACATTATTATGGTATACTTAAAAAAGTACTGCAGTATCTATCTACATTGTTGTCTATTATTATGTAATCATCTCATAGTACTTATACTGAATGTAAAAATACAATGAGAAAATATTCACACAGAGTGTGAAAGCATAACTTTATGAACATACTGTAACATGGCATTACTCACTGGTTTGACTTACCTTCCTCTCTAATAGCATACAAAGTTCAATGTCTTCCCACAATCTTTGTTGTCCCAACTTTGAGTCTTGTTTCGAGCTCCACAATTAGAGCAATTGGCAGGGCATGGTGGCAGCTGGACCAGGTTTCCCAAAGCTTCTCCACTCACCCAGAACCATGAGCCTGCCAGGAACCGCAGACCTGTCCACACGCTGGGGGTCTCAGCGTTAGCAATGGTTTGGTTGGCTTGAAAAAGATGTGAATATGTAGGCAGACTGGCCAGATCAGTGTAGTGAGTCCTGCAGTGTTGTAATGCGTCCTCCCAGGTCTTGTTCTCTTTAATCAGAATGAGTTTAGGTAGCCACTTGTAGCAGAAAAAAGCTTGCTGGCTTACACAGCTGTAGTCAGACAGCACGCTATACTGGAATTTAACACAACGGTTCGTGTAATAAGTGGACGTTATCCCTAAATTAGGATTGAACAACGTTCCATCACTCCACTGCCAGTTATTTATAGTAGTAGAGGTCTTGTTTAGACCAATCCAGGCTGCTGTGTTGTAATAAGGATTGTCTGTGTTCGTAGCAGGACTGCTCTGAGGGTTCATGACATCTGTTGCAGTTTTCAAGCTCCAAATTTGATCTGCACCCTCCAGACTGGACATATCATCATAATTCTCCCTGCAGTATTGTAGAGCTTCGATCCATGTCTTGGCTTGATTTATGAAATAGTGTTGCTTATACTGAGCTATTGTCAGCTCACAATGAGCTGTAAGGAAAAGAGCAAACACGACAATCTGCATCTCTTCTCTAAAGGCAAGTCAGTCAGTACTGTCTAAAGAAATGCTTATATTTTAAGGACAATTTCTAATTTGTTAGTCAGCAAAGTACGCAAATATTCACAGTGATGTAAAGTAACACTCAAACAGAAAAATGCAAAGATATTGTAATGATCCAACTCATGCAGAGATCTCAGGAAGCATTTTCATATTTTGTTGAGGCTATTTTTTTATGTCTTCATTTGGCCACAGCTTTCTCTGTGTTTCAGCAAATGGAATGATTTTTGGTGAGAAATCTTATATTGACACATATTTTGAGAAATTGCTTTGAAATTTTTCAAAAACGTAACAATATACCGTGGGCAAATTTACTACCCTTTTGGGTTGTTCGTGTACCAAAAAGCCACTAAATGAAATGGCTGTAAAAATTCATCAGATTAATATTTTTTCCAATTTTTTTCATAAATCTGTTAATCACCCTCAGTACTGATCAAAACTACCAAATCTTCACAAAAATTCCATGATTTTAACTCTTGTCACTGATTTGATGAAAAAAACACAAAAATACAGATTTTCTATATAAAAAGTGATTGTGGACTGGATTTTTTTACCATTTCACAGTCTAGGGCATGCCGAAGATTGGCAAAAACATTGGCTTTAATGTATTTTTAGTTTTTGTGCAGCATCAATTTTTTTTTTATTTCTCCCTAATTAGTTGAACATGGCTTTTTTTGCCCCATTGACTTTCATTAAAAAGACATTTTTTGATTGCAAAGCAAATACACCTCATTATCATGCATTCTTGATTGTTGGTGGTTTTTCCTTTTGCTAAGAGGTCAAATTTGTCATTCTTACTGTTGATCACCATGTGGCACCATTAACACTTTTGTAGGCCTTTGCAAAAAAACCTTATTTCTGGCTTGTACATTGAGTTATGGAGTATAACAGCATATGTGTGTGTGTGCGTGTGTGTGTGTGCGTGTGTGTGCGTGTGTGTGTTCGTGTGTGCGTGCGTGCATGCATGCCTGTGTGAAAATAATCTTCTCTGCATCAGATTTATGAACATTTATTATGAACCAAAATGCAAAACAACTTCAAATAATTTGAACAATGAAGCAAGAGTAGAGGATGGATGGAGAACTAAACAATCAAACTAACTTTTGGTATGTATATGTGTATGTGTGTGTGTTCAGTCTTTCCAGCAGGACAAGTAGCATATCACTTGGTGATCTCTGCAAGTGTGTCCACCACAACAGATGCAAGTGCTGACTGTTCTTTTTTTTGTTCTGTGCACCACTTGTATGTTCCCCTCTTTACTCCTGAGCTGCTGTTGCCTACTGGTTTCTGTGGATTTGTGTCTAGAGGGACAGCTACTGGCTGAATCTCTCACATCAGTGCAGTTGCAACAGGTGCACGAGGGAGGTGATCCTCAATACTAACCCTGCACACACATGCACACACACACACACACACACACACACAGACACACACACACACACACACACATGCGCATGCACACACTTTCTCTCTCTTTCTCTCCAATATGCTGTTATAATCCATATAACTCTATGTAAAAAGCCAGAAATTAAGCTCTGTTTTTTGCACAGGCCTACTAAAGGGGTTAATGTTGCTACATGGTTATCAAGAGTGAAAATGGCAAACAGTAAATGAGGGGGAAAAATTTAAATCTGATGCTGCACCAAAACTAAACATGCATCAAAGCCAATGTTTTTACCAATATTTGGCATGCACAAGACTGTGAAAAAGGTTAAAACAATCCAGTCCACAATCACTTTTTATATTGAAAATCGGTCAATTTGTGTGTTTTTTCCTCCAAATCAGTGACACCACTAATTAACTTGGCAATTAAAGAGTTAAAATCATGGAAATTTTGTAAACATCTGGTAGCTTAGTTCTAAGGTTGATTAACAGATTTATGAAAAAAAGTAGAAAAAAAATCTGATACATTTTTACAGCCGTTTAATTTAGTGGCCGTTTTTGTACACGAACAACCCGAAAGGGTAGTGAATTTGAACTACCAACAAGGGTTAAACGAAAGCTCCAAAAATCACAAAATGTTCTCATGAATTCACTACAAGCTTTTTTGTTACATTCTTGACACGTGTAAAAGGAGTGAAAATCTTGTGTGTATAATCCCAACATGCAGTTGTGTGTGACACAGTTGAGTTGACATCAATAAATACACTATAAGCCTAAGCAATAATAACTCTTATAATTACAATACGGTATAAACAGTGAGTTCAGTTATGCAACTGTGTTCACTGCTCTGTTTGGGGAGAGAACGGTCTCAAATCTGTTTAACCGGGATTACTGCAGTGCCCCCTTCCTAGATGGAAGTAGTGGAAACATTTTGTGGTTAGGATTGTGTCTTTGATAATTCTCAACTTTGTCAGTAAACGTTTTTCAAAAACCTACAGTGGGTCTTCTAAAGAAAAACAAAGTGTTTGTTTTAATATAAACACATCAGCAAAGTAAATTCAAAATTGTTGCATGTAGATAACTTTGAATATTATTGTTACTTCTGTGTTTGTGACTATTGTCATATGTGTGTTTCATTATGTGACCCGCAAAATCACTGATGACTGATGATTGAACACATGCAAACATTAGCTTTATGAAAAATACAAACCTCATGCAAAAACATGTAAAAAGCAAATAAGAAAAACTTTTTAGATGTATCCTTTTTTCTCCTTAACTGTAGAGAAATGATTAGCTATTTGTAAATAAGAAATATATGTTTCTTATTTACATAAGACCATCTCTTGTTTCCCCAACAAACACCACATGGCAAAGCTGAAGTCCGGCCTGTCACAACCAACCATACAACTCGGACATCGGCTCAAATTCGAATGAAAATGGCACAGTATGTGTCTGGCCATCATAGTTATTAAAGTTATTGATTAGTCCCGTCTGTTTCTAGTTTGGTTCCCTCATCCCTGTGTGTTTAACATTAATGATTCCTTTAACATTTTAGTTCTTGGTTATTCTTGTTTTGGTTTAGTGTGTGTATCAGCTGTAGTTAGCTATAGGTTCCTATTAAAAATATTTTAGTTTATCTTTTGCATTTGGATTGCACACACATTTCAATAACATTGATTATATTGTTCCAATGGCACAACTCCATATGTTGGAAACCATGTACTCTGGAGTGAATTTTGTGCCATATTTAAACAAACAAATCCAGCATGTTGCAAACAAACTCAGTCTGCTTTGCAAAGGGAAAACACGACTTGCAAACAAACAGAAAATGCTTTGCAAATACATAAGGTAATTTGAGAGAAAATGCAGAGGTGTAACAAATATGTACTGTGTTTTGCAGCATAGATTCTCTTAGCTTGATTTTCTCACAAATGTGACCATGATTTTGTTCACAAATGTGACCATAATTTTCTCACAATGTGACCATGCATTTTTAAAACAGCAGATGGCGCTATCAGGCATTTTCATTCTCTCTGAAAAGCCCTGGGGCCTCATTTATCAACAGTGCGTAGAAAATGTTCTATATTTGTACCTACGAATGAAATTTAGAATGTGCCTAAGTACAAAAAAATCGGGATTTATCAAACGTGCGCAACGGGTTCGTACGCACATCAGTAAGTAATCCTTGATGATAAATCCCACTTGTTCTTAAGCACCATGCTCGTGCACGTTCATTTGCATTCCGAAACGCCTCCAATGAACCATATATGGTGACAACACCTCCCGTTATAAGTCACGTGGTTGTGCTTTTTCCCTCATCGCAATAATGGCAAAGAGAGCGTAAAAGAGGAACTTTACAGACACAGAAATTGAGCTACTGGTGGATGAGGTTATAATAACACATCTGTTTGGTTCACTTAGTACGGGAGGATGTCTAACAAAAGAAAACAAATCTGCATGGGAACATGTTACCAGTGAGTTTAATTCCGTTGGGTATGAACAGGGCCGGATTAACATAAGGGCTAGGTGCGGCTGAAGCCCCAGGGCCCGCGGGATTTGGGGGCCCGTGATTGGCTGGAGGAAATGAGATTGTCAAATCATAGGTGGTTGATTTGTGTATAATAAAATAACAAGACGTTATTGGAAAATGTGACTTGAATGATATAATTCACCGCCCAATCAAATTAACTCCACAATTTCGCCACGAATAGATTTTTCATGATTACCATTTACATTTTTATTTTAATATTTAAAACGGCTTCATTCACTATTGCTAGGGCTCAGCGGCGCCTCTCTCGTGCGCACGCGCTCTCTCTGTCTCATGCTGTGTGCGGCACCACGACAGTGCATCTCTCACATGACACTGAGTGAAAGAATTAAAAGTTGGCGGTGTTTTCATGTCATTTTTCAATGTACTTGTATTTTCACGTAAACGACAACAGATGTTACTGACAGAGAAGACGGCTGACAGACTTTATCATAACTTAACGAAAGGTTAGTAGTGTTTTCCCACACACACATCGGTTCTCTGTGTGCGAGCTCTCTCCTTCCCTATGGTGCGGTGCGTTATGCGCGCGTGTTCTGTAGTTCTGTGTAACAGTGTATTCTCTCATATTTTTGAATTTGCGCTTAATTGTCTTCGCCATTCGCCAGATCTACAATCCAACTATCACTTGCATTTAAAATTAAAAGCGCTCATAAACACAACAAGATGAGAAGATCATCAGTAGCCTAAAGCTCTGCAATGCTTCAGAGGTAGTGTAGCCAAAATCACTTTGTATATCAGCTCTTCAAAAAACTCTTCTAAAATAACAATCATAGCATTTATGTAATTGTAAATGCAGTGTAAATATAGGCTATTAATAACCGGCTCTCCTGATTTTGCCAAGTGGTTGATGTCCTCAAGGCAACATTATGTTGACCCTGGGACAACATTTCAATCAACCAATCAGATTTCAGAAATAAGTTTACAGTTTGTTTTAAGTTTAAGCTTACAACAAGGATTAGCTGTTTCTAGACCATTGTTTTTCACTTATCATGTCCCTCTGATTTTAGGGTTTGGTTATGGTTAGGGTTTGGTTATCTGTGCAGTTGAGGGTTACTGTGTTAAATAGCCTGAACTCTTTAGTGTGCAAAAATAATAATAAATAATGTTAAAGAAAAACACTAATTAAATACATTGATTAATAACAATAAAAAATATGTAGGCTATTGCGGTAGAAGACTGGCTTGGCAATCAGATGAAGGGGGGCCTTTGGTGTTTGCTATAGCCCCAGGGCCCAAAGTCCTCTTAATCCGCGCCTGTTATGAACACTTCTAGAAATAAAAAAGTGGTTTGACATTAAATTATCAGCCAAAAAAAAAAAAAAAAAACGCGTCACAGCACACCGACGTGAAATCTGTAGGAGGACTGACAATGACAGAACTTTCCTTGGACAGCCGCATAACCAGCATCATCAGCGCGATCTCTGAAAATGCGCTCCCGGCGGAATGGATGATTTGCCAAGTCTTCCAATAATGCAAGATAAGCCAGTGTGTCAAGCATTTGATGGAGCTTTCTAATATAGGGTTAGACACTAATTTCATGAATTAACTTCAACACTGATTTGCAGTTACTTTATTAACAGTAATCATTTTTAACACCTTGGGGTGGATAATAAATAGGCAAAGTGTTCTTTTAACGCTGGGGATGGACGGTCCTGTGTAGTATCGCTATTCTACCACTAGATGCTCTGCGTACGCATACTCCCGAGGTGTGCGTTTATTTACACACATTTCTACGTATAAGTTCAATTTGATAAATTCCACACTTTGCGTAAAACTGTTCCTACGCACACTTTACGCACACTTCTGTCCGTACGCACGCTTGATAAATGAGGCCCCTGAATTTTACCTTACATACCACCCCTGCCACCAGACGAGACACTAAGATTGGGTTCACGAGAACGAGGCAAGATTTTTAAACTTTTTAAGAAACCCTCAATGATAAATTAAATGAATGGAAAACTGAAATCACATTATTTTGAAATGTTTTACCTAATCTAGGACTGTCCCTAACAATTATTTTGCTAATTTATAATGAAAGTATTTGATTTTTTTGGTAATAAAAATAGACCCAAGTGAGCAATAACCTTAAAAATTACATAATAATGACGATGCATTAATAATTGGTTCAAATAAACAAGTAAACATTACAGTAATATGTAGGTATCCTTTGTAATAAAATCAGCATTATGTATTATAACAAATGCCTGCAAGGGGGCACTAAAGGACCCGCTTCTGTTAGTTTTACTCTAGAATCTAAAGTTTAGTTGCTTACTTTTAGCCAAACAACTTTAAATGCATTTACATCTTTAATTTTTGTCCAATTCTTTACGATAGAAATGATACAGCCACTGTTATTCTTGAGCAAGAACATGCAGACATTAAATCATGTAAACTGAACTCCAAGTGAGACTCCAAGTGAGGTTTATTGACACTGATCAACAGACATCACAACGCATTTCAGATGAACATTATTGGAAACCCAAACAAAAAAGCACACGCAGTAAAAAAAAGCTGCATCCTGCCCCGTATACATTTGCAATAAACAATCCTAAGAGAATCTTCGCTGCAAAACACAGTAGGCTACATATTTGTTACACCTCTGCATGTTTTACACAAACTCCTTTTGCAAAGCGTTTTCTGTTTGTTTGGGAGTTAAGTTTTCCCTTTGCAAAGCAGATTGAGTTTGTTTGCAACAAGCTGGATTTGTTTGTTTAATTATGGCACAAAATTCACTATATATCATGTTTTCTAAAGAAAAACAAAGTGTTTGTTAAGGTAAACACATCAGCAAAGTAAATTCAAAATGGTTGCATGTAGATAACTTTGAATATTATTGTTTCTTCTGTGTTTGTGACTATTGTCATATATGTGTTTCATTATGTGACCCGCAAAAAACCAGGGAGATTCAACTTTATCACATTTAGCAGCTCCAATCACTGATGACTGATGATTGAACAAATGCAAACATTAGCTTTATGAAAATACAAACCTCACGCAAAAACATGTAAAAAGCACAAAAGCAACTTTTTAGATGTATCCTTTTGTCTCCTTAACTGTAGAACAATAATAGCTATTTGTAAATAAGAAATATATTTTTTATTTACATAAGACCATCTCTTGTTTCCCCAATAAAAACCATACAACAAAGCTGCAATCTGGCCCGTCACAACAAAGGAGAATATGACTCGGATATCGGCTCACTTCCGATGAAAATGGCACAGTGCGTGTCCAGTGGTAGTGTGTTTAACATTAATGATTCCTTTATCATTTTAGTTCTTGGTTGTTCTTCTTTTGGATTAGTTTATGTATCAGCTGTTGTTCTTCAATTGGTTACTAAGCACCTGTTCCTATTAAAAACTATTTTAGTTTATCATTTGCATTTGTCTTTTGGATTGCACACACATTTCAATACTGATTATATTGTTCCAATGTTTGTTGGAAACAAGAAAAATTGGTTAGCAAAAAATATAAGTGACTCACAAATAGTTACGGCTATCACAGTAGAAAAGCAATAGCACTAGAGAGTTTGATCCCGGTCCACCACCAAAAGCATCTACCATTGAGCAGCTGAAAGGGTTGTCTGGTCTAGTGAATCACCTTTAAGATCAGGTGCATGTGATGGCAACATAATGTACTATGGGAAGACTCCAGGCTAGCTGAGGTAGTTTAATGCTTTTTTCAGCTGGGAAGCCTGGCATTCATGTAGTTACTTTCATACATAATACCTACCTGAAGTAAAAATTTAATTACACCCCTTCATGACAATGGTGCTGCCTGATGGTAATGGTCTTTTTTTCAACAGGATAGTTCACCATGCCATACTTCAAAAATGTAGAAATGGGTTATAGAACAATGAATATTGTTCCCACTCAAAATTCCCAGATGTCAACCTGATTTACCTCTATGGGATGGGCTGGGCCAACAAATCCACTGATTCACTCAAAATTTGCAGGCCTTAAAATAACATTTACAGGACTTCAAAGGGCAGTTTTTGCATGATTCATGATGCATCTGAAACAAACAACTTTTCCACTACACTATCCAATCAGTACACATTTAGTGAAAAGTGCAAAAATGCAAAGCTTAATTTTATACAAACAAATACAAACTTTATGCAGAACATGTCATTGCAAGCAAATGCAACTTCCCCAGGTCGGGTAAGTAAACTCAGAGTGCATAACCTCAACTTTAAAGGTAACACATTTGATCCTGAAACAATTTTAGTTATGCTGGTTAAAAGTCTCCTCACATCCAAGACTAGGCCTTAGTTATTTTAGGACATTTACATAGTTTTACAAATATACCCTCCAAAAAAACACTGGCTATGCATATTATAATTTTAAAGCATTATTATGGTTACAGTCATGCCCAACTTGAATCAGCTTTAAAAACTTTTATGATTTGTACAATTTTTAAACACAATAATCTTAATAAAATAATATAAATAAGTTGTTCACAATGAAGTAGTCTGAGGCTTTATGTGTTTAGATTAAATATGCATACTTTTAAATGTTTAATATTAAACATAAATGCATATAACACACGTTACAGTACTGTAAAAATATAATGTATTGTTCTTAATCAGTAATGTAACTGCAGGAACAATATTTCTCTCAGTGTAGCTTAAACAATAAATGCACTGCTCTTACAGGTGATATGTGATTCATTGCAGATGTTTCCATGTTTGTAGTTCTGTTATTTTATTGGTTCTTGTCTGATTGTCTTCCTAGGTGTTTCTCGTTTCCTTGTTACCCTTTTGATAGGTCTATATTGTCACGGCTGTGATTAGACCAGAGGCACGATGCCGCAGGCCGAGTACCCAAAAAGGTACATCGACATTTTAAGCTTACAGTGGAGTGGCCAAAGACTCCGACTCCTGCAAGGACAACAGTTAAAGAATTGCAGAAACTTGTTGAATCTTGGAGTTATCTTGTTCAGATACATAGCATTATGGAATCAATCAAATACTAACACACATACAGATGCTCCAAAACAAACATCAAGATCAGCACAAGTTGGGGTGACTGAGCACAAAATTAATGGGTCTCATTCACTATGCATTCACTAACATTTAAGATACATTTTAGTATGAAAGTTTTTGCTTAATCATGATTTGTAAGTTAAAACGTCCGTACGCACATTTTACAAACACATTTGTGAGTATGCATGCTTAGTGAATGACACGGCACCCAATATCCTGCTATGGTCATCTCAGTGTCTTACCTGAAAAAGGTAGTAGTCCTAGTCTTAAAAGCACTAGTCCTTTGCAATAATTGTAAATGTAGTAATTAGATGCTACAGTATCTATACTTTATGTTGGCAGATACTATTTCTACCTCAGTATTTTTGTACATTAACAGGATGCCATAATAACATAGAGTGAGTATGATAAATTATTGTATTTATTAAAATTATTAAATGGATGCTGCATCATTGGGATAATAAAAGCCCTTCCGGCACTGACCCCTAACCCTCCAATAGGTTATTTTGCAAAGTATTTTTTATTCACACATTATAAATGTATTGCTTAAACACATAGTAAAAACAATGGAGTACGGAATTGTGGAGTTACACAGTTCAGTTTCTATAAATTTCTGAGTGTGTTAAGGATTATTTGGCTTGCATAACACAATCGCAAGCATCCATTCAGGTTGTAGCAATATTTCAAAGTTGAGAGACAGGCTGCTTTCACGCGAGTGGGTGTGGTTTTAGCAGACACGCCCCCAGCGTTTGAAAGCAGAGAATGATTATTCTCTCACAATGTTTATTATTTTACCAGAATATAGTATATGTCAGAGCCATTTAATTCTCAGTATATAAATGTTTCATTTAAAAAAAAAAACACGAACATAATAAACATTCATAAAGGTAATCTATTGTATTGATACAAATGGCTCGCAAACTATATAGCAAAACATTGAATTTAAGCGTCAGACTTATGGCTTTGTATTGTTTCTGATTCAATAAAATTTTTGTATATCAATATTATTAATATACACTTATGAGATGAAATAATATGACCAAATACAGGTGACGTGAATATCGCTGGTCATTTCCAGGTATTTTTTATCTGTGTAGATCAGATGGTAAGCAAATAATCAGTTCTTGTAATTGTGATTGGACAGGAATGAAGATCTGATATGCCACTTTAATAAGAGCCAAACTGTTAAAAGGCGACTGGGTCAGAGTATCTCTAAAATGGCAACGTTTATGGGCTGAAAAGACCGAAATCACACATGGTCTCAAACAGTAGGTGTATTATTTCACAAACAAAACAAAATTTTAATGCTGATAGTATTAGGCATGTTTCACAACAGCACATTTCATGTAATGTAGGGCTGCACAGCTGCAAACCGGTCATGACACCTCTTACCACAATCAAAAGTGCTTACAATGAGCATGGAAATGGAGCACAGAGCAGTGGAAGAAGGTAATCTGGTCCATTGAGTCACGTTTTCTTTTACATCACATGGACGTAATATTTAGTTTTAGTGTACTGACTCAATTCATATTAGTTTCATGTCCATATCTGCTTAATTTCACTTGATGGGAAGGGATGCAGTATGAGGAGAGGGGGATCTCTGTTTTGCTATGAGATTTTAGTTAAGTAAGTTCCAGGGACCATCCCACATAATCCATTTTTCCATGCTGTCCACCACCCGTCTTCACCTTGCTCAGTTACTATGACAGTGTCTCCTTTATTAATAGACAGCTCATCTGCTTCCTAAAAATAAGACAGGAAGTAAAATGCACAAAAATGTTACAATTAACCACTACCCAACTTTGAATTGTATGTATTTATTGTATTGTAATTATCTACATAGAGAAGTATTCATAAGTATTCAATGACTAGGTTAAGAGACGTAACTAAATTAACTGCTTATCACCACCTGACTGCTCTTATCATCATCTTTGTACAGTGTTTCTCTGTACTGTATAAGTTGTCTAAACGTTTAGAGGAATGCTCCCATCTATCCATCAACCCTTCTGATTGCGGGGATGCAAACACTTGAGAAAAATGTGTGCCATTTTTGCGGGGGATCGCTCTGAATGTATTTTCATGCTTATATAAAAATGCTTCTAGTATTTTTAATGCTTTAAATAAAAAAATTTAAATATATAAAATGAATGCCTTTAAAGAAAACGTTAATGTAAATGTTAAAAATCTATTTACCTGAGCTCTGAAACTATACAACACCATGTACTTCTCAGATACGCCTCCTCTTTCTTCAGCAGGGGTAAATGGTCCCCCCGAATTCCTGCTTGCTTCTTGGTTGTCTGTGATGTACAGATAAATACAGCAATGCTTAAGAGTCCTTCATAAAATAAATCAGTGTAGTAATAATTCTGAATGCTACTGAACTTTAAACATGTAATGTAGTTTAACTGCAGTAATACTGACCACAAAAGGGCGCCCTCACCGGCAGCACGACAGATAATCTACAGAGATATCAAAATTCACAACAGTTCCAGAGTCAAAGTCAAGTAAACTTTATTTTTACCATAATACTGTGGGTGGTTTAGATGTTTACCTGTTTGTTTCAAACCTCCTGGCACTTTGATTAGAATTCACTTCGCTGTAACACTGAAACTCGGTGAGTGCTAAATAAACATGGAGGAAAGTAAAATTATTATAAAATCAATTCATGCATGTTTTATACTTTTACATGGTATTTTGACAGTCCCTCAAAGACACCAGTGAATTTTAATGATGATGAAGTTAAATGTACCTGGTGGACGACAGCTGGTCTTTTTCATCTCAATGAAGCAGTTGTTGTCAGCAATGATGTCACACAACTCTAAAACCTTCCTTACTTCTTCATAGCACTGCCAAAGAAGAAATCTGTGTACTCAACTAGTTTAAGGTTATATAAGTAGTTGTTGCAGTCGGTGTAAATAACCGAATTGCATAAGCTTTGAATTATACAGAGATACAATGGGCAAAGGCTGACATTTACATTTACCTCATCGTCATTCACACACTGAACAGACAGCAGATTGCAGTGATCCCATAACACACAGCGTAAGATATTAATGCGTTCAGACTCCTGCTGCTGAAACACCTGCAACCACATGCATAAAAATACAAATAATTTCTTTTGTAAATGATTTTCAGCACATACATTTTGACTTATTTAAAACTTGCTGTGACTGCTTTAAAGGGCACCTATTATGCAAAATCAACTTTAACAAGGTGTTTGGACATACAGTTATGTGTGTTGGCAGTGTGTACAGTCCTGCATTACCATAGTTTCCACCCTGAGCGAGTTGGACTCTGTCCACTAAATACTATTGTCTCAGACTGTTTTAATCAGATCTATTTTAACTGAAAGCGCTCACTGTCTGTTTGTAAGGAAGTGAGGAGCTTTAGCTCATTTGCATTTAAAGGTACAGACATTAATAACTCTTTCGCCGCCATTGACCAGATATCTCGTCAATCAAGAGAAAACACTTCCCTGCCAATGACGAGATTTTCTGTCTTTCCGCAATACCGCTATTATCCACCATCCACCGCAACTTTTTAAACCCGGAAGTATTGCCCTATGGCAAGCTGCTGCATGTCCGTGTCTGTTTTAAAGATCGCTCTGAATGTGATCCGTGAGTCCGTCACAAAAATGGAATTATCTCTGCATTTTGCTCAAAATGTGGTGTTTTTGCAGAAACCTACCCATATTCAAAAGCTGATTACAAAAGAACCACTGAAGGTAGGATGAAATATTTTTTGTTGTTTGAAAGCAGAGGGTCTGTACTTTCATTTGGTATATTGTATGTTTATATATTTAAAGAAGAACATTTTCTGGAAGGCATTAAACTTTGGTGAAAATCATGAAAAACGCTGGCGCTGGCTGGCAACTTTATTTAAAAACGCTGGCGGTGAAAGAGTTAAAACACATTTTTGCTCCTACCCAAACAGTAGGGTATTTTGAGCTGAAACTTCACAGACACATTCTGGGCACTCCTAAGACGTATATTACATCTTGTAAAAAGGCCATTATAGGTGCTCTTTAATACATGCCTATTTATTTAGCGTTCTCTTTAAATAAATATTGAAGCTTTGCTGATTATTAATTCCTGATACACATTATTGGCTTTGTTTGAGTAAAATTTTAATGGCTTATTCAATTGCATGTTTTGTTTTATCATGCGTGTTTGTGTGTATTTGTGCTCTGTACCTCACATGCACTCCTATATGTGCTTTCCCAGTCCCGAAGAGATCTTTCTAGCTGTTCAGCATTCCATGTGTACTGCTTTTCTGAATCAGCAAAATTAAATTATTATTTGTCACTGTGCCAAGTTGTATTACTTATGAAGCCTATTTTAGCCAGATTTATGTTGTTTAAATCTAATTTAATTAAAAAAAAAATCACAAAGCTCTTTAAACAAGCTCTCAAGTTGAATATCTCTCCATACATAATAATTTCATTATTTTGAATCTGTTCTCCTGCTAACATGATTATAACAAAAACACGTTTTAAGCACAAACCTGCTAAATTGGCTGATTGCCTGCATATTCGGGCCCTGTTCAGCACCTACAACATAGTACAACATAATGATAAATTAAATATACATTGTATCTGAAATGTTAAAAGAATCTGATCATCAGAAATGAAACTATGAATGGCTAAATTTGCTCTAAGAGCAACATGAATAAAAGCAAAATGTGCAGAATTGTTTAGGATGATTTCAGTGTTACCAATCTTTTTTCTATTCCCCCCAAAAAGTGAATAAAAGTGACTATTTCTTTTAGTGACCATTTAACACTTTTTATAATTTAAATATGCTAAGGGTCACAAAAAGGAAATTGTCTTTTTGCAATGATGTCTAGTCATACTGAAACACACTAGCATTGCTTTAATCCTTTTTTGGCCATACGGTGACCACACACCTGCCAGAGGTCATTTTTTACAATAAGATTTTTATGTGTATATATATATATATATATATATATATATATATATATATATATATATGATGATGATATATATGTATATGTATATATATATATAGTATATAAATAACGAAAATTATATCGTTATATAGAGATACAAATTTTTGTGCTAATATAGCAGAATTGAATCTTATAATTCAGTATTTTTTAATGCTTTAACAAAACAGCTTTTGCATTATCTGCCCAAATGATTTGGAGCACAGCAAGAAATTACAGTTTAATTTCCACTTGAGCACAGCACGAACTGTTCATGGACAGTTAAGCTGATTGCACTGCTACACAAATAGGGATGGGACAACCAAGTGGAAAATTGCATTTCAGGCCACCACACCTTTTCTGATTGCCGGTGGGTAGAGGTGGTCACATTTGTCTTCTTCCCTATTGCTTGCTCAGCTTCATCAGCCTCTTTACATCTCTGCTCATGTAACCTTTTTGACTGAAACATAAATAGTGCAAAGTTTAAAATGACTGAAACTTCAAAGTGAGTGAGTGGAAAAAGACAACAGATCTAATCATATACACATGACTGTGGTATTTCTGTGCTGTAAAGCACAGGAAGTTCAGGTCTTAATATATCTAGGGTTACTATAGCTGTTAATACACAAACAAACCCTTCTTTGTCTGTTTCTATTTTCCTTTTTAGCTTTCACTGTCCCGTCTCTGTAAATATGTTATTCTCTTTAATGTTTTATGTTTTTGTAGTCAAAATAATTATTTAAACCCTAAACAAATAATAAACTCTGCAGTTATTTTTAAGTGTGATATGTTAATCATATCCAAGAACATTCTGCAAATACAGTCAATACATAGCCAGTGCCTTCTGCTTTCAGTTTCTGCCTATCTTCCTCTTTTGGCTAATACTGAAATTTGGAGTCTGAGAAAAATGTGTCATTAAGGCCTTGAACCTCTACGGCTAAAGGGGAAGTCAAGTGACCTCAAGTGGCTATAGAGTATCCTACAGTGTCTTACCTCCATGGTCTTCTTGTGCAATGCCATCTTAGACTTCTGAAGTTTTTCAATAATCTCTTCAAGCTATTTGGGGCAGAAAAGACACACTACATTCATGTAATTATTCATTTCATTCATTAAAAATCTTTACTTATAAAAACACATTCATTAACCACAGTTAATGCTTGTGGTTCATGAACTTGCCCCTGAGCAAAGCTATATGTGCACCATAATAAAACCACACAAAAAATGACAGTTTCCTTCCTCTTGCACATAGACCAAAACGCTAAAGTGTAAGAAAACTGCATCATTTAATTTGATACATATTTTCTACCTTTTTTCTCTGTTCCCTCTGGTGTTCTCGAAACGCTTCGACTTTCTGGACATCCTCCCTTATCTTTTCAGATAGTTGGATGTGCAGATTACCTGACTTTTCCATCTCTGAAAAAAAAAAACTCAATTTAAGTACATGACAGTAGCTTATTTTGTATAAATGCCATATGGTTTGTAAAAGGGATTATATGATTTCACATACCAGTTTTCATCCTGTCAAATGATGCTTTTAATGTTCTAAGTGTAAAAATAAATAGATATTAAAACTAAATGACAAAAAGATGCAGGGTATAAATACATAGTTTGCATATTTCTGGGTATGTACATCAATTATTATGCAGCGATTAACGGATTTACGTAAATTCAATAAACAATGCATACCTTTCCTTTCTGGACTACTTTAATGCTACGTGATGCACTTTGAGAGAGTATTAGGAGTAACGTGATGGTCCTGTATAATAGTTGTATTGATACTGCATACACTATAGATTAGGTTTTTTTCTACCCAAATGCTGGGTTTAAAGCAAACAATGTGGTGTAAAAATGTGACAGTGTTAATTTCATGTAAACATAGAGCACATTTTTCCATTACATAGGTCTACACCACTTAAGCAGCTCTCACAATACATGTCTGACACTTTTTTTTGTCCAGGTCAACAATCAAAATTACTCATCCTCCACCTCAAGTGTGCATACAGCAGTGCTAGGCCAAGTTACTTGTCGTGAGTCATTTTGGACCATTATTAGAGGACCATTAAAATAGCTTGAGTCAGCAATTTTCAAACAGATACACTTAAAGGGACACTTCACCGATTTGCATTTACCTTTGTATCGGTAGAAACCCAGTCATGTTTTTAAATGGTCGTGCATCATTCTCTCAGTTTCCCCTGAGACGGGAGAAATACAGATTTCAATGTTGCACTTCCTTCTTTCAATGATGGGGGGCTATTTGTGGGACCCACTCCCGCTACAGACCTATTACAGATCAGCATCTGCCTCTGTTGCATAGAGGAGCCCAGACTGGCGCGAGCTTGGACGGACTAGTAGTGCCTGTACTCTCGCTGTGTTCCTTCTGTACGAAATTTCTGCATCACATCAGAATATGGACGTTTGTGTGGTGAATGGTCCCGAGGAAGAGAGGTACTTTGTTTGGTTCACAGATGCGTTTCGGCTCACGAGCAAAGGGACTGAGCCGGTGCGTCTGTGGAGTAAACATATTGTGCGGTGGACGCGTTTGTGTGCATTATTTACACGTTTGGCCATGCACTCTCAAAAATAAATAAGAAACTGACACAATTAGTTTGTGTGGTGAACCAACCACCCAAGCTTCGTACCGTATATATATACACAGTGGCGTCATGGATGCATATTTTAGAATCCTAAACTGGAAGTGACAGGACGGATGTCTGACTATAAAGTGAGTGTTTCTATTTTCTTTCTATACTAATGTGGCATGTATGTACACAATAGCATACAGCTGAGCGGTGTTCTGGATTAGTGGGAATGGCTTGCAGAGTTTTGCATTGTGGGAGTTGTAGACTACGTTTACATGTGGGTGGCTATTTTCATACTGTAAACAGACATTTCAACCTCTCCGGTTTCAAAAATAACTTTGTGCACACATGTCAGTTTTCAGAAAAGTGTTCATTGACACGTACCCGTTTATATATGGTGTAACAAGAAGCTCAAGCCCACGTAAGCCAATGGCCCTGTCCCAAATGGCACACTCAGGACTTGTGGTCCTCCTCAGAGTCCACACTTTGATGACATCATGTAGTCCACACTTTGGGGACACTTGATGCGAGTCCACGTAGGTGCACCGGAGTCGTGTTTTGGGACAGACTCGAGCGTCACGCCATATATGCTGTAGGAAGAGATGTTGCCCGTCAGTGTGAACTTCTCCCTTCCATCGTCTGATTGGTCTGATTACTCTTTCGCAAGGACTTCTGGGTTGGTAAAGTGGGCAAAGCCTGTTGCAGCTGCGAAGCCCGCATCAAGGGGGCGCTGATGAGCACACTTCAAAGCGTAAAAATGACAGATGGGACACCCTACAGACTCGTAGACTAAGCGAGCATGCGCAATTTAAGGCCACAAGACCGAAAGTCCACATGAAGTGCGCTATTTGGGACAGGGCCAATCAGAATCCTGAAAACAGCGACAAATCACTTCCTGTTCCCCTTTTGAACAAGGTCGCACTTTTGACATAGGTGCAAGCTCTGGTGCATCCTGTGAAGTTGGCTGCCTAAACATCCGTCTGTCTCAGTTTACGTGCAACCAGAGATTTTCAAAATGTCCACTCTGGCCGGAGTTTTTAGAAAGAATTGGTTTCAGAGGCAAGAAATGTCTCAGTTTTTCAAAATAACCATAAATGTGTAAACAGGGCCGTAGCTTTCCATACAAATGCGTTCTCAGTCAAATAGGCACCATATTCTAAATGTATGTTACATTTCTACTGCAAAATGACCCACTTTCAATAAAGATTAATGTTTCTACCGGTGAAATGTCCCTTTAAATCATATCTATTTATTCTGGTGAAATGTTTATAAGTGTAATTTTATGTCAGCAATAAGGCAAAAGAGGCTGTGATGTATCGGAGGATAAAGAGTTGTTAGGGATGAAGGGCCATGACTTTTTCTTGATACAACACAATACAAATATTAAAATAAAAATATGGTGCTATGGTGCTTTATTTATGTATATATTAACCCAGCGTTTTAATAACAATGAAGCCATCTTTTAGTTTAAAAACCAAAAGGACCTTTTAGTTCAAATGTGTTTTGTGATATATTTATTATGCCTTTGGCCTAAAAACCCAGTTTGGGTTGCTTTAAACCCAGTGTTTTAATATTGTATATTTGCACTTGTTGAGCAATGATCTGTTCAAAAACCAACTTACCCAATTTCGGTTAGACCTTCTGCTTTCCGAGCAATGGCTACCAGCTCTCTTCCGTACCTCTCCTCAGCCATTGCTCTGCGGGTGAGAGTAGAAGTCACACAGAGACTTTCATAGACACGCACACTGACAGATTTCTTTCATACCTCATTTTAAACAGCTCTTCCACATCTTTGCACATGTGTCTGCCATCCTGTAACCTCTGCAAAATGGCTTCATAACCTGATTGGTCAGTAAAGTCAGCACCCTGGAAGACACCACACATTAGAAGCATATACAGCTAGACACCCACTGGAGAATAGTGACATAACTTTATTTAACTGGCGAGTACAGAAGATCGTGCGGTGAACTCTGCTATGTTATAAAAACACAATGTAACGTTATTCACTTTAAACGGGCAGCGATATTAGTACATATCAAACTGGTAACACTTAATGAATTATAATGAACTAAGACTTGAATTCCTTCATGTTTTACTTAATGATGACTCTTCATTAATGGTACATGCCTTAATTCATCATTAGTTCATATATATAAGTAAGAATTGCTTTAGGCTAGTTCATTACACTATCAATGTGAGATACTTAACTTATAGACTTACCCAAAAAGCATCGCAAAACTTTAAAGCCATCGTGTAAAATATTTTGTACGTCAAATTAGTCCTTAAACGCTATCTTCGTAAGGCGTATACAGACACCGCTGGGAAAGATTAAGTGTGTTTTAAAAAGTTGTGAAGTAAGCACACAAAGTCGCGCTGCAAATCAAAAGGCAAATGAAGAGTTTGAATTGAGGAAGAAACTGAACGACGCTTCAGCTTTGACGTCCTCCTGACGGCTACTTTTTAAACTTAGAAAGAGGAAGAATAAAAATGATGTCGGCGACACAATGCTTCATTTTCTGAAAAGATGTAAAGGTTTTATTTTAATATGTTATCTATATTATTTCTACTTACATCTAGGTTCGAAGTGGAACATTTCAAGCTTAACTAGAGATGTTTTATTACAACACTTAACAACTGTTAAAAATGGATATCTGGTATGTCTGTGAATATTTTAACCTTTATTATATTAACTTCTTTCTATTTATTGCTGTAATACACTTTAGCCAAAAGGGGGGGACAAAACACTGTGCAGAACAGCGTTTTTTACAATGTTGCATCAAAGCATGCAATCACAGGAATTTTTTCAATATATAGCATACATATATATTACATCCTTGCAAATGTTATTAATTTATTTATCCCTTTAGTAATTCACTAAAGGGGTTATACTGTTTTTGAGACTATTATACATTAAATCATTCATTTGAGTAAATAACAAAACCAGTCATGCCTTTCCAGCTTACAAGGAAATGGCCTTTTAAAATAGAGAATTATATAAGAAAGAAGTGTTACATAGAGAGAATTCGCAATAATACCATGGAATGAACCGATGAGATTGTAGATCATTGTAATAAAAAGCAATAGCAGAATTTACCAAACACTAATCTAGGGCGACAGTGACAAAGAACCAAAACTCCAAATGATGTACAAATGCAGAAATGGGTGAAGTATCGCACATATTCTGTTGTGTGGTAAAAGGTCCCACCCCACATGAAAAATCATTAAGTGTGAATGGGAATTTTGATGAATGATGACAATCATATTGTTGACGGTACCATTGACTTCCATTGTATTTGTTTTTCCTGCTATAGAAGTCAGTGGGGACCATCAACTGTGTGCCTACCATCATTTATAAAAAATATCCTCTTTTGTGTTCAACAACTAAATTTTCGGTGAACTCTCTCTTTAAAAAAAAAAAGGAGATTTACACATGAAAAACATTGACTGGGTCTGTATTGGCTGTGAGTACATGTGTGTGTAAAGCTCACATTCACATGCTCTTTTTAGTTTGTTAGTGGTGTGTTTAAGTGGAGACCAGTTTGCAGACAATTGGTGTAACCTGTTCACTGACTGACAGATCTGCAGTTTAATTCTCTGCAGTACTGCTAATGACTTGAACCAGCTGGATCTTAAAACTTGGGCTAGGGATGTTCATATACAGTATATATATGTGTGTGTGTGTATAACATTTGTTTTTTATATTTGTGGTCGTCTCACTTTTAACACTACAAATGAGATAGGAAATGTAAACCACCAGAAAGCACAATGGTAGCCTGATAAATGGGTCAAAACACAAAACTGATCTAGGTCTGTTGATAACACGGACAAGTAATTCGTTTTATAGACAGCACTATACCACTACTAGTTTTTTACAGACAACACCACTACTAGTTATTTTAAAGATTTGTCATTTTAATTCTTCAGATTCACAACTTTTCTAACATAATTGTGAGAAATAATACTAAGTTGTGGTGTGTTGGTAACATCTACCTAAATCTGGTGTTTTTCTCAAATGGACATAGGCCTACTGTTGTTTTCACGGTGGTTCAGTTGCTTATTATAACTGGGTGATATCTATACTTTTTCAGAAGATATGTTCTTAAACTCATACACTCTGTGGTACCTAGTGCACATTGCATAATGTTGCCTATAGTACATCATTTGGGACACAATCTGGGTTTTCCCCTTTTTGCATGGGAAAATACGTCATCATCTTTATCATTTTGTCTCATAATCTAAAGGGCTGCTCGATCAGTTGTATTTTCAATCATTTACTTTTTTTATGTCATACAGTAAATGAGCTTCTGTATGTGTGAAGCCCCACTGTGTATATTTCAAATGCTAAAATGTGTTAAGGATATACAAATTACAAAAGGGCCAACAGATCACATCAAGGGTTTGGGAAGTCATGAACAAAAAAAAAAATGGAGTTGACTTGAGAACTTCCTCATTAATCATCCACAAGACTCGACACCCTTCAGTGTGTGCTGAGTTATTAACCCTCCATATTCACTTGGTCTGTTGAACCATCTGCAGTGCCAGTGGTAGATGACTGGATCACCTCTCCATTTCCTGTGGAAACCACAGATAAACATTTGTTTCTGTTGTTGTCGCTGAAACCGTCTATATAATGACTTCTTGAGCATCAAAATTCTCTATCAGTAAGGGTTTCATTGTTATTTTTACTAATAAGAAGTACAAAAGACGAGTAATTTACCACAAAGTTTGCATATCCTCTTGTTTTAGGTTTTATGATAGACTGACTTAACCATCAGAAAAACTTGAACAAAGTCATGTGACCCAAATACTGTAACCCACACTGTAAAAATGCAGCATAGAGTTAAAAAAAATAACTTGCTTATGCAAGTCAATTCAACCTTCTATTTTAAGTTTTGACTTGTGATAAGTTGGCATAACTTATTGAAATTGTTTAAGTTGAAATTGTGAACAAAACAAGTTGAAATTGATTAATTAATTTGTTAAGGTAAAGTAAAATAAAAATATATTTTGATTTAAAATAATATTTTTCAATGCAGCTATGGTAAAAATAATATTATTAAAAATATATTAAAATAAATAACAGGATTGCGGGTAAAACTTTATTCTAATACTTTCTACAAGAAACTAAAAAGTATGTATCTTTTGCACAGTAAAAGTTACGTGTTTAAAGAGTTGAATCAAGAATATATATTTTAAACATAAGACAGTTTTTGAAATAAACACAACTGCTATGTTGATCTATGTGGTGGTGTACATAACTATTGATCGATGTGATGAACAGTGTGGTGGTGGTTTGTGTGTGTGTGTGTGTGTGTGTGTGTGTGTGTGTATTGATTGCTCTGTTATACAGTATGATGCTGAGCGTGGCATTGTTGACTGCTTGCGGTCACCTCAGCAAGCAAGAGGATTGTGGTTAAGATGCAGACATACTGACGTACTGTAGTGTGTGTGTATATATATATGTGTGTGTACTGTGAAAGTCCGCTTTGAAGCAGTTAGGCTCTCTCATGGTTGAAAGGAATAATATATAGGTACTCAAGTCATATAGTAGTTTTGAAATAAAGAGAGAGCTTCATATTGCAAAATGGCAAATCAATAAAGAAAAATATATTTGACTACAATATCATCAGCACATATCTGTTGACTGTGTTATTAGATTTAGATCATTAGATAAAATTTCTCAATATTGCTGCTTCCTTATTACAAGGCACTCTGGAACAATAGGAACAATCTGAGGTTTGTTATACCTAAATAACGGCTATCTGAAACTGATAACACAGCCCCCTATCCAGGTACTTTGAGTCATCTTGACAGGTGCAATTTAATACTCAAATAAATTCAATAGTTTTACGACGTTTATGGAGAAGGAGCAGGCATTAGACTCTTTAAGTGAAACAAAATGATAAACTTTAATTGTAAATACAAAGGTTAAGAGACAGAAAGTAAACATAGAGAATAAATACAATGATCAAAGGACAAGGGGTGGGGGGAACAGGAGCATATACATAGGGTGGAGATAATGAGGATTATGGCTGGCAGGTGAGGATGATGACCAGCACAAAACAGGTGAGGAAACGCGGAGGATAATGGATAATGTAGTCCAGAGGACGATAACGGGTAAAAAACTGGCAGGAAACAGACAGGGAGTGACAAATATAAACACAGTAGCTATGTATAGTTGATAACATATAGAAGATTTTATTTACAAATGATTAAAGGTGCCTGAGAATGCACTGAATTAATGTGTTACATTTTTCTTTGATATTCACGTAGATAGAGGGTTTGTAACTTTATTAAAGGCAGGGTCTATGATCTCTGAAAGCCAATGTTGATATTTGAAACCACCTAAACAAACAAGCCCCTAACCCAATAGAATCTGGACCTTCATTTGATAGACCCGCCCCATACATACGCAACCCAGGCAATGATGTCGTTTAGTAGGCACGCCCCATTCTGTTAATTGGCTACAAATGTGTTTTGGTAGTCGGCCCGACTCCCTTTTCCAAAGTGTTTTTCAAAAAACACGCACCCCGCCTTGAAGTACAAAAATTATACAGAAATGTTTTTACATGTCCATACAACCCTAGAATTTGTCTTTTGAATGAAATGGTCTAATTTTGCCCTATTTGGAAGGGTCATGAATAATAATATTGAGCTCTGCTCTCTGCTCTGCGGCTCATTCCAGCTTACATTAGTAAACAGACCTTATATGTTTGAGTCTGTATCAGACGAAAATACTGATTTTGAGAGACAACAAAATCTTGTTGAGAGATTGTTAATGGATGTTTCTGAGTGGTAAGTTTGTGTTACGTAAATGCCTAAATGCTAGCATACAGCATTAATTATGCGACTGCTGAGCTTTGTTTGTAGCATTTTAACAACTTTGTAATTAATTTATTGTGTAATTTAATTTTGGGGGCATAGATCTCCACTGTGACATCACAGTCGGTGATATGTTGAGATTGGACTATTTTCTAGCAGTCTCTTGCATGCACAAAGTTTACATAAAATGAGGAATCAAACACGTTTGACGCTCACAATATGTTATTACCATGTACAGAGCTCTTTTCATCTATGCCTAAATACAGTTTTTTTATGCAATGACACCTTTAAACTTAATGCATATTCATCCTTTAATTAATTAATATTAATATTCGTGACCCTGGACTTAAACCCTGCCTAAAAAACAGCATACCAGGAAGACCAGCATATGTTGTGTTTTGGTTTGCTGGTGGTCACCAGCATACCAGCATCTCATGCTGGTCATACCAGCAAGGTTTTTTCAGCAGGAAAATGGGTCATATGGGTACATTTTTTGAAATTGAGATTTATACATTATCTGAAAGCTGAATTAATAAGCTTTTCATTAATGTATGGTTTGTTAACATGACATTGTTAGCAGAATTTTGTCGAGATACAACCAGCGGCGGCTGGTGATTGCTTTTCCGAGGTTTGCAAATTCAAAATATGTGTTCGGAGGGTCATGTCTGTGAACCATGTGCATCGCATGTTTTGTAAAAATAAGTGCCTGATGCACACGCGTCAAAACCATTTATGATAAAAGAGACGCTCACGTTCACAAAATACATGCAAGAGACTCCCTTAACAGTAAACTCATGATTACACATAAGATTATGCGAGTATCTGGCAAACACAAGTGCCTCTTTTATCATAAACCCTTTAGACGCGTCTGCAGCAGGCACTTATTTTGACAAGACACGTGATGCACACTTGATGCGCAGAACACATATTTTGAAATGACGAACCACACACATGACGGGCTACACACATGATGTGATGAACTTCTCATCGTACGCCTTGGATACAAGTCACCACAAGGAATCTGAGGGTGCAAAAATGTAAATATTAAGAAAATTACCTTTACTGCATCTAATAAGAAAATTTGTTGTTTTGATATATTTAGAAAATTCACAAAATATCTTCATGGACATTGATCTTATGAATATCCTAATAATTTTAGCATAACATTTTTTAATTTTGACCCATGCAATGTATCTGTGGCTTTTTCTACAAATATACGTGGTACTTATGACTGGTGTTGTGGTCCAGGGTCACATTTTGTCATACATACTCATGTGGCAAGTAGCTTTGTGATAAGTGAGATAATCTCCAGCCAGCTGGTTGATATCAGAAATAAATCTCTTTAGTGTAATACAAGACCCCTCCACTTCGAATATTCTGTGATAACAACCTGGCTGTACATTATCCCTTACTTATTCCTAGAAAGCTGTATCATTATACACAATGTTAGCGCTTCTCAGTATGTGGGTGTGTCTATGCCCTTTGCAGGTGTATTTTTATCAGTATCGATCTGACATTCCTCACTTCTAATGGTTGAGGGATGACCTTCAGAGCAGTAGGGGCCAACAAACCACGCACAAATACATGCAAGTTCAGTGCCAGCAGTAAGGGAAATAATCTGCTACTTGCTAAAACCTCAAAACCGTAATATAAACATTTATACAAGCACGCACACAACCTTCTTGTTCCCTGCCTGTCACATTAATATACATTTACTTGCAATGATTACCATTAACCCCCCTCTCAGATGATTTTGGGTTTTCAGCTGGCCTGCAGGTGCTCTGTGTATGGATGTGCGTGTGTGTGTGTGTGTGTGTGTGTGTGTGCGTGCGTGCGTGCGTGCGTGTGTGTGTGTGTGTGTATTGACGCGGGTGCTTCCCTTGGGCTCTGTTTGCTGGTGTAGTGTATCAGTCGGCCAGCAGCATGGCGCCATCCGTCCTGCTCCTGCTGACAGTCCCTCGAATGCATTACACACCAATCGAACACAGCCAGTTGGGATAGCTCCAGTTTTACCTACAGGACAGCACTGCTGTTAGGGGCTTTTGTCCTGCCTCTTGCTCTTTCTGGTTCCCTCTGACTTGTTCCCCCCTTCTCTTGTGTATTTTCTGTTAAAGGGATCATGTATCACAAGCTGTAGTGGCCACCTTAGTGACATGTTGTGAGGGATCTGCATACTAACACACACACACAAACATTTATTATTTGCAAAATAACAAATAATCAACAAATAAGCCATTGTTATTATGGTTGTCATGGGCCGTTTCTCAAGTGCATCCTTCGGAGGTCGCATTTGTAGGCTGCATATTCATTATCTTATTTCAAAATTTTAGCATTTATAAAGTTTACTTTTACACTTATTTAATCATAAATTGTGTAATATGCTTATAGCTTGCGAATGTAATGCTCAGTTAATTGAAATAAACCAGGCTTAATCACGACACCCTGAGGATGAAGCCTACGTTGTCCATGTACTCCAGCACATCACAGGGGAATATGCATGCCGTTTTAACAGAGTTGTGTTTTCGGAAAAGATAAAGTCATTGTTTTCAAAAACGTGCATTTTGAAACCATTTTCAAAAATTTTCACTTACAGGACACCAAAAGCTGTTGTTATGTAGACGAAGAGCCAAAATAAAAAATGTTAAACATAAATTTCCCGCTTTTGGTTGAAAATGTGTAAAGAGACCCTAAGGCCATGTCAGTTGATTTGTAAACAAATGATGGCTATACTTAGTGGAAATATAGCTGTATAATTTTGTAACATTGTAAGATCATTTTGTCTGTGTCCATCGCATATCACAACGTTTTACTTCCTCCCCAGTGTTTCGTGTAAATGGTGATATCGGATACAAGTCGCTTTTAAAGGTGATGTAAGCAGGTCGTCAAAAAATCGGATATAGTCAACAAATCTGAGTTGGGCATCAAGATCTGCAATGTAAATCCAGCCTAAGTGTTTTAGATAAGCAGCGGTGTGCTATGACCTTTGCTGCCAGTATGCTTGTGCCCTGCTGCAGACAAGGAGCTTGAGATATCTAATGCCTCAGTCACACCAGGAAGCAGACCAGAATAGCTCTCAAAGTGTGAATGAGACTGATGAGTGTGTTCCGGACTGTTGTGTGTGTGTATTGCGTGAGTAGGTGCATAAGTGTGTATTTGTGTCAAAAAGATTATAAACAGGGCTTAGCATTGTTCTGTGAATTACAACGATGCAGATAGGCATTTAATATCCTTTCATTGATCAATGATTTGAAAATTACTCTGTTGTACCCAGTTTAATATGTTTTTGTTTATATTCAGCATTTAATCGCCATGGAAATATTCCAGCAACCATGCCTGCACTGTCAGCATCCATTGACATTTTAGGACATAAATGATGCCTGACTGTCGAATTATTCACTCTTCCCCAAAGGGACAATGGCTTAAAAATAGAAACCAATACATAAAATGACACAAATGTATGCCTTAAAGGACTGGCGTATAATATGCACGCAAAATAGGACTTTGGTGTATGCACTGCACAATTTTTTAAAAGTTGTGTTATTTATACTGATGAGACTGGGTAGGCTGTACATATTGTATATCATGTAAGGAATAATTGATGACGGGCTGTTGAATTATTTGAAAATAATGCACGCCCAAGGTGATAATGCAACACAACGGAGGTGGTTATTTTAAGACATTTGACAGGTCAGGTGTGCGTTAAACGAAAAATAAGTCATACACGTGGAACATTTCTCAACCAATCAGAATAGAGCATTAAACGTCCTCATGGTATGATATTATTTCCTGCATTGTTATGTATAGATTTTTTTTTGTATGTCAGTGTGGTTTTTAGTAAACAACTCGTGTTTTATATTAATATCCTTATGAAAACCAACCCCTCAGTATAGATATTGATCAGGGCGACCCTTGTATTCGATTGTGCCAAGATTGCCAGCTGGGATCTGTATGTGATCTTATGGTCTTGTGTTTGTTGTGAGTTGGATTTATTTAGAATGACGACATTTAGAATTCATTTGAATTAGTGCTGGGCAAAGATAAACCGCAATTAATCGCATATATACACTGTCAGAAAAAAAGGTACAACACTGTACTTTTTTGTCGCTGGGGTGGTACCCCAAGGTACCGTTTTGTACCTTTACAGGTGTATAAACATAACAATGTTGTACCTTTTGAGGTAGATTTCTGTTCCTTAAGGATCGATTGTGTACCTTTAAAGGTACAGTTAACTGTTTTGTACCCCTAAAATTTAACTGGTACAAAATTGTTCCTTAAGGTACACAATTGGTCCTTAGGATATAATATTGTACCCCAGAAGGTACAACATTTCAATGTGTTTTATACCCATAAAGGTACAAAAAGGTACCTTTTAGGGTACCACCCCAGCGACAGAAAAAGGAACAACTTTGTACCTTTTTTTTCTGACAGTGTAAATAAAAGTGATTTTTTGCATAATATATGAGTGTGTGCTTTGTGTAATTATTATATAAATACACACACATTCATGATATGTATTTAAGAAACATTTACATGTGTGTGTATCTATCTATCTATCTATATATCTATCTATCTATCTATCTATCTATCTATCTATCTATCTATCTATCTATTTATCTATCTATCTATCTAATTATTTACTAAATTATTTTATTATTATTTATTTATTTATTTATTTTATTATTTATTTATTTTTTTATTTTTTTATTCTTTTATCTTATTCTTTATTTATTTTATTATTTATTTATTCTATTATTTTATTATCTTTTAATTCTATTATTTTATAATATTTTTTCTATTATTTTATTATTTATTTATTCTATTATTTATTTATTCTATTTATTAAACCTCTGAAATTGATATATGTATGTATGTGTGGTTATATATACGTAATAATTACACTCAGTACACATATATTATGCAAAAAAATCACTTTTATGTTGTATAAGATTAATCGAGATTAATCTTTGCCCAGCACTAAAAATGTTTAGGTATTGGTTAGAAAAGAAATGGTAATTTTTTTTGTGTAATAATGTTGTGGTAAACATAAAACAGTTAAAAAGAATCAAAAATAAATAGCCAAATGTCAAAAACTGCCCTATTAAAAATCCTTTCAGAGATATACACACAGACACTGTCAGGTTGTGTATGAATAATTCAGTTGATGATAGATGGATGGGTTTGACTGATATCCTGAAGGCTATGTGATCATTGATTACTCTGTTAGAAGGCATAAGATTACCTCACCTCTCAACAAGTGTGTGTATTTGTTTGTGTATGTCTGTGCTTATATCTTCTTGCCTTTGTGTCTCTTTGTTCATTCTTTGTAGGCAAATTATTTTCCAAATCATTATGTTTTGTGCATATACTCTTCCTACACTGTAAAAAAAAATGCAGCATGAAGTTAAAACAACTTGGTTTTGCAAGTGAATTCAACCTACTATTTTAAGTTGACATAACTTAAAAAATCAAGTTGAAAGTTACATAAAAATATATGTTGATTTGACAAAAATGCTGCATATTTTTTACAGTGTATGATTAGGTTATCATGTGTCAGATGGTCAAATCCTCTCTGGATCGAGTTTCTCGTCATGTGATGTAAAGCTCCATGGATCAATAACTCCACTGGGAGTGCCATGAAAGTGTGTGTTTGTGCACTGCCTAACTCTACAGTATCTATTGCTTATACCACTGCTTTGAAATCCTAAGTATTTCATGAAATATTTAATGCATGTTGTGTAGAAATAAATGATATCTCAAACTGGGTGGCTTGTTGAGGGTTGGTACTTTTTAGATGTGCCTATTTCATCTAGCAGATTGGTAAATAATAGACTTTTCACAAACTTAGACAATATCAATGAGCCACAGCATCAGAGGCAACGTTTGGATCAGTAAGCAACCACCCAGAATACCTTGGCAACCATTTACAACATCCAAAGATCGTGCCAATCCCTAACAATTGAGCTACTGGAGCAGGAGGATGGCTACAAATGATTTTTGTGATCAACACCCACTGTGTGAAATTGTTCCTGATTCCTTTCAACTGTTTCTTTCATCTCTATCTGCGCAGGGATCTGTAACATGTTCCCGTCTGTGTGACAGGTCACAAAATGCTAGCAGACTCAATGATTCTTCAGAACTGTCTGTTGACTGAAGCACTTAATGACATGTCAGTCTGTGGTCTACGATGTCTCTTTCGCTCCCTGCCACAGGTATTCATATTTCACCTTCTTAAACCACTATGTCATCATTTACTGCTCACTGAGCTAATCACACCTAATGTGTTTTCATATATTCCCCATGTCCACCTAAATCTGACAATGGAAGGGAAATACAAGATAATGCAGGGATTTAAAGTTTATTTCAGAAACCGTTAACAGATAAACAAATTGCTTCCAGTTGCAGTAAAACTGATAAAGAGGTCAAAACCAATAGATTTGTCTAACTAATAGCTTTTAACTGTAGAGAAGGCAATTGAAGCACTAGACAGCAGATGACTTCCCCGCACAGTCTTTCTTTTCATCACAGAAGCACTGATCTGAAAAATCCAGTTTGCTAATGTGTTTCACTTTAGCAGTGAAGCAGATAATCTGGCGTCTCAGAGAGACAAAGTTCACTTCTTTTTCCTCTTTAGCTTTGCTTTCCATTCTCTTTCTGCTTTCAGTTCACAAGTCTGCATTCACATAAGTCTTTATTGCTTTAGCCAAATCCAAAATTAAATGATTGGAAACTTGCTTGAATTTAAATTGTGCTTAAATACAGTAGGGCTATAGTGTCACTTTGTGAAGATTGGGCTATTATGTTTATAACTAGTAATGTCTAACAATCATTTTGAGTAGTTGTAGATTTCTTTATTTATCCATTTATTTTTATTTTTATTTTTTTGGAAATCACATTGTGGCTTATTATGTTTGGAACATAATATAGTAATACAGTGTTTTTTTTTCTAGACACTCTCTGTATCTACGATGAGTCCGTGTCTACAAAAGAGTTGGGTTTCAGTCTTGAGTTTTGTTGGTTCAATTAGATTATCTAAATTATTAATCTGTGTGTATGTAGAAATTACAGCGCTTGACGTAGCGATAACCTTTAAATCTAGAGATTACAAGAAGTATGAAATGTCAAATGTTTGGTGCTATAACTTAGTTTTGTTAAAGGAATAGTTCACCGAAAACTGAAAATTCTGTCTTAATTTTCTCACCCTCATGTAGTTCTGGGCATGTATGAATTTATTTTATCTGATGAACACAAAAGAAGACATTTTTATAAATGATGATATTAAGAACAGATAAACCATTGACTTCCATCTCTTCCGAGCGGCGCGAATTCAAAACATCTACAGTATTTAGCCCGTCATGTGTGTGGCTCGTCATGTCAAAATATGTGTTCGTTGCGTCATGTGAACCATGTACATCATGCGTCTTGTCAAAATACGTGCCTGTTGCACGTGCGTTGAAAGGGTTTATCATAAAAAAGACAAATAGTGACACTAGGCAGTGCAGTCGCCTGTCAATGACGTTATTTCCACGTGATCCTTTGTTACTGCCTTTACTGACGTAAAAACCACATGACAACAGTGTCTTGGACAAATGCGGAAGTATGCGTTAGGGCCTGTCGAGTTCTGGTGCTTGTTTACGGCAAACGATTTCTCTTTACAGTCTGCCACTGGTTGTGCAGCAAAGACAGCTCCCGTTAGCGTACGGGCCAACCAAATGACCTGAAGACCAGAAGAGAGAATAAAGATCAATACTGGTGTTGCATTATCATTTTGGCCAGGTCACTCCAGGAAAAAAGATGTTTAATTTCAGAGAGTCCATCTGGTTAAATAAAGGTTAAATCTGGATGGAGGGAGCTTCATGACAACCTTTAACTAGATAGAGATGCTGATCTTGCTTGTGTTTTATTCGACAGGTAATTTGTATTGATTTGTAACCCTTCAAAAATCTTATGTTATTATATCGATCACAAGATTACGTGTGTAATCAGTGCGTCTTCCCGCGGACAATTTAATGCACATCAAGAGGTATTGTATTGCAATATAACATAACGCAACATTCAATGGTGTCATGTCAAATTGGTCATTTTCAGACACTTACTAAATATAGTAGAATTTGATACTGTACAGTGTAGCTTTTACATTATAACCTCACAATAAGATTTGTACTATTCAACATTATGTGAAAATTAATTTTAGATTGTAAGTTTGAACACTTAATTCATTGCTGTGTTAACACACCATCATATTGGACTAATATTGTAACAACTATGACTAACAATTTAGTTTTGAACATAACATGAAACCTTTTATAATGAAATTAAACGATGTCATCAAACGCAACATTTATAAAACTTGATTACTTTACCATATCCATCAACATGATTTCTCGTTCCCGTCTGATTGATGGCCATAAGCGTTTGAGTTAAAGACAACAAATCTCATAATTTCACGCTGCTTCAGAGCGTCATTAATCTACGTCATTGTTATTGTTTTAATTGTTTTGGCGCCCTGTAGCGGCAAGTTCTACATATTGTACCTTTAACCCCAGATTTCCACCGACTGCGGAACGGCTGCGGATCCGTTGTGGAACGGCGGCGGAGTCAATCGGTTTCCATTCAAGTCAATGTGTGTATTTCCACTGACTGCGCTCCAAATCCGTCACAGCTCCGGCCATCCGCAGCCCTCCGGCACAAATACGCAGAGCTTCTATTTTTGACGGATGCCGGACAGCTCCGCAGGGCGGAGCCATGACTTTATCACGTGATCATACCTGAATTCGCGAGATCTCGTGTTTTTTTCCTTTGTTAAATCTTTGCAATACAAACATTACAAAGTCATTAATATAGAAAAAACAAATAATAGACAAGAACAGAGCTAGGGGTAGTTAAATGATAAAGTATATGGTATAATAAATACATTAAAGACAGAGCATAAATAAATGGTTTTAGCAGCTTTCTTAATTTTTGAATTTTGGATGGATTTGATGTACTGCTCTGTCTACGCGAGATCTCGTGTTGTGATCTGGGCTGGTTTGTTAAAACGTCATAATTCAAGTCATAATTGGCGGAGACAGAACTAGGTATCGCGCGATCATCACGTGAATTTGCGAGACCTCATGGGTCCTCGTCACTTCAGCACGCAGCCGCTCTGCAACCAATACGGAACTGGTGGGTATTGGCGGACGGCCGAGTGCGGAGCCGTAACGCAGCGGAGCAGATCTGCAGCCGCTCCGCAGTCGGTGGAAATCCGGCGTAAGAGGGTATCTGGCAAACACGAGCATTACTTTATCATAAACCCTTTAGACGTGTGTGCAGCTGGCACTTATTTTGACAAGAGGCATGATGCACATGGTTCACATGACGTGCCAAACACATATTTTGACATGACGAGTCACACACATGACGGGCTAAATACATGTTGTGACGGGCTTCGCATTGTGCGCCCTCGAAACAGAAGTCACCGGCCGCCACGGTTCCATAGTTTAAAAAACAAATCCTATGGCTTCCATCAGCTTTGTGCTTACCATCATTTATCAAAGTTTCTTTTTGTGTTTATTAGGAAAAAATTATTTAATATCTAAAATCTAAAAAAGATCTAAAACAACATGAGAGTGAGTAAATGATGGGTGAATTATCCCTTTAAGGGACGTTAAGTGCCTGTTTTTTATAAATTAAAATGTTTGGCTTGAATGTGCTGTAATATTAGATCTTTTTTGGTACACACTGTTTATTGATTGTACCCGCTGCAGCTTTTATCTTGTTCTTCCACACAGTCCCTTAGCTATACACAACAATTATTACTAATTGCTATTAATACTCCTAAATTATAGGCAATTTGAAATGATTAAAATTACAAATTATGTCCAAAAGTATGATGTCATCTGAGATACCAGCGTCACTGGCCTCAACTGGAATGGCAATGAATCTTGATAGAAGAGAGGTTAACAGCTGCCTGTCTGCTGCAGTCAAAACAACCTAGAGCTAAATATGCTCAAGAGAGTGGTGATGAAAGTGGATTTTACGAGAAACACAGCACACACCAGGTCCAGGAAAGGTCGTACTTTCCTCATCACCATGGAAGTTCAAGCCTGCACTGTAAAGTGGCTGTCTATCCAGTATGTCTTAATGTTGTATTTGGATGTATGTAAGCTTCTATTACAAAGATATTTCCCAGGGTGTGCATACAAACTTGACATTCTGATAATAGCACCGTTAGGGTTCACTTCTGAACATAGAATTTTGTGTTACTGTAATTAATCACATCTGTAATAGAACAACACGTCACAGATGTACTCTCCTATATCAAGTGCTGACCTCAGACTCAAATGCTTTAAATTTTAGCATAGTTGCACATGAGTCATATCATCCTTGCGGTCTGTCTCAGTTATAATGACGCAGTTAGGGGTCAGCTGGCTCCTAGTCACCTCCTGTAACACTAACAAACCTCATTTCAGGAACAACAGTCAGTTTATGAATGTAGGTAACTCACTGTACATCTGAACTCGACTCCATGTGATTCAGGTAGACAAGTCTGACCCCTGTCTGACACCATAGGCATAGTTGACAGGCTCACTGGTAAAGGCGCCATGAAGAAAGCTTTATTAATGATTGCGATTTATAGGACCAGCTCAATAACTTCAATGAGTCACGCCACACAGAGTTTTTTAACATTCTCTTCTTTAGGGTTAGATTTGTTAAATGTTCATTTTTCTGATAATTTCATGATTTATTATAAACATGAGACATTGAATTCAAGCTGTTTATAAAGTATTTCAGAAAGAAACAGAACAGAAAACAGGTAAGAAAAACAGTTCAACACTAAAAGGTTGTGAAAGTGAATCTTTGCTCTGTTTGAACCTGCGTCACCAAGTATAATGCAACCAAGATAATCTTTCACATCTATAAACACCCCTTACCATAACTTCCCTACCATAAATAAAGCATGACACAACTATTATTTCTTGTAAGTAAATTAAAAGGAATGACTTCCCATGCAGGTTTTTTAAGTGTTGAGTATTTTTGTTAAGCAACATCTCTGTCGGAGATGGGAAATATCGTGGGGATGATTCACATGGATTTCAAAAGGGAATTGAAACAGATGGTATAGAGTTTCAAGAGGCTACAGTGTATAATTCTTGTGCAATTCTCTTGTTGCAGACGATGAGGCATGGTGTGGTATGGTTGATGATGTGGTTGCCTAAAAAGCAGTGGGGGGAGGTAAATGATCAGAGAAATGATGCTGTTAAAGGGGACAGAGAATGAAAAACCATTTTTACCTTGTCTTTGTTGAATAATGGTAGTCTACCCGCATTCACAAACATACAAAAAGTTCTAGACATGCTAAACATCTCAGTCTCATAGAAATTCCTCTTTTAGAAATGTCAGCCATAAAACGGCCCAATCTGAAAAACTGATGCTTATGACATCACAGGCATCTCCCTGCCCCTCTACTTTAAAATAATTGGCTACATTTTTTGAGTGGCAGCCAAGTCAGCCAATCAGTAATGAGATTGCAAGTTAAGCCAGTAGGGGGAGCCAAAGAGGTGCAAAACCACTTGTTTAAAATCCCCCACCCTAATAGAGCTATCTGAGAGAGGTTTTTAGGAAGCTTCTAAGGCATTACAGACCCAAACAAAAACATTTTTGTCTACATGTCACATCACAGAACAAGGATAAATACCCTGTTCAATCATTCTATGTCACCTTTAAACGCCATTCTGATCTCATTGTTTTATTTGTTCTGTAATTTTATTTTTTGCATGGATGGCCACTGACATGGTTATGGCATTAACTCCACCTTGGATTTAACAACATTCAAACAAGTTTTTTTTAAACCCTCTCTTTCGTTGTGTTATGTTTCTGTAATGCAGTCAGATCAAGTCGGATCAAGTCAGATTTTCGCGATATGTCCCCTTTAAGGGTCAATTGATGTACAAAACAGCATCATAGGTGAACAATACAAAAACCTCTGCTACATGTAAAGGGCATATGAGCTTTATGATATAAAACACAAGGGACACATCTCTGTTTTGCACTTATCGAATATTCCTCAAAGTATAAAATACTGTTTCCAAAGCCAGAAAGTTGATATTGGTGGTTGATTTAGATAAGTATTTTTTACCTATAATATTAAACAATTAGCTGTCCTAATAAAAATACACATCTTTTGTAAGCTTTACATTCCTTTCATTTTCAAAGTAACATATGTATTACCACCTATACATCTATTAAAGTTGTCAGCATGAATTGTATTCTTTAAAAATATATATAAACATTATGTCCATTTTAGTTGCAACAATGTCCATTGTGGCTGTCTGTACAATCTTTTAACATAAAACACAAAGCCAATTCAAGTGTTTGGAAGTAAGCAATGCAATAAATTACACTGTGCCATTAGTGCACAAAGCCATCATTGTCAGAGTCTTAAGTGTTAAGTTGTTAAATGATGGTTAAATGACACTGTGTGTGTTTGTGTGTGTGCTTGTGTATGCGTTCACAAACTTACAGATGAGACTCTCAGATGAGATTCATAGCCACTCTATGTGATTGAAGCATAAAGCTTGTGATCGATCCATCTGTTTCACACCTTTTAGGAGCTTTTCTGCTAATTGTTTGCCACCATCCCACTGTAACCACGCTGACTTCAGCCAGCATATGATGAAACACGAGGTGATGTCTATCATTAAATTGCTGTTTCTTAAACATAAGAACATATTTCAAATATAATAACTATATTGATATAATATAATATAATCTGTATAATATTCTTATCAGTTTTTAACAATGTATATCTATATTTTGTATAAACCTTGTTTAGAGCTCCATCAAGTAAAGAGGGTAAATGCAACACAAGTCATTTTCTATAACTGTCACTGATGCACACATAAACAAGCCACAAATGTCAAGTGCACCCAGCTAAAGTCATGTTTTGTGATTTACAGTTTCTACATAAATCCATCCTACATAATGCAAAGAGTACTCTGTGTAAACATAACCTTGATATTTAAAAAAAATGTAATAAATTAAATCAAACTCTAATTAGATTATGACTATTTAGCCTGTATTTCACAGACAGGGTCATATATGTCTGACTAAAGTGGAACAAAAAATTATTGCTCTGTCAGAATTAAATATTAAAAATAATGCACATTTTCAAAGTGTTGAAACAAGGCTGTTATTTCCTAAACTCTCTTGTGATGCAGGCTCTGCTATGTTCATCTGTCGAGGATGCTGAATGACTGATCTCTGGTCAGTGGTGTCACCTGGCGTCTGTCTGCCTCCTGTTAGCGGAGGGCAATTCATCAGTCACATCAGCCCCATACTTTTAAGCTGACTCTCTTTCACACAGACAAGAGCATTCTGCTAATATAGGACAAACAACGCTGTGGGCCTGAAATACTATTCTTTCTTCATGAATGCTTTGGTGATTCATAAAAATTGTGATTTAAGGAGTGTTAATAATTCTGATTGAGTCAAGTGTTGTCAGTTTGGCTGATTGAGGAGTATAACATATGTGAGCAGAAGTTCACAGTGTTGGCGCCAAAGCCCTATAAACATTCAACACGTGCACACCCATTCTGTCTTCTCCCACATCCTTGTGACATTGTGAGAAATAAATGCTGATATGTGAGTGAGCCTGGAGGAAGCCCAGCTGTTTGGCTGTCAGAGAGAGAGAGAGAGAGAGAGAGAGAGAGAGCAAAAAAGAGAATGGGGGAGACAAAAAAAGTCTAACGATAAATGTTTGGTTTGAGTTCTTTGGATCAATGCCTCTGTTTGGATTATACTGTTTCTCTCTCTATATATAAATAAATAAATAGCATTTTTTAAAGTTTAAAAGGCTCTCTAGGACGCATGCAAGCCCACATTTTGTGTTTTATATACTTCACATGGAACTGGATCAAATAAAGCAGATAAAGTAAAAAACGCTCGCTTTAAACAGGAATGCAATGGCACTATGTAGTTATTAGCATCTCCATTGTTCAAAAAAACAAATACATCAGCCTTTATGGGTTAACCAGTGATGTATTTGGCAGATACATCAAAGGCCATTTCCAGGTTGTTTAGGGGATAGACGAGAATGAGTTGAATCCTGAACAGGCAGGAAATCATAGACAGGGTAAAATAAACAGACCAGCATCGCTTGACCTTTCCTATTACTCACCCGACCTCTGCTGACCCTTCCTCCTCTCTTATCTCTTATCTACCCCTTATTCCGACACTGAGGGTGGAGGACAAGTCGTCTGTCCTTCATTCTCACATACACACACAGGCAGACACACAGATCAATCAATCGCTTCTTTGGCTCTAGCTGATGTGCTCGGTTCGAAAGCCAGTGTCTAAAGAGTAAAGCATGGTAATAGCAGGTAAAATTACAGCTTCACTGAATTAAATTCAATTAAATGTGACAGATCAGATGTGATCCACAGACCCATTATAGAGAGCATGTCACCTATTAAAGTGATGTCAGTCACTAAGAGTGACTCGCAGGTGTGATGATAAAAGAGAACAATTGGAAAAATTGCCAATAAATGTGTAACGATAGCGCTGTGATTTGGGAACACTTGAATAAAATAAAATAAAATGGGAGGCAGGATTGGAGACGGTGCAAGCAGAAGGACCTTTGTGTAATAGGAGAAGAGAAATGGGGGATATTGAGGCACCACAAGCTGTCATCCAGTTGGAGAGGGTCAAAGGTGAAGGGTATCGTATAGTGCACTGCTCTCGACCGCAAGAATTTATAGAAAGATGGAAAAGGGACAAACATAAAATGTTTAATTTTAATAACAATTTTTTTAATGTTATTAGCATTCAAAAAGGCTTGCAATTTGTTGTTTAAATCTAAGGCATCCAGTTGGAAAGGGTCAAAGGTGAAGGGTATCGTATAGTGCACTGCTCTCGACCGCAAGAATTTATAGAAAGATGGAAAAGGGACAAACATAAAATGTTTAATATTAATAAAAAAAATTTTTTATGTTATTAGCATTCAAAAAGGCTTGCAATTTGTTGTTTAAGTCTAAGGCATCCATTTAAACTCAAAATCACTCAGTAAAAGCCATTCGAAACAATTAGGTGCCAATAACAAACTAAATGAAAGGACTTTGCAAGATAAAAGAGAAAAATATGTCTCAAGACAAACCATGCACAATTTGGAACACAACTGCTGACATAGTACAGGCGTACACATAAAAAGATGTAGCTTTCAAAATGTTTATTTTGAAACCTTGCATCCATCCACATGTTTCACAATATTATGTTATTAGTTGTGTAACAGAGCTGTAACTTTATTACTGTTATGGGAACTGATTGCTATCCACTAGGTGGCAGCGACACTGTGAGTCGTGTGTTTATTCCCTAGTGGCTGAGAATCTTAAATCTCACCAGTTTGGAGAGTCTTAATGTAGTATTTGTTACAAGAATTTATTTTCACAGAATCAACATTGTGCATAGATGAAGGTGCTGTATGGTTTATGGTTTCTTGTGGTCGAAACATTTTAGCTCCCTCAAACAGGCTTGCTATCACTTCCATTGACACACAAACCAAAAGTCATTTGATTTTTATTATAGTAAGCTGTGGGGTGTTATTGATTAGTTGTCTGTGTTCTATCGAGTCCTTCTCGTCTCTCTGTTGTGTCAAATTACTGAACAATAAGAACAAGTAAAGGAACCTGCGCTCGGGCACACGCTCATTCAGAAGCCATTCATGCAGCTATCACTCTGTGGTCTGCACTTTTGAAGCAAAGCCGTGTCATGATCTCATTCATAATTCTGTTTTACAGTCAGATTCAGGTGTGATTTGAAACCTTATGATGATTCAGATTGTGAGGACCACTGACAAGATGTTATTTGATACAGTATGTTTCACTGACACTTTCATAATCCCTGATCATCAAATAAAAACATGTATGATATGTGAGCATCTGTCTTTTTTTCTTTCAACAAACCATAAATGATAAAACATCTCATTGCCAGGAAGTGTTTATGAATGATTATACAAGCTTTATATGTTCTGTGTTGAGCATTTGGCAGATCTTTAGAGACACTTGCAGTGTTTCATGAGAATGAGTTTTTTAATTCATTTGAGAATGAGGGGTAGCAACGAAACAAAAAGAAAAAACTAATAACAAGTGAGAGAGGCAGACAGAGAAGGCCAGTGATGGAGTGAAAGAGAGATGCCATGGGTAAATCTCTTCTCTCTGTTGGGGCAATGTGATCCCCTTCTCTGCTTGGCTGCTTTTGACTAGAACTCCTGTTCTTCCCTCCCAGAACAATGCAGGTCAGCTTAACTTTCAGAAGAGAGGTGCACACTATCTGCTTTATCCGCACACACATACACACCTATGTGGCATTACCTGAGGTTTTTACAAATGCAGATACAGTCTGTCCTTCTTGCTCTTCTTCTTACACACACAAATACATAAAAAATCACTTTAGGAAACTATAATGTTTAAACTGAAATGAGATTATACAGTAGATTCCTTTTAGCATGATTAAAAATGTAAAAATGTTTATTTGAGAGGCTTATGTCACATTACAAAACATTGTGTTTATGTGTGTGATATTTGTAAAACTCCACTCCACCTATAGATAAGTCATTTTTTTAGTGTATGTATTAATGTACTTACACCAGCTGGAAGCAGCACTGAGCAAGAAAAATCTGCTGACAGGAAACAGTAAATATTTACTTAACACTTTACAAACACAAATTTACCTTAATGTAACCTGAAGTGACAGTAGCTCTAACATTAATGCTTGAGTATTAAAGCCGTCTTAATACAGAACAGAAAGCACATAACACAAAAATGTCAAATTAAGTCATTCAAGAAACACAAAATTACCAAAAAGATAATTTATTTAACATAATATATACAGTATAAAATAAAATTTTGTAAGATCTGCTACTAAAAAGTCACAAAGGATCACTAAGGACATTTGAACGTGACGAATTACAATGTACATTTAAAGAGTTTGGTTCCGAAAACCAGATCTAGTTTTTGATTGTGCATTAAAATGTTAATGTTAATCAAACTGCAGTTGGTTTGTTTTGATTTAAAGGGATAGTTCGGCCAAAAATGATATTAAACCCATGATTTACTCACCCCCAAGCTGTCCGAGTTGCATGTGTCCATCGTTTTTCAGACAAACACATTTTTGGATATTTTAGAAAATGTTTTAGATCTTTCAGTTGATTAAATGTAATGTTATGGAGTCCACGACCTTCAAGTCCAAAAAAAGTGCGTCCATCCTTCACAAAATAAATCCAAACGGCTCCAGGATGATAAACAAAGGTCTTCTGAGGGTAATCCACGCGGTGGTGTTGTAGAAATATCCACATTTAAAACTTTATAAACTAAAATAACTACCTTCTGGTAGCACCGCCATAGTCGCATCCGCATTCAGGATGAGAGCTTACGCAGCCTATGGAGGCTACTCTGCTGCTGCTCTGTGCCCCCGCCCTCCGAATTTGTTATACGTCACTAAGAAAAGTGCGTACACTACGCTAATACTCTCTTCTCCTGAATACAGAGGAGTCTAAGATGGCGGCGCTACCGGAAGGTAGTTATTTACGTTAATAAAGTTTTAATATGGATATTTCTACAAAAACACCGCGCGGATTACCCTCAGAAGACCTTTGTTTATCATCCTGGAGCCGTTTGGATTTATTATTTTGTGAAGGATGGATGCACTTTTTTTGGACTTGAAGGTCGTGGACCCCGTAACATTACATTTAATCAACTGAAAGATCTAAAACATTTTCTAAAATATCCGAAAATGTGTTTGTCTGAAAAACGACGGACATATTCAACTCGGACAGCTTGGGGGTGAGTAAATCATGGGTTGAATATCATTTTTGGCCGAACTATCCCTTATAAGTAGCACATTAAAACACAATAAAAACATGATAACATAATAATAAACATGTTTTGACAAAACATAAAAAACTGAGTTATAATTTTTGAACCAAAGTCTTCATTTTGACGACTTATACATTGTAAAATAGGGTATATGGTTGTGTTCATCAAAGGCAAAGCAGCCCTTAACTGCTATGGGATTGAAAGCTTCTTTTTATTTAATTAATTTATTTGTGTCCATGGCACAAAATTCAGCTTTTTCGTGCCTTGAGCACGAATCTCTTTTTCGTGTCACTTGCACAAATTTCTATAAATTGGTTTTCATGTCCGTGGCACGACTTTCTTTTTCGTGTCATTTTATGCATTGTTTTCTCATTGTTTTTTCCTATGTTCTTACCATTGTCACTTGGGGTTGGGGTTAGAATCACGTTCTGTTACATTTTTAGACATCTTAATCCAAACCCCAACTCCAGGCGAGAATAGTTTTAAAAGCAGAAGAAAAACTTGTAGAAATCAATACATTAAAATACATCCTTACCCAAACCCCAAGCGACAATGGTAAGAAAATTAGAAAACAGTACATAAAATGACATGAAAAAGAAAGTCGTGCCGCAGACATGAAAAACTATTTATAGAAATTCATGCTGAGTGACACAAAAAAGACATTCGTGTTCATGGCACGAAAAAAGCAGAATTTCATGCCATGGACACAAATAAATTAATCACATTTTTCGTGACTTTAACACGACTTGCCATGAGATCATTTTGGAAAGGTTCCTTATAGGTGGCTATTTAATCTTGTCAGCACTCCATTTTTCACAATTCATATTAATCTCATCCCTTAACACATACATAAACACACTGGCTTCCTCTCAGCCTCTCTTACACATACAAACATGCACAGTCTTTCAGTCAGGAGCCACTCTGAAACTGAATCCCACCACTACAAGATAAGGCAGAATTACTGGAAGATGAACAATATGGCTGTTGTTCAATGGCTGCCAGCCATAAGAGCTACACCCACCGAAGACAGAGAGAGTCCAAGGAAGAGTCCGCTTGAGTGAGCCTAACACTATCGGATGTGAACTCTGACAGCAGGTCTGGAAGAATGCAGCAGACTGTGTGAGCGCATTTGTGTGCTTTTGCACATTTGGAGCTGCACCAAGTCAACTGCGCATAGTTGACCTGTAACAAGAGAAGGAGAGGCCTGTCACTTTCCCAAATTGCTACTCAAAAGCTTTGACATGTCAGGTCAGAAACGGTGTTGAGGTACAGGCTGTGGTTAGGTGGGTTTGGTCCCACATAACAATCATCAGCCTGAACTGCCATTCTGCTGTTTAGACGTGTCTACGCTATTTTGTGCCAGAGATTAGTGTTAGCTTTGGTCTCAGTGTTATGCGACTAATATCTTAATTTGCTGACCGACAACTGATGTTTTTGGGGACGCTGCCTATGAGACATTGCACTTGAAATCTGTGTTTACTTGATTTTGAGAATTTTTAGGTACATTACAAACTTAAATGTATTTCTTCTGTTGTTACTGTATTTCCCATTTAAAAATGCAGGAGCCGTGAACGGACGTTCTGAGATGTCTGTTGCTGTAGGACAGTGGGAGAGTGAACGACTAACTAATAACCCAATTAGCTGTGATTTGTTACATGGTGGGTGGAGAGCAAATGAGCTCCCATGACCTGTCATTCAAAGACAAATTAACCGTTGCTCCCATGATGCACTACTGCAGTTGGCTTATGCTGAAAGGGAAGCTATCAGATGTCTACTTCTCTATTGTACGACAATTCCCATGAATTCCTTTGTAAATGTTTCAGAGGTCACATCCTACCCTGAGAATCTAAGCTTTGTCTAAAATTATAGAGTGACTAGAAGTGGTTTTGGAAGGTTTAATACTCCAATACATCAGTTGCCTTTGTAATGGAAGGTGTTTACACACTTAAAAAACATTTCTGTATAAAATATTGTCTGTGAAGTCTCAAAATCTTATGAGATTAGGAGCATCAAAGTTTGATTTTACTCATTGATTTCAATTTGTGACATGGCCTTACTCAGTCAATGTTAAATATACAGGAGTTATATTTTCACAGAATAGTCTTTACTTTTCAGGATAATGGAAAATATTAAATGACTTTAGCTGGGTTTTTAAAAGTTTGTGAGGTATTGTAGGCCTAGCAGTGCAAGTGTATTGAGTGTGTTTTTAATGTATTACAGTAACTGCATGCTGATGTAGCCTATGTTGATGTGATGTCATCAAACAAATAATATGTCATTGACAGCTTCTTCTTGTTGCTGACATTTTTATTAAATCCCTTTTCAATGTTTTGTAGCTGTCAACCATGATATAATTTTAAGAATCTGTCAAGATAAAACAGGATTGCATAATTGTAGGGCTATAGTAATTGCATGTATATGAAGAATTCAGATGCAACATGATTGTAACCGAATGCTTTCTGCGTTCATCAAATACTTTTGTGTCAAATCCGCTTAATCCCGCCCTCAGTCCAGTCTGAAATACCGGGTTTCGGGCAGACTCCATTAAAAGGGTTAGTTCACCCAAAAATTACAATTATGTTATAATTCACTCACTCTCATGTTGTTACAAACCCGCATACATTCTTTGTTCTGATGAACACAAAGGAAGCTATTTTGAGAAATGTTTGTAACCAAACCCTTTGTGGACCCCATTCACTTATATAGTAGGACAAAAGAATACTATGGAAGTAAATGGGGTCCACAAATGGTTTGGTTAGAAACATTTCTCAAATAGCTTCCTTTGTGTTCATCAGAACAAAGAAATGTATGCGGGTTTGTAAAAACATGAGAGTGAGTAAATACACTAATGACAGAATTTTCATTTTTAGGTGAACTATCCCTTTAAGAGTTTGATAAAAAAAAATGCTAATTAACACGAAATCCACTTAAAAATAAAAGGGAGGCTACTGTATACTGTTATTTAAAAATTTAATTTTACTATATTCAAAATCTACCAAACAAACATTGCAGAGTGAACACAAAATTTGTCTACAACAAATATCTACATTTTTATATATTTAAATTGAAGGGTTTTTTTTACTTTTAAAATTGATTAAAATTCAGGTGTAAGCCAGTTTAATCACGTCAGAACTGCTTACACATTACCTAAAACTGTCAAATATTAGAATCGTAAAATTGTAATGGTTTAGAGACAAATCTTGAATATACTGTACACTGTAAAATGGCCGGGTTATTTTTGACCCATAATGGGTAGATATTGGACAGAACACACTGCTGGGTTAAGATTTTCTCAATGCTGGGTTGTTTTAAGACAATTGCTGGATTATTGTACTCCAATGTTGCATGACATCAACTAAACATTTGGGTCATTTTTAACCCAGCACGGGGTAATTTTTAACCAAGCATGTGTTCTGTCCAATATTTATCCATTATGGGTCAAAAATAACCCAGACATTTTTAGAGTGATGTTAATTTAAAACGTCAATTTAAAAGTTAATCTCTAGATGCATCACTATTATATTTTATTTTAAAAAAGCCAAACTTTATAAAGCACAATTCCACACAAGCATAGTTGCATAGTAGCAAAGTGCTTTAATGAAAGATATACTAATTTAAAAAGTACCTATGTATTAACACAATTATTTAAAAGAAAGATTTCATTAGCTTTAAAATGAAATAAAATACACAGGAGAAGTTGTTCTTGTTAAGTCTGTATATATGAGTGCTGCATTTATTCCGCTGAGGTTCTTGGTAAAAAGTAAAATCTTTATGTTTCTAGCGTTCTTAATCTTTATATAAAGAGCACCCTGTCCACGGCTAGCCATGCAGTACCGGCGGGTACTTGGCAGTGACACGTTATCTAATACCAGTCTCAGTGAGCCTAGCAAAGCATGAAGTGTGACCAGAAAGCTCTCCCAGCATCCCGTTCACTTACAGTATCAACACTTAGTTCCTTTCCTCAGGGCGCTGCACTCGGCTGGGTAATACATACCTATGGCATTTAGAAGAGGAAGTGGGTATTAGTGGTGGAAGCTTGCTCACAGCTGAAATCAAAGGCTGGTATTAAAGCGCTACATATTGGCCTTGCATTTGACTTGCTTCTTTAAACAGTGAGTAAACACGTCTGTGTTTATGTATGCTGAGTGTCTGCCTCAAGCTACATCAGCAGGTTTTGGGTTTTAATGGCTCAGACTAATTACTTGATTAGTTTATTAGAGTAAAGTATCTGGGCTTTGGAAAGGGTGTTTAGCTTTCACCCGGAGAACAAGAAGGTCTCTTATCTAATAACCTTCTGAAGTCTGCAGCAGAGAGGCAGTTAGTTAATAAGCTCTCATTTTTGGATCTCCGGTTTGGCTTGGAATAAGATTTTGACAGCATATGGATGCTGATGTTCTCCCATGATGCCCAGCAGAACAGCATGGGAAGGGGGCTTTAGCACATCCTAAACTAACCAGTTTTTTAAGTGGAGGATTCCACTCTTCAAGTATTCTGGTCAAACAGAATGGGACTTCAGCAGAATTGTAGAGATTACTATTTGGCTAAAGGAACACTGTAATACTGTACAAAGCTAAAACTTTTTAAAGGCAAATAAAGATTTTACCAATGTTCGGCTATAAATTTTTGCCTATACACACTATGTGCTGTGTTTTGATGTTTCATGTCACAACTGAGACGTCTTCACACATACAACATACCTGAGGAATATAGTACAAGTGTATGCATCTGCTGTAAATTATTAAACATGTCCCAATGCATCAGTATGTATATTTTCAATTAGTTCATGTTTGCATGCGCCATTTGACTCTGTCCTTCCATGTTCCAATAAAAGAGATGTCCTCATGAGACCCAGCATCACTTAGCAACTTACAGTCAGGTTACAGCTTCAAATAAAATCGCTTGACCCGTATTAAAGAATATGTTGTCATTTTTATGACATTTAATGGCTTTCCTCAAGGTTTTAGCTAGTTTCATAGTTTTTAATTTATATAAGCTGATTGAAATGATAAAAATTAAATGAGATATTATACTCAACTGGGGAATGATGATTAAATGATGATAGATTATTCACACACCTTTTGTTCCATAATTATGCATCCATAAAAAACTGACAACATTTTGACATATACAAAATGTATACCAAATATCTACAAATATGTTACATATGTTATATTAATCTTTTGTTTATGTAATGTTTCATATGAAAATATATTTCTTATATTCGTATTTTTAGATTTTCTGCATCTATTATTGTATATTTATTTATTTATTTTATATTATTTTATTTTTTAATAAAATGATATAATTCAAGACAGTATATAAAAGACATGAAAACAACATCCTCTTCCAATGATACATGCCTGATTCCTCTCTGATGTTTGCAATACCATGTAGCAGTTAGTTGCATTCACATCTGTCTCCATTCTGGTAATTTTTTAGTTTTGAATCGCCATTTCTCTCAGAAAAATGTCACAATATGGAAGTTAAAATACAATTTCTAAATCACATTAACTTCAAATGAAGGAAATATATGCAATGTGTATTAATAAACCTCTAAACTTTCAGATTCTGCATTGAGTCTATTTTGTACAAATTTAACAATTAATCTGGAAAAACATAGACCATATGCTGTCATTATGGAGAGCTTACCTGTCGATTACTCTTGCAGAATCTCTTACACCTTCCAACCAAGTGTTTTAGAGTATGCCCCACTGCTGATCTACAATACTACTCTGTTTTCTTTCCTTGAGTTTTGTTATTGGTGAAGTTCATCACAGAGCCATTTTTACGAGTACCCATCTCCTATGTTTGATGTTAAGGGCAGTATCGGTCAGTTTAGGCTCCTGGAATGTGTTGGCTTGCAGGCTTGAGACTGGATAAATGTTTGGCAGGGAACATGTTCGGCTTCTTTCTTCTCTCCCAGGATAACATAAACAGTCTTGGCACAAGAAAGCAACGCTGACCTCAAGGCCAGCTTCTGACACAACCCATTCATTCAGTACTTGCCTGTATGTGTGTGTGTGTGTGTGTGTGTGTCTGTGTGTAATATCAGAGGACCGTGATAGGAGGAAGATGTGCTCTGTTGCAAAGTATACACGTATTTTGAGGCTTTATGCTTGTCCTTACTTACATCCACAGTACAAATACATGTTCCAACATCACACACAACTTCATGTATGCAGCAAAAAAAATTGGCATAATGGATATCTACATGTAATTATATTATATTAGAAATGCTTGCATTTTTAAAAAGTTGGTGTGGACGCAGTGCCAATTGTATTAATTATAAATTAATATCATCTAAATGGTTTATTTTTAAGCAGACGGCCAGTATAGCAAAGACAAAAGAAAGTTTTTAGAGTTGAAAGGCAGTAAAATTCGCAAGCAAAACCCTGGCTTTACATTTTCAAGTGCAAGCCACAGGTCTCTGGGCAAGATTTAACCTTTAAAGTATGTGAAGTGCATAATATCTTGCCCCTAATGCACCACTAATTTGATATTATCCCTATATATTATATATTATTATATATTTTTAGAAATGATTGCTTTGTGTCAGCCAGTATGATCATACTATACATACACTGTAAAACTTAAAAAAATTTTGTTGAATCAACTCAGATTTACAAGTCATTTCAACTTACTATTATTTATCTTGACTAGAGATTAGTTGTTATAACTACAGGTGAGTTGTTATAACTTATAAAATATAGTTGAGAAAAGTGAACTTAATTTTATAAGTTGTGACAACTCATCTCTGTTGACATGACTTGTAAATCTGAGTTGATTTAACAAAAAATTTTAAGGCAGCAAAGTATTTTTTACAGTGTATGATTTAGTCACAGATTTGTCTTTAAGATTCACATGAAACAATCAATCACTCAAATTACACCCACTGTGGCAAAAGTATATTAAATATATTACTATTTTTATACTATTTATACTGTTAATACTGTATGTTCATCTACAGTGAAGTGACATTGGTAATTTTCCTTAAATTCCTGGTAATTTTGTAAAATAATGATTACATGGTTGTATTTGTTAACATTAGTTAATGCATTAACTAACATGAACTAACAGTGAGTAATATCTCTTTTTCAGCATTTATTCATCTTTGTTAATGTTAGTTAATGTCAATTGTTATTCATGTTAGTTCATTATGCATTGGCTAATGTAAATAGTTACAGCATTTGTTTTTAAAAATGTTTTAGTAAATTCTTAAATTAACAAGAATAATAAATGCTGTAGAAGTACTGTTTATTGTCAGTTCATGTTAGCTAATGCATTTACTAATGTTAACAAATACCACCTTATTGAAAAATACTACCGAAATAACGTAAATATAAGGTTGCTATAAGGTTAAATTCCCACATGTTCAATATAATTCTTGTTGTCATTTTTCTTTTGCTAACATCTATTACAGACATTTACAAACATTAAACAATTTCATGTTAAAGGGATGGCTCCAATTTGAGAATGGTTTGTTTGCTTTGACAGTAGCCATTAATGTGAAAGCAATATTGCAGTGACCCTTTGAACGCCGCTGTAGAACATTCTGAGTTCTCCCCATGCTGGAATGATAAAAAACATGAGTTATGGGTGTGTTTATCCCGCTCTTAAGACCCTGAGTGCATTATCAAACACAGAATGCATTAAGGTCGGTATTGTTAAAAGTGTTTTTAGAATCTAATAAATCCTGGTTATTTATGAAGCCATGGTTTTGCCACTTCACCCCCCACCCACTTCTTTAATTTGGCTTGAGCTCTGTACCTATGTGGGACTAAAATCACACTAATTTCAGAGTGAATGTGTGTGAGTGTGTGTGTGGGTTGGGGGGGGGGGTTATACATGTTTTACATTTACTTATTTTGTCTGATCTTATCTATCCATTTATTAGGAACCTTAAACTAATTTGTGTCTTGAAAAGGAATTACATATTGTCACAAAATTTGATATTCACTTAAACAGCAGATGTTTGTATTTCTGCTTGTAAAATGAATGCTTAAGTGATTGTGGACTGTGTTTTATAGTCTGTTATTGTAGAGTGGGTGGCTTTAACCTCCCTTTATGCCGCTAATGGCACTGTGTGTGTGTGCGTGCGTGCGTGTGTGTGTGTGTATCCTTGTAAGTGTTTTTTCTCCTTATGGGAATTCATGGTTGTATTTTAATGTCATGGGTGGGGTTACTTTATTTATAAAAAACGTTGCTGTAAGATCTGGGTGAACATTAACACACATTGCTATTTAAAGCCATAACACAATGCGTAAACTGAATTCAGTTGTGAAACAAGCAGCAGTGCCAGCATTTGACTTATTTCAACTTGTTATTAATATCCATTTTAGGTGATCTGATCACAAATACTCAGTCGTAAGTGAAACATTTTGAGGTCTTATCACCACATTAATAGTCAGAATATCACTTGATGAGCATACAGATTTATCCTAAATGCTTCTCTTGAATTTCCAATTTATCTTCCAATCAGTGTCTTCCTACCTTTCTGTTTCTGGCTGATTGATTACATCACTTAAAAAAACAGAGTAAAGATCTGCTAATCCTTGTCTTGTGCTTGTGCTGGCCTGTGTTAGTTTTCATCTGTTGCATGTATAATAGCATCAGTCTGCTTTGCAACTTTAATTCCACCTTCTGTTATCCATTTTCACGTATCTTATTGTGGCATCAGGTTTGAAATACCACTTTTCTGTTTGTGGTAAGAATGATTTGATTCATTTTTTGTTCACAAAACTTAATAAATGCTTGCCCTTACTTAATTCTAATATCAATACTGTACATAAACGCTTATGACCTAGATTTGGTGTGTATTAATGTATTGTTAGCATATCTTTGCCTTGCACTTTAAAAATGCTG